>NW_006399854.1:2309422-2483687 GCF_000299155.1 Elephantulus edwardii | reverse complement strand
TTGCATATGAGTAATTGGTGGTCTGTTCCACAATCAGAGCAAGTAATTTCAAAGACCATGGCTATGATCAGGTGCACCTTAGTCTCTAGTATGACATCATTGCTCTTCAGTACTCTAGAGAGGTCCCTGGCAGTAGATTTTCCCCAGTGCAGTTTGTCTTTTTGTTTCCTGGCCACTGGTACAAAACGTGTTGATTGTAGATCCAAGCAAGCTGAAGTTGTTAACAATCTCAATCACTTCTTTGTCTATCATGATGCTGCCACTTGACCTAGTGGTGAGAATCTTTGTTTTCTTGATGTTGAGCTTCAGTACATATTGAAGACTGCAGTCCTTGACCTTCTGCAGCAAATGTCTCAGGTCTTACTCAGTTTCAGCGATAAAGATTGTGTCGTCTGCATAACATAGGTTGTTGATAACTCTTCCTCAAATTCTGATGCTACATTTCTTCTCATAAAGTCCAGTCTCCAGATGCAGATTTTTGTGTGTTTGTTTCACATATAGATTGAAAAGATATGGAGATAGGATGCATCCCTGATGCACTCCTTTCCTGATCTTGAACAATGCAGTGTTTCCTTGCTCTTTTCTGTAGCCTGCCTCCTGATCCAATTAGAGGTTTTGAATGAGCACGATCTAATGAAAATTACTTGAACAAATTTTGATCAATATAGAGCCATTGTTGAGCAATTTGCGTTGGAAGCGACCCTCCAGTGGGTTTTTAAAGGTAGTAAATTGCCTGGGAGGAGAGAACTCATCTTTCTCCTGCAGAGCAGCTGGTGGAATCAGACCGTGTTCTTTTCATTGGCAGTAAAATTCCTTACCACAAAGCCACCAGAGCTCCCTTCAATCTATAGAGAGTCTACCAGATAGTCTCTTTCTTTGTCATAGATTTGGCTTAAATTATTTGTGTAATTACCTCAACTCTCAATTCTGCCCACGTTGACACAGGTAGAACAGCAGGTGACACAACCGAAGCTGCAGGGGTTGAAAGAAACCAACCCTTCAAAGCCAAATGATAATAATGTATATTGCGTTTTCCAAATGACACCTAACTTTCACTCACTTTTTGCTGGTTCCACATTCTACCAAATGAGATACAGAATGCTTTGTGGAATATTGAGCAATTTAATATCAAGTTAATTAAAAATGTACATTCTTTTTTTTTGGCATGTTCTTTTTTTTTAATTTAGGTTGTTTATTTTTCATTTCAATGAACATCTACAGAGATTTTGGGATTCCATTCATTCATTGTTGCACCCTTCTCCCCGCAGAAACCCCTCCCCCCCCCCGTTTGCTCCTCTCCTTGAAAAGCAAAAGAAAAACTCCCTCATCATGTACATTCTTAATGATAGAATAATATAGTCTGATGCCTTCACTGAGTCAGTGATTGTATATTGTTTTGATTCTGCTACTTAAGGTATTTAAAAGATTCTCAAGTATTTAAATAGAAATGATAGTTCATAGTATGTGCATTTTCTCATCATAGTGTAAGTTGTTTTTTTTTCTTGAGTTCTGTCGAGTCTGAACAACTCATAACTGACCCTCTAACAGATTGTTAAAGGCAGTTAATCACATGGGAGGAGATTGCCCATCTCTTTTCCACAGAGAAGCTGTTGGATACAAACCACATTCATTTGAGTTGGCAGCACAGTTTCTTATCATTAAGCCAGCAGAACACCTATAGAGTATGTGTACTTGCTCACATTTTCAAATCTCACACTTTGAGTCCTTGAGTGGTGCAAGCAGTTAACACACTTGACTGCCAATAGAGAAGCTGTGGTATATTCACACAATGGAATACTATGCTGCATTTAAAAACAAGGAACTCATGCAATATTATTCAAAATGGGTGACCCTGGAGGACATTATGCTAAGTGAAATTTCTCAGTTGCAAAAGGACAAATATTGTCCAAATGGCACCAAAATGGTGCCATTGTTGTAAAATGGGATTGATATCAGGGTTGCGGTAAGACTGAGAAAAACTGGATAAATTGTGTATAGTGCACTGAAACAGATGTTGTTGTTGTTATGTGCCATCGAGTCGTTTGCTACTCATAGCGACCCTATGTACAACAGCCCTAAACCCTGCTCTATCCTGTGCCAATTGCATTGCCTCTGACACACCCATTCTGATTACCCCAGTCACTGAATCAATCCACCTCATAGAGGGTCTTCCCCTCCTGCACTGTTCCTCTACTCTACCCAGCATGATGTCCCTCTCTAAAGACCTGTCTCTCCTTACAACATGTCCAAAGTATGTCAGACGAAGCCCCAGAATCCTTGCCTCCAAAGAGCAGCCTGGTTAAACCCTCTCTAGGACGAATCTGTTTGTTTTCTTGGCAGTCCATGGTACATTCAGTACTCTTCTCCAGTACCACAGCTCAAAGGCATCAATTCTCCTTCTATCCTCCCTAGTCATTGTCCAACTCTCTGATGCATAACAAATGATTGCAAATTCCTTGGCCTGTATCAGGCGCACCTTAGTCTCCAGAGAGACACCATTGCTCTTGAGTACTTTAGAGAGGTCCCTAACAGCAGACTTTCCCATCGCAATACGTTTTTTGATTTCCTGGCTACTGGTGCCAAGAGTGTTGACCGTGGAGCTGAGCAAACTGAAGCTGTGAACAATCTTAGTCTCTTCGCCATCCATCCTGATGCTACCGATTGGTCCAGTGGTGAGAATTTTTGTCTTCTTGACATTGAGCCTCAGTCCATACTGAAGGCTGCAGTCCTCTGCAGTAAGTGCATGAGGTCCTCCTCAGTTTCAGCGAGCAGGGTTGTGTCATCTGCATAATGCAGATTGTTGATAGATCGTCCACCAATCCTAACACCACGCTTCTCCTCATAGAGCCCAGCCTCTCAGATAATCTGCTCTGCATACAGGTTGGAAAGGTATGGAGATAGGACACATTCCTGGCGTACACCCTTGAATAATTTCAAAGTGATGTATGATAGGGTCTTATGGTTATCACAGGAGTCCACAATTAAGGTTGCATAGTGAAATGTACTTGGGGTGGTGGGAGGGGTGCGGGGGGATTGTTTACCAGGGAAGGAGTATTTCTTTTACTTTTGAAAGAGAGGAGCAAACTTGGGGTGGGGGAGGGCTGGGTGGGGAGAGAAGTGCAGCAATGAATGAATGGAAATCCAAAATCTCTGTAAATGCTCATTAAAATTATTTTAAAAAAGAAGGAAAAAAAAAAGGTGAGAGCTTTGAGCCCGTGAAGATATCTTTCAGAAGATCCTACTTACTTCTGCTAATGTATAAGGAGTTTTGCCGCCAGCCCAAAGGCATTCAGTTCAAATTTACCAGC
Organism: Elephantulus edwardii; assembly: GCF_000299155.1. Classification (NCBI taxonomy): domain Eukaryota; kingdom Metazoa; phylum Chordata; class Mammalia; order Macroscelidea; family Macroscelididae; genus Elephantulus; species Elephantulus edwardii. The sequence continues at coordinate 2,480,379 of NW_006399854.1, read as the reverse complement.
TGCTCCAGGAGAGAAAGATGAGCTACCTCCTCCCATGTGATTTAAAGCCTCTGAAAACCTACTGAAGGGTCATCTATGAGTCAGTTTAGATTTGATGACATAACACTTCTGAAAAATCAGCCATTGAAAATCTTGTCGGAGTACAGCGCTGGTCCAACACACATGGACAAGGTGTCAGACATGGAGTCTGACACACATAGACGTGAGCATGGTGTTAGCATCAATTTTATGGCAACCAAATAGTTTCTTATCAACAAATGCAGATGCATCAGACCTTCCTTTTTGGCTTATGTGACAGTCTTAAGAATTCAGCTTGAATTTTTGGAAATTCTAAGTTCATCTACTGTTCCAACCATTTTAAAATAATCCTAAACAAAATTTTACTTGTGTGTGGTGTTAATGATAAATTGAGGATTTCTGCATTCTGTAGGATCACCTTTTTTTAAGATGGGAATATATATTAGTCTCTTACATTTGGTTTGGTAGGGTAACTATCTTCCAAATTTCTTGTAAAAAAACTGGCTTTAGCATCAGAATGCACATGTTATTGTTGTTAAATGCCATGAATTTGCTAGTGACTCATAGTGACCCTATGTACAACAGCTCTGAACTCTGCTCTATCCTGAGCCAGCCTCATCGTCACTGACACCCATTACCCCCGTTACCCCAATCACTGACTCAGTCCATCTCATTAAGTGTCTTCCTCTCTTACATTGTCCCTCCACTCTCTCAAGCATGATGTCCCTCTCCAAGGACTGGTCCTTCCTTGCAACATGCCCTGAGTATGTTAGATGGAGTGTCAGATAGCAGGTATATAATAATACTTCTTCTTTAATTCTTGGCATCAAAACAATAAATTACATGATAGAACATTAATCTTAGTCTTCCCTTGAATAACCTTAGCATGCTGTGAAGTGATGTGCCAATCGTGGTAATAGGTACCCATGGTGGACAGTGTTGGCTGGAGCTTCCCGACTAAAACAAGCCTGGAAGCAGGAGTGGCATCCACTTCCGAAATGGCTTGCCTCCGGAAACTCTATGTATGAACAGTGCTCAGGCCGTTCGTTCGTAGGGTCGCTATGAGTCGTCTACGACTTGACGGCACCAAAAAACAACAACAACCTTAGCATGATATCATAACAAGAAATAAATGAGAATTTTCATCCAATTTAATTAACTGGATTTGTTAGGTAATTAAATAGAGCAGTCTTTAAAATGTCTTATAGACAAAGACTTTACTATTGTCAGGGATTTTAAGTGAAAATTCACTTCAGATAAAATGCTTAGGGAAAGAATAATGCAGATAAATTCTAATTTGTGAATTACCTTAAGCTAAGGAATAATATCTTGAATTAGCAAATTTACTGTTAGATAAATTTATGTCAGACCATCTGAAGTTAATTGCTCTGGAATTTTACTATTGCATTATTCATTGGAAACAGAGTACAGTGTAAGTTGGGCATAAGTTGGACTTCATCCAAAGAAGCACAATAATCATTGTACCTAAGAGTTAATTTTGGAAGCTGGATTATTTACTTGGAATTTATTAATTCACACGGACCCCAGAAACATAAACATAGAGTCACATGAGTAAAATACCTTTTAATTTTTTTTTTAAATTCCAAATTCTTCATCTCTAAAGTGACATTCTGGTAGATAACATCATGATAGATGAAGAAGAGATTGAAAAATATCAATGACTTTATTTTACTTTGATCCATAAACAATGCACTTTATACCACATAGTCAAGAGTTCAGGAGACATATTGTACTGGGAAAGTTGGCAATCAGGGACTCTCCAAATTATTGAGGAGCAATGATGTCAGTTTGAGGACTAAGGTGCTCCTGATTCATACCATGGTCTTTTCAGTCACTCGCTATACATCTAAGAGCTGGACAGTGAATAAGAATTGATGTTTTTGAGCTGTGGTGATGATGAAGAGTAGAAACAGGTATGGCTTGGAGAAGGTGAAGCCAGAGTGCTTCTTAGAGGCAAAGATGTTAGAGCTTTAGGTCACGTACTTTGAACATGTTGATAGGAAAGGCTGTTACTAGGAGAGGCACAACATGCTTGGAAAGGTAGGGGGACAGCAAAAGATAGGAAGACCCTCAACCAGGTGGATTGACACAATGACTGCAGCACTGGGTTTAAGGAGATGAAAAATTATGAGGATGGCACAAAATAGGACAGGGTTCAGATCTGTTGTTCATAGGGTCACTATGAGTCTCACTCCACCTGGTGACACCTAACAACAACCACAAAGTGGCATAAAGAATCCCTTGTCGGCCAATAAAGATATCAACAGTTTACCAAATACTTTGAGAAATGAGATGTTAAGTAATGAAGGACAGGGCCTACATTTCAGGCTTGTTAATTTGGGGGGATAAAAGTTTTGCACAATTCAGAAGCTCCTTAGAGCAGAAAAGGGTAGCCTAAAGATGGACAATTAGTTGTATAGCTTAATACCATGTTAGCTGAGGAATCAAGCAATAGATTTCCTTTGGTTACACTTTCATCTTAAAAAAAGATATGAACTCTTATTTTAACCTTTTTTGGTACTAAAATTATCTAATAAAATGGTGAGCTAACTGTTGTTAGGAAGCTCTGGTGGCCTAGTGGTAAGGAGTTATGCTGCCAACCCACAAGTACATGGTTTGAATCCACCAGATGCTCAGCAGAGATGGACAGTCTTCTCCTGTTTGATTTATATCCCATAAAAACCTGCTGGAGCATCAGCTATGAGTCAGTTCTGATCAACAGCACATAATAGCTTGTTTCTTTTCAGGTGTTTTCTTATATCTATCAATATAATTTTTTAATTTCCCCCTCAAATTCTCAGATATTTAATATTCTTTAATGCTCTTATGAAAGTACCTTCTCCAAAATTTCATTTTTTACCTTTGGTCACTGGTGTGCAGAAACACTTTCTAAATATTTCTCCAATACCTAGATATTGTAATCAACTCTTGCTTTATTCCTAATCAATTTTTTGTGTATTCCTTTTTATTTTTTTAATAGAAATAGGTGTACTTGGTAAAAGGTTAAGAATAATCAGTATAGGTAGTGTTAAGTAGGTGCTGGCAAGTCAGTTTTAACTCATAGAATAACGCTGGCCACCTATATCATCCTCTAAACTATTGTCATACTTGAACCCATCGTTCAGTCACTGTTAAGTCCATTTCATTGAGAATCTTCCTCTGTTGTGCTGACTTTGCTGATTGCAAAGACCATAGCCTGTATCAGACACACCTTAGTCTCCAGAGTGACACCATTGCTCTGCAGTACCCTGGAGAGGTTCCTAACAGCAACTTTACCATCGCAATACAATTTTTTATTTCCTGGCTACTGGTGCCTAGAGAATTTAAAAAAGTAAAAACATGGTCCATTCAGAAATCATCTCAGATTCTTCTATAAGATAAGGAAATATCAAGTTGATTCATAGTTTGGATTTTCAAAGATCAGTTACATAATATAAAAGCAAACAGACTCCTTTAATACTCTTTAGACAAAACAACAGCTGATTGACTAAAATGTTTTCAGACATTTGTGTGTATCTTCAGTCTCTAGATATATAAAAAATGTAATTTTGTAATAGCCATCTTCAAGTGTTCTGTCTACTCAACTTTTATTAATTCTTCTATAGTCTGTGTATTTTCCTAAGTAATTACAAGAGGTAGTAGCAATAAATAAAACACAGTATGCTCATGAGTATAAAATAAAATGGTTCTTTGGCATCTTAAATGGAGATGTTTTTTGTTCACTCTCTATCTAATTGTCTCATAATTTGAGAAGGCACAGTGGAAAATGACATATATCCATATATGAGTAATTCTTCAGAGAATGCCTTGTCATATCCACAAGGAGCATGATGTGCATTGCATAGAAGTCTTTTATTTACCAGTAAGGATAATTGAGTATGAAGCACTTCACTGAAGTTTTTACCATATGGGAGAAGTTCGCACATTCCGCTGTTTATTTAAAAATTTATGATGGAAATTTTCACAGCAAAAGAATAATCTTTATGACCTGCAGCAATAATTTGGCATTCTAGTATGAAGTATTTTTATGGTTGAAGATACAGCATTCTGTTGCTAATGTACCATGCACACTGCCATGTGTATGCAGCATGTGGGTGTTTAATAAATACTATTTGATGATAAGACTTAATTTAGGCATGACATTTTATTAATTCTTATGATTCACAATACCTCCATGGTGCTCACAGATGTACTTGGCTTTTAATTTGTACAAGTTAAGGAGTTGTCTTGGTGCCTTAAGTAATGATGCCTGCAATTCTTGCATATAGTTTTGACTGATGGATTTACAGTAACCCTTAGTTATTCTTAGTTGGTTAAGAAATCTGCTGGTAAGCCTTGTTGATTTCTGTTGATTTGATTTGATTGACTCTATGGCCACAGGTGACACTCTGTGCCAAGTCAATTCTTTGGCAAATCAGGGGCCAAAATCTCATTTGGGGAAACAAAAGTAAATGGGTCATCATAAATTCATCACAAGAACTGGAGAAATAATTCAAAATACTTATCCTACCAATGAATGAGTGACTTTGCTAAAATAAGGAAAACACGTGTCATTCCACAGACTGGCAAATCTCTGTGGAAATAAACTCAGCTTGAAAATCTGAGTCTCAGGGAGGTCTGGTGGCGGAGTGGGAAGAAGCCGCACGGCAATCCCAGAGGTATGAGGTTCAAATCCATCAGATGCTCTGCTGGAGAGGGAGAGCCAATCTCCTCTTATACCCATCAGATCTGAATTGAGGGTACACACACACACACACACACACACACATGCACCCACACAAATCTGAGTCTCTCTTTTTGAATATTTGTGTGTGACTGAGCTAATCCTTATTCATTCCAGTGAAGCTGTGGTTTGTGAAAACAAACAATACAATGATATACATACATACATACATACAGTAAAGCTTTGACTTAACATTAAACTTTTAAATTACTAATATATTAGGCAGAACCATACTGACAAATAAGAGTTTTGTACATATTGAAGTGACCTTAATGTAAATAGGATACCTTTCTAAGGTCTAGATATCTAAACAGAATGAAACCAGGCATTAATCTTTAACATTTCAAATTCCATATTGTTTTCAAATTTTAGCTTGTCCAGTGTTATTCCCTGTATGTAGTGTCAACTACATGGACAATCCTTTTATCTTCTTAGACTTGTTAGATTTTCTCACAGCTATGTTCTTTCATTCTGTTTTTCTGCTCAAAGAAAGTGGGACTCCCTAGTGTCATTCTGTCCACCCACCCAAACACCAATTTCTTATAAGTCACATGAATGCTTCCTCTTTTGTGTGTCTACAGCACTTTCTCCTTTTTATATCTCCCATTCTTTACTTTTAATATAGCTTTAGCCAATGCAGAAATCTGCATCTCCTGTACCTCGGCACCATGATAATTGTTTATTATTATTAATACCATCTTCTTTAAAGTTTCATTGTGCAGCCAAGCAAACTGAAGCTATTAACAATCTCAATCTCTTCAATGTCTTTCATGGTGCTGCCATTCTGCCCAGTGGTGAAAATCTTTATTTTCTTGATGTTGAACTTCAATCCATATTTAAGCAAGTGCTTCAAGTCCTTCTCAGTTTCGGCAAACAGGGTTGTGTCATCTGCATAACAAAGATTGCTGATGAGTCTTCCTCCAATCCTGATGTCGTGTTCCTCCTCAATAGAGCCCAGTCTCCCAATGATCTGTTCTGCATATAGATTGAAAAGGTATGGAGACAGACACATCCCTGGTGTGTACCCTTCCGATTTTGAACCATGTAGTATTTCCTTGCTCTCTTATGGCGACAGCCTGCTGACAGGTTTCACATAAGCACAATGAAATGTTCTGGGATTCCCGTTCTTCTCTGAGTCGGCCACAGTTTGTTGTGATCCACACAGTCAAATGCCTTTGCATAGGCAATACAACACAGACATTCCTCTGGTACTCTCTGCTTTCAGCCAAGATCCATCTAACATTACCTAAAATATTCCTAGTACTATCATGGCCTCTTCTAAACCCAGCCTGCACATCTTGCAGTTCTTTATTGATGTGCTTTTCTAGTCACTTTTGGATAATTTTCAGCAGAATCTTGGTTGCATGTGATATTAATGCTATTACTTGATGATTTCCACATTCTGTCAGATCATTTTTTTTAATGAGAAGAAATTTGGATCTCTTCCAGTCAGTTGGCCACATGGTTGTCTTCCAGATTTCTTGGCACAACTTGGTGAACACATCTGTTTGTTGAAATATGTCAATTTATATGCTGTCATTTCCTGGGGCCTTGAGGTGCGTCTGATTCAGGCCATAGTCTTCACAATTACTTGGCTCTGCATCAGAAAGCTGGGCAATGACTAAGGATGATAGAAGGAGAATTGGTACCTTTGAGCTACGGTACTGGAGAAGAATATTGAATATACAATGGACTGCTAGAAGAGCAAACAGTTTCATCCTAGAGAGGGTGTAACTAGGCTGCTTCTTACAGGCAAGGATTCCGAGGCTTTGTCTGCCATTCTTTGGGCACGTTGCTAGGAGTGACCAGTTCTTAGAGAGGGACATCATGCTTGGGAGGTTGGAGGGAGAGTGTAGGAGAGGAAGACCCCCTATGAGGTAGATTATTTTAATGACTGGAGTAATGAGGGTAGGTGAGTCAGAGACAATGAACTTGGCGCAGGATAGAGCAGGGTTCAGAGCTGTTGTACATAGGGTCTCTATGGGTTACAAGCAACTTTGCAGCACATGATAACAACAACAACTTTGAAGTTAGGTTCTCAGTGCCCAGGAGTAGAACTGAAGGAGTTACTTCTCTAGTGGAACCAAGATGTGTCTCAGTGTTGTTAGAAATTATGTACATTGTTGTGTGACACAGACAAAGAAGAAAAGCTCTTTTGCTTTTTCTTTCCTTCTGCTCAATGAATCTTAATGAGAAGCAGGCAGGGGTGGTAGATCTTATAAGACTACACTTCACCGTTCAGCTTTGCCTGCTTCTACAGGCATCAGGATCTCCACCTACAGCATTTCTATCCCAGCTTTCATTAATAATGCCGAGACTTCCGTGGCAAAACAACTCATTGCTGGGGAAAGTGTCCATGAAAAATGTATTTCATTTTTAATGAGTCTTAGCTGTGAATTTTTTTATATTTATGTTCATATCATAATACAGAAAGGGCCTTAAGTCTGAGAAATGCTTGCTATGCATTGGTACTGAAATCAGAGTGCCAAGCCAAAAGGCAGCTTTCTCCATGTGCATATGCTAGTAGCATTTTGAAAAACACCCTAATGGAAATTGCAGTGCTGAACAGCATGACCTCAATGTAAAAGACTTTCTGGCTACCACTATTTTACTTAATGTTTGCTAGAGAACTTTTTTCCCTCTCTAGTGATGAACACTCATAAAAAATTGAGCACTATAATGTAACGGTTAAGAGCAACTGTTTTCAAATCTAAATGCCAAAGTTTAAATTCTTGCTCAGCTACTTCCATAGTCACCAACTTATCCTGATCTTCTGGAGACTGTCCCAGTTTTAGCATTGAAAGTACCCCACCCTGGGAAATCCCTCAATCAACAGATGTGACAGCTTGTTCATAGTTCCTTTCTCTAGTTCTCAATTTCCTCACCAGTAAAATGGAAATAATCATAGTGTCTGCTTCTTAGGGTTCCTGAAGTGATTAACTAACTTAATGTGTGTACAGCAGCACAGTACTTGACACATAAGAAATACGTAAATAAATCCAACTTTAACCCCCTTGTTATTAACTAGTAAGGGTTTTCTTTAACGGTGAAATACATAGAATTAAATAAAAAAAGGGCATCAGAACCTTATAAGGATGTTCTTGACAAAGTGACTATGCCTTCCCTTAGGTGTGTCAGAATCAGTGAGACTAGCCCAGGACAAAGCAGGCTAAAGAGCTGTTGTACAGGGTCACTACGGATCACAGTGACTCAGCGGCATATAGCAACAATAGCAACAACCATCCCATTCCTAAGTCACTGATGGAACAGAAGTGGGAGATAGTTAGAGATTTGAGAGTTGGGGTTAATTGATTACTTAGCTTTTCTAACCACAACCCAGAGAAACAAAGAAAGTTATACAAGTGTTCAGGGCTTTTGTTTGTAGGGTCACTATGAGTCATCTATGACTCGATGGCACTTAACAACAACAACAACATAGAGAGAACTCAGTGGGTCTAGTGGACAGAAAGTGATGCTACCAAGCAAAAGGTGGGTGATTTTAATCTGCGGCCTTCAGGCCTGGTTTTAATTGTTTGGGGTCAAACATTCTTCTAACTGGTATAGCACTGGTCTGTCCATTTACTGTTCAGAGGTAACTCATGGTTGTGGTGATGCTGAACACTATGACACTGATGTGTTAAATGTGATAATGGGGACAGTGTTCGGTGGAGCTCCCCAATTAAAACAAGCTTGGAATCAGGAGTGGCATCAACTTCTGAAATAGCTTGCCTCGGGAAACCCTATGAACTTGGAGAAACGAAGATAGTTATACAAGTGTTCAGGTCTTTCGTTCATAGGATCACTATGACTCATCTATGACTCGTTGGCACTTAACAACAACAACTACAACCCGCACATGGCAGTTTTATTTCTTAAAATGGTATTTCAGGCAATAATGGCAAACCCTGCCCAGATCAAGAGCCATGATACATACAGTCAACACTCTGGGGATTTGGCCATACCTTAGTTAATATTACTTGACCAGCTCAACAGTGGGCAGGCAGAGAGTCTGAATCCCAATTTTTGTCACAAAAGCATCATCATGTTTTTGAAGAAATTGTCTTTTGCAAAACAGATACTATAAGACCTTATCTTTGTATTGCCAATAGAGGTCTATAGGAAGGTAAAGCTATTCACAGTGAATTTATTCAAACATTTACCAAAATCCTACTCTGTAAACCTAACCAGTTGCCATGAAGTTGATTGTGACTTCACTCCATATGTATGCTATGCTATGCTCCATTGAATTTTCCAGTGACTGATTTTTCAGTAGTAGATTGATTGCCAGGCCTTTGTTCTGAGGAACCTCAGAAACATATTCCGGCTGCCAGTGTTTGACTCAAGCAGCCAAATGCTAAACTGTTTGAGTCATTCTGCGCTCCTTGGTAATCTTAATATTGATTAAACTTTTATCAAGTCCTAGGTCCTGTGCCATTAATTCAGAGGTAAATAGATCCATTTTTTGCTCTTAACTTTTATGCAGTCTAGTGTGAGGATAGTACAAGGTAGACAACACCATTCAGTAAGAGCTGTCACTGGCTGGCTAATGATGGATACAGCTTTTCCAACAGAGGTGACAACCACGCCAAATTCAGAGACACCAGGAATACTAATAAGGGGTTTATCCCAGGTCGTTAGTCAGGTGTGTGGTGTCTGTACCACATACCCATGGGCAAGTTTAAGAACAGCAAAGCGGTCAAAGCCTAGAGAAGGGGCAAGACTTGAAGAATAGGACTGTGGAGAAACATGCAGGTTGCATATTGCCTCTGTTTGCTCTCAGGGTTTTAGCTTGTCACCTCCTCAGAGATGCTTGAACATCTTATTTAAAGTAATCCGCCTCTTATCCAATTCTTCGTTTCCTTTGGAGCACTTACTATGATTATTAATTATTTATCTGTTGTATTATAAACTAAGATCATATAACAAACAAAGGCAAAAGTAGAAATGGGTTAACAAAGTTAAAAATTGGCTTATCTTCCATGTAACAGTTTAGAGGTAGACGAGTCGTAAGTGGAATCGTTGTTTCATAAAGATACCAGGGCTCTTTCTGTACTGTTACTCATCAGATGTTGCCCTTATCTATGCTGTTAGGACTGCCTCACCTGTGCTGTGTGTCAGAGGCTAGTTTCTCTAAGGGAAACACAGCAAGTGAAGTTATATGGTTGGTTGCGTGTGTGTCAGCGAGAGAGAGGGAGAGGTATCTTAAAGAGATGGCTCACATGTTTATGGAGGCTAACAAGTCCCAAGCCCAGGAGTCCACTCATATAGTAACTTCTGAAGCTGACAAATCCAAGAGCAGGAGCTCACATGGCAAACCACTGGCTTCAGAGACTGATGAATATAAGATTATCAGGCAATATTGTAATGTACAAAATTATCAGGCAATATGGTAATGTGACTGGCTTAGTTAAAAAAAAAACACACACACCCAAAAATTGAAGATCCCATGGTGGTAAGCCAAATGGAAGACCCTGATCCAGCAAGCAGCAAGAGAGCCTTACCAGACATCCCTGAAGTGTTTTCAGGAAGAATTTCTTTAAAGAGTATCATTCTTTAGATAATCAGGTGCCAGATGGCCTCAATACCACCAAAATTAGTTACCAGGGGTGGAACGCATCTTTCTGCACCTGAGCTGCTGCTCCACGGAGCTCCTTGATCCTGAGTAAGGCCAGAAGACATGAAGCTACCAGGGAGCACCAGACCTACAGACACAGAAGGAAATAAGAACGTATCTCCACAACCAACAAAAAGAGAAATTGGGCCTTCCCCCTGCAGCTGACATCCTGGACTTGAACTTCAAACCTCCCAAATACCATTAATAGAAGTGTTGCCAGAATACTCCTTGGAGGTGAGCTTATGAGACCCATCTCACCTATTGTGGGCATATGATCTGGAAGGGTCTATCTCTGGAGAACAAGCATCCTGGTTGATAGAGTAGAATAACAGTGATAGAGAGGAAGACTCTCAATGAGATGGATTGATAAAAGTGGTTGCATCAGTGGCGTAAAGCATGCAAAGATTGAGATTGACACAGGACTGGGCAGGGTTTGATTATGCCATACATAGGGTGGCATCATCATGTGTTGAAATAGATTTAGGAAGCACCTATCAAAAATAACAATGATGTGAACCATCTTTTTGTGTGCTTATTAGTCATTTTTATATTTTCTTGACAGAAATGTCTAGTCCTATGTATTGCCAACCTTATTGGATTCTTTTATTTTTTTTTAATTGAAGGATTTAACTTGTGTTTCTGGATGTGCATGCTATAATTTTTAATTTTCCACTTCAATATGGATTGCGTTTCAACATCAAGAAAACAAAAATTCTTACCACTGGGCCCAAAGGAAACATCATGATAGGTTGAGAAAAGACGCAAACTGTCAACAACTTCATCTTACTTGGATCCATAATCTGGTACACTTGGTACCAGAAGTTAGGAAATCAGAAGACACACTGCACTGGGAAAGTCTGCAGTTAGGGGCCTCTCCAAATTATTCAGGAGTGATGATGTCAGTTTGAGGACTAAGATGCATCGATTCAGGACATGATCTTTCTGATCACTTACTGTGCATCTCAGAGCTGGACAGTGAATGAGGATGACAGAAGAATTGTTGCCTTTGAGCTGTGCTGTTGGAGAAGAGCACTGGGCATCCCATGGACTGTCAAAAGAACAAACAAATATGTCTTAGAGGAAGTGGAGCCAGAGTGTTCTTTGGAGGCAAAGATCATAAAGCTTAGTCTCACATACTTCAGGCATATATCTAGGAAAGGCTATTCTTTGGAGAAGGGTATCATGCTTGAAAGACAGAGAGTCAGTGAAGACCCTCAACCAGGTGGATTGACACGGTGATTGCTGTAAGGGGGTCTCGTGTGTCAGGAAGTGTGAGGATGGCACAGAATAGTATAGTCTTAATATCTGTTGTTCATAGGGTCGCTATAGGCTGTACTTGGCTTGAGGACACCTAATGACAACTATATCATTTCATATTCCATAAGGGGAAAAAAAACAAGACCCCTCTCACATCACAATAAATAAGAGGCACTCAAATAATTTTGTTTTACCCCAGGGTCTCATCCCAAATAGAAGACCATTATTAGATTACAAATAATCTGGAATATAATGTATCAAATAGTAGACATAAGTTTGGAGTGAAAAAGAATAACATTACAAAATAGAACAGAGGGTATATACATCCACTATAGCCATTCTTTGACACTTAAGGAGGGGAAAATGAACTTCTGATTTCTTTTAATCTAGTCTTTTCATATGCATTTATTTTGAAAACCGCATTGTATTGAGGGATAAATTAAAAATCCAGCTAATTTTTAACCAAATTAAAATCAGCAAACGCTTAGATGGAATTGCCTTTTGTTTGTTGCCCAGTTACCACCTTCAGCTCTTCACTAGACCAGAGAACAGTCCTTAAGAGCCATGGTTCCATGACTTCAAACACCTGATGCAGTAGATCATGTCCTGTAGATTGTTTTTATGAGGTTTCTAAGAAGCCATGAAAATTTAATGCTTGTCTTAAATTATTGACATAGTAATTGGGTGCTGGTTTCTTTTACAGGATGCATTTGGTTTTGGCTCTTGCTTGCATTTTATGAAATCTTAGAGAACAAAGAAATGCAGTACCCTCTGCAAGGTCTTATCTATTCACGAGGAATATTTTCTTCCACTTGTGTTAACTGTTCATGTACTACAGTGGTTGCTGAGTCCATTTTGCTCTCACATAGGATGTGTTCATTTCTGATTACTCAAAACAGGGATATCATGAGAGTGTCCCAAGTTTAGATGAAACTTGTAGAGATTTAAATAACTATCTGAATTTATTTGGCTATACATCAAAGCATCAATACTCTGTCTCTGAACATTAATTGCTTCTTATTTAGCCAATATTTTTATCTGTATACTATATTTTCTGTAGACAGTTTCACCTTTAGGGAGATCTAGTGAACTGATGTGTAGAGTTTCACTGCCAAATAAAAGGCAAGTGGTTCAAATACATCAGCTCTTCTCAGGAAGAAAGACCGTTAACTCCCATGTGCTTTATAACATTTGAAAACCCACTGGAGAGCCAGCTCTTAGTTGGTCTGACTCGACTGCATATGACAACAACAAAAACATATTACCTTTAGCTATGTTCTGTAAACCCTCCATCATCCTTCAAGATTTAGCTAGGGAAGAAAACCCCCAATACACCTACCCCCGCCCCCAAACCTTCAGTGTCATCGAGTCATAGCTGACCCTTCAGAGAATTTTCAGAGGCAGTGAATCACGTGGGAAGAACTGCCTGTCTTTCTCCCGCAAGCAGCTATTGGATCTGGACTGCCTGCCATTGCGTTGGCAGTACAACTCCTTACCACTAGGCCATCAGAGATCCTGGAAGAGGATGAGCTTAGACACCTTCAATTGATGAAACTTCTGTTATTGCTAACTTCTTTGATTTGAATCCGACTCATAGCAACCCTCATCTCAATCCAGCTTGAACATCTGGCAATTCCCTCTCTATGAATTGTTCTAGCCATTTTGGAGTGATCTTCAGAAGTATTTTGCTTGCATGTGTTACTACTGATACTGTTTAATAATTTCCACATTCTGGTGGATTGCCTTTCTTGGGAATGGTGACAAACATGGATCTCTTCCCATCTGTCAGCGAGACCGCTGTCTTCCAAATTTCCTGCCATAGGCTGATGAGCATGTCCAGGACTGCATGTGTTATTTGAAACACGTCAACAGGTATCCCATTGATCCCTCAGACCTTATTTTCTTCCAGCATCATCAGTGCAGCTTGATTTTCTTCCTTCGTCGCCATCAACTCTTGACCATATAGTACTTCCTTTCAGTGTAGGCACATTCTTTGTACAGTGTATTCCCTCCATTTTCTTTTGTGTTTCCTTGATCATTCAAGATTTTGCCCATTGCATCCCTAAGGATTGAAACTCAAGGCTTGAGTTTGCTATTCAGTTCTTTTAGCTTGAAACATGTTGAGTGAGTTCGTCTCTTTTTATTCTCCATTTCCAGGTCTTTTCACATTCCGTTATGATCATTTGCTCTGTTTTCTCACACTAAGTTTTGAAATCTTCTGTTCAGTTCCACCACCCCCCCCCCAACCCCTACCCCCAGCATCTCACTTTGGCTTTGGCTTCTTGAGGCTCTGGTGCAATTTCCAGGGTCTCTTCTGACATCCATTTTTATTTTGTCTTTCTTCTTTCTCTTTCTAGTGACCTTTTGTTCTCTTCATGGATGATATCCTTAATGTCATCCCACAGCTCATCTGGTATCTGATTATTGGTGTTCTGTGCTTCAAACCTGTTCTTAAGATGATGTTTAAATTAGGGGAGATAGACTCCAGATCATATTTTGGTGCTTATGAACTTGTTTTCATTTTCTTCAGCTTCAGTTTGAACTTGCACGTGAGTAGTTGATGGTCTGTTCCACAGCCAGCACCGGACCTAGTTTTGACTGTGGATAATGAGCTTCTCCAACAGTTTCTTTCACTGATTTACTCAGTCTGCTTTCTGTGCACTCTCTCTGATGAGATGTATGTCTAATGTCACTGTTTATCTGCTTAAAAAAGGTATTTACAAGGAATAAATCATTGAACGTACAAAACTTGTTTATTTTATTTCCAGCCTCATTTCTGTCACCACATCCATACTGTCCAACTACCCTTCCTTACTGATTAATATGATTACCTCAGGCACATTTTCTGTACTCTAATAGAGTAGATTTTCTACAAATATTTTTATCTTGATTGCTTCCATGTGTTTATGTCTGTCTTAAAGTCAAATGGGTTTGCCTTAGAGTCTTAACAAGTGGTATGTTCGAATTCCAGTTTTATTCTAATTTTCTGGGGCTTCACCTGACATACTTTGGACATGTTATAAGGAGAGACAGGTCTTTGGAGAGGGCCATCATGCTGGGCAGAGTGGAGGGACAGCGCAGGAGGGGAAGACCCTCTGTAAGGTGGATTGATTCAGTGACTGGGGTAATCGGGATGGATGTGTCAGAGGCAGTGAGATTGGCACAGGATAGAGCAGGGTTTAGGGCTGTTGTCCATAGGGTCGCTATGAGTCGCAGGCGACTTGACGGCACATAACAACAACAACAACCATTCACTTGTTCCTGCTTTGTTCTTGCTGTTGTTATTAGGTGCTATCTAGTAGGGTAAGACCCATAACTGTCCTATAAAAAATAGACCTGAACCCTGTCCTATCCTGTGCCATCCTCATCATCTCTGACACATTTGAGCCCATTGCCACAGTCACTGTGTCAATCCATCTCATCGAGGGTCTTTCCCTCTTTTGCTGTCCTTCCCCCTTTCCAAAAATGATATCCCTCTCCACAGAATAGCTTCTCCTAGCAATGTACCCAAAGTACGTGATAAAGAACTTTCATCCTTACCTCCACGGAGCATCCTGGCTATAGCCTCTCTTGTCTTACTTTAGCAACTTGCATTCCACCATAAGCATAGGCTTGACATGAAACACTCTCAGAACCAAAACCTGAATCTCAGCTATTAAATTATTAATAGAATATGTGAGATAACGTTTGAAAGTTTGGAAAGGACTATTGTAGAAAGGCAAAAATGCTGACTAATGATGATAACATTTAAAAATAAAAGCGTTCTGTTAACGCCCAAGACACATCAAAGACTTGTCCACTCTAAGTGAAATACAAGTCACAGAATACACAATGTGTTGCCACAATCATTTGACAGTATGTATAAGGAATGAACATTGACCTAGCATTGAGTCTGTTTGGTGCAGAGGTTTCTTTCTGGTTTACTGCATCATTAGCTATGACATGTCTCTAAATTCAGATCCATTTAACTTTCTTTAAGAAGCCTGCCACCTATTCTTCATGTTGCTTCTCTAATCCTTCTAGAAACCCCAAGAATACTGCCAATAGCATCAGCTTTGGAGGTAGATAGCTCTAAATTCAAGTTCTGATTCTGTCCATTTTTTAAAGCTACATTCCTGCCAGCATGTTTCTTAACCTTTCTAAGCCTCTGTTTCTTCACCTGCAATATGACTATGATATTATAAGTAATCTATGCCATAATCTCACTTAGCACTGTGCCTGACACAAGGTAACCGTGTAATTTAAATGCTAGTTGTTGTTGCCTTTGTGTTGCTAATGAGGAAACTGAGATTCAGAGTGTTTAATGACTTACTAAAGGTCACTGATTGATGGAGAAAGTGACTCTAATCAGTCTGAGTGCTCTGGTTTATGTGATTTTTCTACCAAGGGATGCTACACCATGGAGCACATCATACTTCTCTTTTTTTCAAGGAACCATGTGGGTTGGTTGGTAACCTTAGAAGAGATGGCCCATTCTTCTGTGGCCTTAGATTTTCTTTTCTAAAACTCAATAATGGGAAGCTCTCAACTCTAACTTCAGCTTGACCTTGTGGATTATTCAAGGCTGGACTAAATCCTTTTCTAGAATCTTTTTCTGTCCATTCTAAACAGTAGATGTAGATCTGAGGCAATAAAGAAATTCTTTGCCTCTAACTTGAATGCTTTTCAGATTTGTGAAATATGCTCAGTGCATTTTGAAATCATGCAGTTGTTAATAAACAGCTAATGAACCCACCTGATGTACTGATCCGCCATAAATGCAAATGAGTTTGCTGTGGGAGGGAAGACGTAAAAGTGTGAATAAAAATAGGAGATCTAGTTCAAGGGATTCCAAAGTGACAGGAGAAATAATCTCACTGTGTCTCATTATCCTCATCAGTTTAAAATAAGGTCTGCATCCCATTTTAGAGGAATGCTGTAGTCCCAAGTGTATCTCCTAATTGTAATCAGTGTGAGAATGAATCTGGACACACACTCATTGACTTGATCCATAAATACTTAAAAACAACTCTATTTCAATCAATTGAAATTCATCAATTAATAATGACTGCTGACTGGAATATAGAAGTTGCGAACAAAGAAGGAACAGTAATTGGAAAATACTGTCTTGGTGGCAAAACTGAAACTAGAGATCACATGATAGAATTTTGTTAAATCAATGATTTATTCATTTGCAAATACTTAACAAAACCCAACAACAACAACAAAACAATGGTGATTATGCATTTCTGTTGGGCTTCATAGGAATCAGATTGACTCTATCTATGGAAGACAGAGTGGAAAAGCTCAACATCTGTAGTCAAAACAAGGCCAGAGGCTGACTGTGAAACAGATCAATTTGTTTAAATTAAAGACAGTTGTGTTCTTTATCCAAGCCGCAGTATTTTAAATTACTTCATATGTATCTGAGAGTTGGACAATGAATAAAGAAGCCCAAAGAAGACTCAGAGCCTGTGAATATACCATGAAGAGCCAAAAGAACAAATAAACCTTTCTTTGAGAAAGTGCCTCAGGGTGCTACTTAGAGGTAAAGATGGTGAACTGTCATTTCAATACATTGTGTATGTTGTTAGGATGGGCCAGTCTTTGGAAAAAAAGACATCATACTAGGAAAGGTGGAGGATTAAAAAAAAAGTAGACCATCAACAAAATAGATTGATACAGTGACTGTAACAATGAGCTTGCTTATGTTGGGAATTGTGAGGGTGATGCAGGATAGAGCACGGCGTAGTCTATGAGGAATAATTGAATCAAGGGCATATACCAACCACAAGAAGAGTCACTATGAGGAATAATTGAATCAAGGGCATATACCAACCACAAGAAGCAACTCTCTGCATGCCAAGCAGTGTGTTAGTGTGACAGAAATAATAAGACACATAGGTGTGGCTTTTTAGGATTCCATTGTGAGGAAAGCAAACCAGAATGGAGAAGGTTCTCGTTTGAAGATGAGACTTAAGAGGCTGCGTCTGCCATCTGATAGTCTAAAGTCTCATATAAGAAGAAGGAACCTGGATTGGAACTTGCCACGTTAATTTATGCATCATTACTACTCTCTTCCCCTATGGTTTTCTTTTTCTTTGTTTTTAAATGTGATTAACTGTTCAAATATTTATAAATTAAATTGATTTAAAAAATGTGTGTGTGTGTGTCTTTAAGAGAAGTATACAATGAAAAAGCCCCTTTCATTTCTGTCACTTTCTGGTTTGTCATGCTCCTACTCAAGATAGTTTATCACTTACGTGTGTGTGTGTGTGTGTGTGTGTGTGTGTGTGTGTGTGTGTGTCTCTGTGTGTGTGTGTGTGTGTGTGTTCTCCCACTGTTTCTTTGTGCGGATACAAATGTCAGCACTTGTTCTTATTTCTCCTTTCACCTTACATGAATGTTATTACTCTCTATATATTTCTATGTAAGCATCATTTAACAATATTTATTCTGGTGGTCATTCTGTATTGTTGTTGTTAGGGGCTGCTGCTGTTGTTCGATTTGAATATTATGCATAGTGACCCTATGAATAACAGCTCTAAACCATGTTCTATCCTATGCCATCCTTAACACTTCCTGACACATTAGAGCCCGTTACAGCAGTCATCATGTCAATCCACCTAGTCGAGGGTCTTTCTCTCCTTTGCTGGCCCTCTAACTTTCTAAGCATCATGTCCCTCTCCAAAAAATAGCACCTCTAGCAACATGCCCAAAGTATGTGAGGCAAAGCTTCATCATCTTTGCCTCCAAAGACCACTCTGGCTACACCCTCTCCCAGACACCTTGTTTATTCTTTTGGCAGTCCATGGCATGTTCAGTGCTCTTCTTCAGTATTATTGCTCATAGTCATCAGTTCTTCTTCTGTCATCCTTATTCACTGTCCAGCTCTCAGATGCATGGCAAGTGATCTGAAAGATCATGGCCTGAATCAGACGCACCTTAATCCTCAAATTAGCGTCATTACTCCTCAGTAATTTGGAGAGGTCCTTAACTGTCGACTTTCCCAGTGCAATACATCTCCTGATTTCCTACCTGCTAGACAAAGGATGTTAATTGTGGATCCAAGTAAGATGAAGTTGTTGACAGTTTCCATCTTTTCTTTACCTATCATGATGTTTCCTATGGGTCCAGTGGTCAGAATTTTTGTTTTCTTGATGTGAAGATGGAATGAATCCATATTGAAGTCTGTATTCTCTGATCTTCTGCAGCAAGTGCCTCAAGTCATCCTCACTTTCAGCAAGCAAGGTTGTGTCATCTGCATAATGCAGATAATTGATTGCAAGGAACCTGGCCTGATTCTGTTACATTCTTAAAAACGCTGCTATGCTTAAACTTACTCTCACTTCTGATAACATGCACAAAGTACTTGACATGAAGTCTTATTATCTTATCCTGGCCTTTAAGAAACACTTCATTACCTCAATTTAGAGAAATTCAGTTAAGGTTCAAAAACTTGATGGAGGATCACCATGAGTTCCGACACCCTAATGAGTAGGGAGTTGTGCTGTCAGCTCAAAGGTGAGTGGTTCAAATTCACCATCTACTCCTGGGGGAAAAGATAATGTCTCCTTCTTTGTGATTTACAGCCTCTGAAAAGCTACTGGTGGGTCAGTTGGACACACATTTGGAACCTATGTGTCAGTTCCAACTCTAAGACAATTAGTTTGATTTTGAATTTTTGAGAGAGTTTTGAATGTTTTACGCTGTATTATTTTCTTTTTATTGGGGTATCTGTTTCCACTAATACAAAACAAAAAAAAGACTTAAATTACACAAAGCAAAAGGAAGACATATTAAAGTTCAATTTTAAAAAGTAATGACTATAATTAATAACTTTAATATATATTAGAAATGTTTCTTATTGCTTTGATTTCATTATTTGATTTAGTCTTCATAACATGAGATAATCAAGCACAGAGATGTTAGGTAATTTACTCCAGGGGACCACAGTATTTAGAGTCATGTACTTTTGATACCTGGGCATTTTAACCACAATGTTACTTTTGTTGCTATATGCTGTCAAGTTACTTGTGACTAATAGCAACCCTATGTACAATAGCTCTGAACCCTGCTCTATCCTGAGCCAACCAGATTGTCTCTGACACACCTACCCATATTATCACAGTCATTGAGTCAGTTCATCTCATCCAGGGTCTTCCTCTTTTGTGCTGTCCCGCCACCTTCCTAAGCATGAGATTCCTCTCAAGGACTGGTCTTTCTTTGTGACATGCCCAAAGTATGTCAGATGGAGCTTCAGAATCATTGCCCCAAGGAGCAGCCTAGTTTCACCCTCTCCAGGATGAACCTGTTTATTCTCCTAGCAGTCCATGGTATATTTAATACTTTTCTCCAGCACCACAACTTAAAGGCATCTATTCTCCTTCTACCATCCCTACTCATTGTCCAGCTTTCTGATGCATAGCATGTAATTGTGAAGACCATGGCCTGGATCAGGCACACCTTAGTCTCTAGACTGTCATCGTTGCTCTTCAGTACACTGGAGAGGTCCCTGACAGCAGACTTCCCCAATGCAATTTGTCTTTTGCTTTCCTGGTACTAAAAGCAGCTCCTAGTTGTGGAGCCAAGCAAACTGAAGCTGTTAACAATCTCAGTCTCTTCACCATCTATCATAATGCTGCCAGTCAGCCCAGAGGCGAGACTCCTTATTGAAGATCCCTCTCAGTGGTAGTATTCATGCTAAGATTGGAGGATGATCTGCCAGGAATTTTATCCTTTATGTCCTGAAATTTGGAAAAGGATTAAATTATATGATAAGGAGCCCTGTTGTGCAGTGAAGTGCTCAATTGCTAGCGGAAAGGTTAAGGATGTGAACTTACCAGCTGTCCCGTGAGAGAAAGGTGTTATAGATAACTTCTATAAAGAATACTACCTTGGAAACTCTTGGGGGGCATTCTAGTCTGTCCTGTGGAATCATTGTGAGTCATAGGCAATTCCCAGGCAATAGATTTGGTTTGAAGTAGATAACCTCAGAGAGTCCTTGCAACCATAAACGTCTTTATTTTTGTTCTGACCACATCTGACCAGAAGGGTGAACCAGGATGCATGATTTGCCAAGGCTCCACATGACGCCTCTCTGCTCCAGTTATGATCTTCCAACAGATACTGCTACTGCCAGCACCATTGCTATTGCAGCCAGAGGAACCA
Source organism: Elephantulus edwardii (assembly GCF_000299155.1). Taxonomy (NCBI): domain Eukaryota; kingdom Metazoa; phylum Chordata; class Mammalia; order Macroscelidea; family Macroscelididae; genus Elephantulus; species Elephantulus edwardii. The sequence goes on along the minus strand of NW_006399854.1, from coordinate 2,459,596 downwards.
AGGGCTGCTTACAAATCCTGACTTCATGGTGACATTTTCTGATGCATTAGATACCTGTGCTTACAGATATTTGGAAATATGCATCCTTTTGTTACCTCTAACTTAGGTATTCAGGAGAAATTTTGGGTGAATTAATACATGATTAATGAGAATGCTTATTCTAAAATTTGTTGATGTGAGTCGGTTAGAGCAATATGAAAGCAACTAGGCAGTCAGTAAATACTGAGCACTTCATAGGTACAAAGTCCATGCTAGGTACTCAGAGATACAAAGAAGTACAAGATAAGTTCTCTGTAAGGATATAGGAAGAACTCATCAGTAACAAAGGCAGAAAAGCCAATGAGCATAGAATAAATGGCCCAGTCCTTCACTGGAGAGGAGATGATAAAGAGCTCACTGAGGAGTGAGGTGGCAGGGGAAGACTTCTTAGAGGAGCTTGAACTTCACTGGATATTTTCCTTGGACTTGGAGAAGATGGAAAGAAACTTTCAGTTGAGTGGAAGAGTTTGAGCAAAACACAGGCAGAGAAAAAAAATCTCAGGGTATATTTGGGGCATTCAAGCAGTTGTGTGGAGCAAACGGAGGAATAAGACCATTTAAGCAGAATGGAGTGCAGCTGAAGAGGATTCTGAGTTTTAAGCCAAGGGAAGGGCCAAGACAATTAATTACCAAGGGGTTTGGACTTGGGAAATAGCATGGTAAAAGTGGTGAAAGAGAAATACGTTAGCTTTGTGAAAGAAGGCATCACTAGAAGCAGAAGAAGATTGTGTAAACGGTCACAATAATCTGAGTTAAAGGTGACAAGGCAAATAACAATAGAATAAGAAAGAAGAGTAAGTCTAGAATAAGAAAGGTCTGGAGGAGAGTACAGTCAGAATGCTCCTTGGAGGCAAAGATGAAGAAGTTCTGTCTCTTATACTTGGACATGTTGCTAGAAGAGGCTGTTCCTTCGAACAGGACATCTTGTTTGGAAAGATGGAGTGTCAGTGAAAGAGAGGAAGACCCTCAGGGAGATAGATTAACACAGTAACTGCAGCAATGGGCTGAAGTGTGTGAGAGGTGGCCGGGATGGCACAGGATAGGACGGGGTGGGGTTCATGTCTGTTGTTCACAGGATCACTGTTAGTCACTTTCGACTCAGTGGCACCTAAGCGCAACAACTGTTGGGCCGGGTCTTTTCCTCCAACAGAATAAAAAGAAAAGGAAGATGATCATGTACAAAGTATTACAGAATTGGCCAAATAATTATGTACAAGGAGAGGGCAGGAGATCCATCAAAATAAGCACAAACGGGGATTTTCAGCATACATCCCTTGTGACTTAGTGGGTAGATGACAGTGTAGTGGTGCTGGGGCTGTCTGTGTGACTCATAGGCTCTAGGCTCAGGCTCAGCTGAAGAGCTTCAGAAGATCTAGGACTGCGGCCTTCATTATGGATTACGTCTCAACATCAAGAAAACAAAAATCCTCATCAGTGGGCCAATAGGCAGCATCATGAAAAATTAAAAAAATACTGACATTGTCAACAGTTTCATCTTGGATCCATAATCAGCCTCTTGATGCTAGCACTAATTGAATGGGAAAAAATTGACTGTCAGGTATCTCTCTAAGGTGCTAAGGAGCACTGTTATTAAAGACTAAGGTGCACCTTGTTTAAGACATTTCAGGTACTTGCTATGCATCTGAAAGTTGGACAGTGACTAAGGATGGCAGAAAAATAATTGATGCCTTTGAATTGTGATATTGTGGAAGAATATCAAATATCCCATGGAATACCATAAGAACAAACAAGCCTGTTCTGTATAAACAAGGGTGCTCTTTTGAGGATGATGAACGTTTGTCTCACTTACTTTGGAGATGTTGTTAGGAGGGGCTTAGTCCATGATTGGAAAGGGGGAGGGGCAGTGATAGAGAGACCCTACACAAGATAGATTGACACAGTGATTGTAATAATGGTTTCAAGTATATCAGAAAGGGTCAGTGACAGAGGGTAGGACAAGGTTCAGATGTGTTGTTCACAGGGTCGTTATGATTTGTCCGTGACTCGATGGCACTGAACAACAAGGTAAGGAGTTACGGTAAGGGGTTATGGTAAGGAGTTACGGTAAGGAGTTGTGCTGCCAGTTCCAAGGCAGGTGGCTCAAATCCAAAAGCTGCTCCAGAAGAGAAAGATGGACCATCTCCTCCTGTGCAGTTTACAGCTTCTGAAAACCTGCTGGAGAGTCTGCTGTGAGTTGAGTCTCACTCGTCAGCAGTGAGTTGTCTGTAGATCCATGTTATATGTAATATTAAGGAAATATGACCACGAAGAGTGACTTTATTCTTTGGAAGTAAAGAGAGCAAAATTCTATCAAAAAATGATTAATAGAAAAGTAATTGGTAACAGCCTTTATTTTTGTTTCAAAGGTAATTCTTTGAATGCAGAACTCATTCTTTCAGGAAAATATTTGGAGTAGAATGCATCTTTTTAAAGTGGGTGAATAAAATAGTGGTGATGATTGTTCAACTCTGTGAATCTACTAAAAACTATTGAATTGTGTCTTCTAAAAGAGGACAATTTTCTGGTGTATGAATTATATGCAGACTCTGCAGCTTTCTACTTTTCCAGGCATTGCTGGAAACTGTCAAAGAAACTTAGACGGGGTCTGTCTACTGGGTCAGATTTTTTCCTCCAGCTTAATTTTCTGCTAAAGTGAAAACCCTGCAGGCAGGCTTTGGCTCTTTGTAGAAAAACCCCAAACAAAAATTTGCTGAATCATTTTTTGGCTCAACATTCATTTTCAGCCCCAGCAGCTAAATCTATTATTCTGGCAGACAAGCTTTAAATAAGGTAGCAAGTTGGGGAGAGAAAGAGTAGTTACTCATATTCTAAAACCCACAACTGTGTCATCAGCTTTGGCTTAGAAACTGTTGCTAGAGAATGCAGGCTCTTTCTTCCTCCTCCTCCTTCTTTTTACTCTATGAACCAATTTTCATCACTCATAGGTGAAAGTTGATAGAGTGCGTATACCTAGATTTCTCAGCACCCATTTGTCATGTTAAATTACACTCAACTTAATTAGAATGGTTTCAAGGTGACAGAGAGGCTCCCAGAGCCTTGCTGGCATCTCCATCCCTCACAGATGATTCTGATGTCCAGTGTGTCACAATCTCTGTGTACGCGGCCTGCTGATTTCTTAGCACGCAGAGAAAGATGAGCAGGAGTCTTCAGGGAAAAATCCTCCCAGCCTAACTTCCAGACTACTGCCATCCATCACATAGACAGCCCAAGGGCAAAGGATTCTATAGGTCACTAATTCTGGCTTTTAATATTTTAGTTCCACAAGAACCCAGAGCCTTCCATACCTGCCTCTCCTCAAGAAGCCAGAGGCTGCATGCAGCTGACACTGAGTCTCCAAAGGCACTAGGCGTGGCTCGACCTTTCAGTATTTTACCATTCCAACTGCTGGCCAACTCAGGGCCAGAGACCCCCAGTTCATCTGGCAAGTCCACTCAGCTGACGTCCACTTGGGGCACAGAGAAAGCCACAAGCACCCGGAGCCTTCCAGAGGCCGAGTGTGGATACCCATGAGAAGTCAGAAATAATAACGACTCCTATATACGGCACATAACAACAACAGCAACAATATATGACGAAATCTCAACTGCCAATAGCAACAAATTTGTGTAACCCCACCACCCAATTTCTGTACATAAACTCAAGTTTTGCTTCCTGTTGGGGTCGGAACAGTTTGAGTGCTAGCTGATGATCTTTGACCAAACACAATAAAGTTTTGTTGACCCCTGGAAAAAAAATTTTTTTAGTATGTTATTTTATTGTATTTTTGGTGCATGTGTGCACAGTTGGATAGGTTCCTATTTAACAATTTTTGCACGTACTGTTGAGTAACATTGACCATATATTTTTTAAAACTTCCATTCATTAATTGTTGCACATTTTCCTCCCTACCCGCTACCCCCAGTTCGCGGTTCTCTTAAAAAAAAAAAAAAGTTCTTTCATTGTTGCACAATTTGCTCTCTCCCCACCCCAAGGTCCAGTTTGCCATGTAACTCTAGTTCTGGACTGTTGTAATGCAAATAATACCTAATCATACATTCCTTTTAAACAGTTCTTTCCCTCATCTGTTTCAGTGCAGTATAAGTTATTAATCCCCTCTTTTCTTATTTTCTCCCCAACTCCCATGTCAGTCCTGTTTTATAAAAGTGGAATTATGCAATATTTGTCCTTTTCTGACTGAGATATTTCTCTCAGCGTAATGTCTTCCAGGGTCACCCATTTTGTATAATTTGTGAGTTCCTTGTTTTTCAGTGCTGCATAATATTCCATTGTGTAAAGATACCACAGCTTCTTTATCCATTTGTTTGTTGATGGTCTCGTGGCTTGTTTCCATCTCTTTGCTCTTGTGAACAGTTCAGCAGTAAACATAGGCATGCGTGTATCTGCTTGGGTGGCAGTTCTGGTTGCTTTAGGATATAGTCCCAGAAGTAGAATTGCTGGGTCAGTTGGTAGTTCTATTTCCAACTTTTTGAGAAAGTACCATAATGCCTTCCATAGTGGTTGCACCATTTTATACTCCCACCAGCAGTGAATAAGGGTTCCAATTTCTCTACAACCTCACCAGCATTAGTTGTTTGCCACTCTGTTGAACTTTGCTGTAGTTACTGGGGTGACATGATATCTCATAGTTGTTTTGATTTGCATCTCTCTTAGAGCTAGGGATTTTGAACATTTCTTCATGTGTTTTTTTCACCATCTGAATGTCTTCTTTGGTGAAGTGTCTGTTCATGTCCTGTGCCCATTTTGTGATTGAGTTTTTACCTTTGTGGTGCCTGGAGTAATCTATAAATTCTTTTTATAAGTCCTTTATCAGACATGTCATCACCAAGTATTTTTTCCCAGTCTGTGGCTTTCCTTTTTATCCTGTTGGAGAAGTTTTTTGATGTGCACAGGGGTTTGATTCTTAGAAGATCCCATTCATCTATTTTGTTCTTTCCTGGTTGTATATGAATAGTGTATCATGACCTTTAAATTTGGAGTTTTAATCTTTACTTCTTCTTCCACGCTAAAGATCACTACAGGTTGTTTATTTTGTTCCTTCTATTTTATATTAATTAATTGAACAGAATATTTTTTATCTGTCTAGTTTTTGTGGAAATAGTTCTAGTTCCTGGCAGTACCATGTGTATTAGAGTAGAGCTTTGTTCCACATTTTTGTTACATTATGTCAAGTCTCCTCAATGAACAAGGAATCTGAGTCCTGCCTTATCTTGGGCCATTTGTTGTGTACTTACTTGAGCCTATTGACACTTCTTCTGTCATCTTTATCCATTGTCTAACTCTCAGACGGACAGGAAGTAATTGAAAAGACCATAGTTTGGATCAAATGCACCTTAGTCTTTAAACTGACAGCCTTTCTCTTTAGTACTTTATAGAGGTCTTTGACAACAGATTTTCCCAATGCAACATGACTTCTGAATTCTTGACTGCTGGTGCCAAAGGTTCATGGATCCGGGCAAGATTAAATTACTGACAACCTGAATACTTTCTCCAAATATCATGATGTTGCCTATTGGTCAGGATTAGTGATTTTTATTTTCTTGACACTGAGATGTTATCCATATTGATAGCTATAGTGTTTTATCTTTTGCAGCAACTGTTCCAGATAGTTGGGTTTTAAAAAAAATAATTTCTTTTATTTGTTTATTAAACATCGTAAAGCATATACCATTGCAACAATTTCTGCATTGACAGTCTATTTCATGACATTTATGATATCCATTTAGCTGTGCAAATGAATAAAATGGCTCAAGGAAGCCTAAATTCCTTAAATATTTTAAATTCTGTTCTGAATTTTCTCCCTCTTGATAAAGGTCATTCTAAAGAATTTTTCACCAAAACACTCAGTAATGGTCACTACACACCATCCGTTTTCTTCTGGTCTCATGGCAAAATAGGTTGTTATTCATGGAGGGAATTAACTAGAGATTCTATTTCTTCTTTGTATTCTTAACCCTTCTTTTCCATCTGTTGCTCCAGGAAGTTTTCAATGGCTGATTTTTCAAAAATATATCATCAACCATGTCATCATAAGTCTCTGGAACCAGCAATCTTTCACATAGCAATTGTTCACTTAACTGTTTACCCAAAGACTCTTGTGTCCCCTATACTCTGTTAATATCGCCTCTAAGACTCATCAACAACCTTATGCAGGTTATGAAGGTGACACAATCCTGCTTGCTAAAAGAGAGGAGGATCTGAAGCACTTGCTACAGAAGGTCAAGGACTGTAACCTTCAATATGGATTGAAGCTCAACATCAAGAAAACGAAGATACTCACCACTGGGTCACTTGACAGTACTATGATAGATGGTGAAGAGATTTAGATTGTTAACATCTTTAGTTTGCTTGGTTCCACAATCAACACTACTAGCACCCAGGAAATCAAAAGACGAATTACATTGGAAAAGTCTGCTATCCGGGACCTTCCAGAGTATTGAAGAGCAGTGATGTCAGTCTGGAGACTTAAGGTGTGCCTGGTCCAAGCCATGGTCTTTGCAATTACTTGCTATGGGTCCAAAAGCTGTACAATGACTAAGTGTGATTGAAAGAGAATTGATGCCTTTAAGCTGTGGTGCTGGAGAAGAATATTGAATATACCCTGAACTGCCAAGAGAACCAACAGGTTCTTCCTGGCGGGGGTGAAGCCAGGCTGCTCCTTGGAGACAAGGGTTCTGACGTTTCGTCTCACATACTTTGGGCATGTTGAAAGGAGGGACCAGTCCTTGGAGAGGGACATCATGCTTGGAAGGGTAGAGGGACAGCTCAAGAGAGGAAGACCCTGGATGAGATGCATTGACTCAATGACTGGGGTAATGAGGGTAGGTGTGTCAGAGAAAATAAGGTTGACTCAGGATAGAGGTTTCAGGGCCATTGTATATAGGGTCGCTGTGAGTTACAAGTGACTTGATGACACAAAACAACAACAATTAAGTAATTAGAGGTAGGGTGCTCTGGCGGCCTAGTGGTAAGAAGCTGCACTGCTGTCGCAAAGGCATGTGGTTTGAATCCACCAGATAATCCACCAGAGAATGACGGACAGTCATGTCCCATGCTAGTTATTGAGTGCCTCTGTAAACTCATTGGTAGGTCACCTGAGTTGTTTCAGTGACACACAACAACAACAGCAGCAATCAGATACTAACTTGTGCTTACTTGCTTTCATGTTCCATCTTACTATGTCCTTCCTCCCTCCCTCCCTCCTTTTATCCAGGGAGAGTTGTAAACAAGATGTTTCTGTAGGAGCATATCTACAAGTATCTTCCTTAAGAAAACCTTTTGGTATAAAAAAACCCTCTCTGTTGTCACATTTTCTTTGTTTTTGTTTCAGAATATACAGAGCAGCAAGAGAGTTTGTGTTGAGCTATATAATATCCTCTTAAGCCAGAGAGACCCCTTACCTCAACCCTGAGAGAACAGAATGAGCTCTTTTTGCAAGGGAGAAATCATTGACAGCTTCAATCCTTTCTCTATCTTTCATTTGGATAATAATGTATCTCTGAGTACTGAACACATCCATCCATCCACCCATGCCTTTCAGACCTTGTCTTAGCCAATTTCAACTCTCTGGCGCAGGTCAGAAACATCAGCAGTTTATTGCAGAGTCTATGGTAGTTGCATTCATTAAAAAGTACTTAACGAACAACCACCTGCTCCTGGAGCTGTGCAGACAGCTGTTGCCTTGTACTGTGGGGATTTCATCATCTAACAGACCTCTAAGGGCTGCATGAGTGTGGATTGGCTATATTTAATGCCTTCTGGACCAAGCTGTCCTAGTCTTATGTCATTAGAGATAAAAGAACGAACTAAGGGGCAGCTGGTAATATGTTGCAAAGGCCTAGTATCCTCACTGAACAATAGATTATAATAAAATCAACCATTCTCGTTTGACACAACATTTAACCACTTGGCTGCTACAAGTTAGCAGTGGGAACCCAGTAGCCACTGCATAGAGAGAAAGATGTTGCAGCCTGATTATGGTTTTTTTGGGAACCCTGTGAAGTAGTTTTTTTCCTGTCCTGGAAGGTTGTTTGTGCCTTTGAGTTGGCAGAGCAACTTGGATTATATCTTATCATCAAGAAAACACAAGTCCTCACTACAAGATCAACAGTCCACATTATGAAAAATGGTGAAAGGATTGAAGCTGTCAGTGACTTCGTCTTGCTTGGCTCAACAATCAACACCCTTGGTATCAGCTGTTAGGAAAGCAAGAGACGTATTGTATTGGGCACCCAACAACAACAACAACAACAAGTTGCTAAGCGTGCAGATTGACTCAGCAGCAGTGTATTGGGTACTGTGTAGCACATACAGAGTGATGTTGTTGTTATGTATTTTCAAGTTGGAACTAACTCATAGATGACTCTCCAGAGAGTTTTCAGAAGCAGCAAATCACATGAGAGGAGATTGCCCATCTTTCTCCCATGCAGCATCTGGAAGGTTTGAACTGGGTGCCTTTGGATTGGAGGTACAACTCCTTACCACTCAGCCTCCAGAGCTTTGCAAAGCAGTATCACATTAAATTCTTGTAATATTCCAGTAAAATGGAAACAATTATTGTCTCTAAGAAAAAAATTAATAAACTGAGGCTCAAAGAAACTAACTTGCCTAGAGTCTTGAATCTTGTAATTAGTATTAAAACTTTGAAGCTCCTTCTCACATACTTTGGGTGTGTTGCCAGGAGGGACCAGTCCTTGGAGAAGGGCATTATATTTGGAAGGATAGGGGAACAGCACAGGAGAGGAAGACCCTGGATGACACAGTGACTGGGGTTATGGGGGTTGGGGGTAGGTGAGTCAGAGACAGTGAGATTGGCTCAGGATAGGCCAGGGTTCGGAGCTGTTGGCAGATAACAACAACAACAACAAGCCACCAATTAAATTAATATTGATCCTCTGACAGTGAATCACAGAGTTAAGAAATAAAACTCGAGGGCTGAAGTTATCTTTGAGGAAAGGAAGATTACCTTTGCAAGTCATTATTCCTTTCTTTACTATGATGTGAGAGTTTAGAAGGGGTCTCTGGTAGCATAGTCTATAGGGGTTTATGCTGTTAACTCAGAGGAGGTGCTTTTCTGGTGTTTCAGATCCACCAATGGCCCTGAGGTAGAAAGATGGACAGTCTCTTCCTATGATATTTACGGACTCAGTAATCCCACAGAGGGTCAACCTGGAGTAAATTCCAAGTTCACAACAATGAGTTTGTGTTTTTTTTTTTTAAATTTAGTTGGGAAAAACATATTGGGGGTACAAGGAGGTGAGGGTTGGGGGCAGAAGGGTGAGGATGGGCCAGGATGCAGTTGCAGAACTGCACAGTTTGGTCGGTGGGGGGAGCAGGTGAAGGAAATGATGAGGGTCCAGTGGGGACCAGATGCTACAGAGGAATGACAAGCATTTTTCAATAGTAATTAAACCAACTGTCTTATTGATTTGGGAATTGGATGCCGACTCTCTGGCTTCTTCATGCGAACAGGGGTGTAGATATAAAGGGGGGAAGGGAGGACGCTTTATCACCTTACTGGTGGTCTTGGGTTACAGCTGCTTGCCTTCTTGCTCCTGAGGGCCGCGACGGTTTGCCCCGAGCCGGGGGCCAAGCGCAGCCCGCCCCGGGCAGAGGGCCACGACGGCTCGCCCCGGGCCGGGGGCTGAGGGCAGCCCGCCCCGGGCAGAGGGCCGCGATGGCTGAAGTAGTCTTTTTTTTTAAAAAAGAAGAAAAAGTGTGTGTGTGTGTGTGTGTGTGTGTGTGTGTGTGTGTGTACCATCAAATTGGATCTGACTGGTACAGGAGACTGCCCCTTCTTCTCCAGCAGAGCATGAAGTAGAGTCTGGGACTCCCTCCCCCCCCGCCCCAGGTGCCTGGCACGCTCAAGCCCATCGTTACAGAGTGACAATGGTTTCATTAGATGTGATTTCATGACAATGGTTTTCCTCTTTCTTGCATTTAGTTTTTATTCGGAAGAATACCCTATAAATTCTTCAGTTTTTGCTGTAAATACATTCCTGAAAAGTTACTTGTAAGTTGAAAACCAAAAAAGGCAGCTCCATTTGAAATGTGTCCAGGGAACTGAGTTTGCTGTCACCTCCCTGGGTAGCCACCCTGAGTCTACAGGCTGTACATCCACTCTGTGTACATCCACTGTAGTGCACATCATGGCCCAGAAACAGCTAGAGGGACTGCCGCAATCAAATTCTCAGGGAATTCTTGGTTATACATAAGCTGGTAATGTCTGGACTAGACACAGTAAGCACTTTGATTTAGTTCACTTGTATTTAACAGTGTCGCTGTATTGGTTCCTACTTGGGGCAGCTGGCTTGTGCTCTCTACCTCAGTGCCCACATCTGCTGTCTCTGCAGGAAGCAGTGACAAGAATTAATGGGTTTCCCTGAGCCTCCAGGCTCAGTTCTGCCTCCCATTTCCAGCAATCCCCAGAGGCCTCTGCTTTCATAATAATTCCTGTCTAGAAAGACTTTCTATTTTGAAAAGTTATGTATACATTTTCAATTTATGTTAGGACTTTAAGAATCTCTGTGGGTATATAGCACATTTTAAGAAAATAGGACATGACCACGTTCCAAGTATTTAGAAGATTTGTTGCTTTCCAGAGAGTTCTACCATGATACCATTTAAAACATGTAATTTACAGAAATTAATTTATTCCTCTACCTTTATGTGGTGGCATTTGTAGAATATGGTGATGTTGTTATTATGTGCTGGCCAGTGAACTACAACTCACAGTGACCCTCTGAACAACACTCTACTCAACACTCTACTGCAACATCCTCATGATCCCGGGCAAGCTCAAGTCCATTGTTACGGTCACTGTGTCAGTCCACCTTATGAAGGATCTTCCTCTTCCTCTGACCTCCAGCTTTTCCATCATGATGTCTTTTTTCCGTGGACTAGCCCTCTCCTGCATAACAGACCCCTTTATGTGAGATAAAGTTTCACTATCTGGGTAAGAAGCATCCTGGCTGCAGTTTTCCAAGACAGGTTTGTTTGTTCTTTTGGAAGTCTGTGGGGTTTTGCCAACATCATAATTAAAAGGCATTGATTCTTCTGTCATCCCCATTCATTGACTAACTTTTAAATGCAGTCCTCCCAATTTTATGCTAGGTTTTCTGAGCAAACGATATTGTCATGGGTGTTGTGTATCATCGAGTCAGAACCGACCCATAGCTGACTCTTAAGTAGGTTTTCAGAGGCAGTTAATTACATGGGAGGAGATTGCCCATCTTTCTCCCGCAGAAGATATAGCTTGTAGGATAAGAAATTCAAGTGGCCAGAGTTGTTCTTAATTATTGATTTTATTTATAGTCTCTCAAATAGTGTCTGTGTAATCTAGATCTTGCTTCTTCAGTTATTATCTTGCAACTGAAAGGTCTCTACCCTCTGAAGTATTGCCTTGGGGAAAATATGTTGATTCTGTTTTATAAGAAAGGAAGAAATTAAGGAAGTTGCATCTGTGTATAATGTCAGCCACTCTGTACAATATAATAGAAAATTGGAAAGAACTTTTACAGTTATCCACTTACCTCAGTATTGGTTCTTGCCATGGTCCTGACATAGACAGACACTGAACTTCTCTCTGTCCAAGTGTCCATCATGATTACACATACTCTTGTTCCAGGCATGTGAGACAAAGGTTTGTCCCTTTGCTTCCAAGTAGCATTCAGGCTGCACTTTCTCCAAAACCTATCTATTTTTTCTTTTGGCAGTCCGTGGATATTCAATATTCTTCTCCAACACCCCAGCATAAAGGTATGGATTCTTCCTTTGTCATCCTTATTGTCCAGTCTTCCAGTGTATATCAAATCATTAAAAACACTATGGCCTGTATCAGGTGCACCTTAGTCTTCAAACTGACATCATTGCTCCTCAGTAATTTGGAGATGTCCATGACGGTATACTTTCCCAATGCAATAGTCTCCTTAACTCCTGGCTGCTGGTACTCAGGGAATTTATTGTGGATCCCAGGAAGATTAAATCGTTGACAATTTCAATCCTTTTTTTCATCTTCTATGTTATTTACCAGTCCAAAGGTGAGGATTTTTGTTTTCTTGATGTTGAGATGAAATCTATATTGAAGACTATAGTCTTTGATCTTCTGCAGCAACCACTTTAAGTCCTCTTTCAGCAAGTAAAGTTGTGCCATCTGTGTAACACAGGGTGTTGATGAGTCTTCCTTTGGTTCTGATACCACATTCTTCTTCATAGAATCCAGCTTCTCAAATGATGTGTTCATTATACAGATTGAATGTTTTTGTTGTTGTTAGGTGCCATCGAGTCAAGTACAACCCATAGTGGCCCTATGAACAGATGTCTAAATCCCGTCCCCTTGTTTAAAGCAGTTGTACACATTGAATTAGTATGGAGAAAGGATACAAACCTGATGCACACCATTCTTAATTTTGAGCCAAACAGTGTTTCCTTCTTGGTTTGGACAAAAGATTCTTGGTCAAAGTATTAAAAAAACCCAAACTTTCATTGTTAGACAACTCAAATTACTACACAATTCTTTTACATGACAATTTAAAAATATTCTCAATTTTAAAACATTGTAGCTTGCATTAATTAATCTTTATTTGTTCTCAGTAACTACATAGAATATATTCAAGGGTTGATTGATTGTGTAATCCATTCTTTATTCCTTTTTTATTAGATATTGCCTATGTACAGTTTGTTCATTGTTTTTTAAAATTTTCTACTAGTTTATTTATAACATTCAAATACGTTGTTTTTAAGAACAAATACAGAACTGACCCTCCAGAGAGTTTTCAGAAGTTGTAAGAGAGGAGATTGCTCCTGTTTCTCTCATGGAGCTTTAAACAGTGTACCTTTGGGTTGGCACTGCTCCTTGCCACTAGGCCAGTAGAGTTCCCTTATGTACAATATGTTTTTCTTGTGTGCCATAGAGTCAGACCTAACTCACAGATAAACCTCCCACAGGTTTTCAGAGGCAGTAAACTGAACAGAAGGAAATTATCTATCTTTCTCCCATGGAGCAGCTGGTGGATTTGAATCATGTACATTTGAGTTGGCAGTGCAACTCTTTACGACTAGGCCACCAGAGATGCCTTATACGTAATATCATATGTAAGAAATGAGGCTCAAACTACAGGAGGGGATGAGTTAGTAGTAGTTAGATGATAACATGGGCATACATAATATATACCAGATATGACACTTGAATGGAATAAACTTCCAAGTATTGATGATAAAGGCAGGAGTTTTTTGGTGGCCCCATGACAAGGAAACATTGACTGATAAATTAGAACAACTGACATATCTCTAGAAACTACCTCCTGTATGTGGTGTGTTCTCCAGGAGAGCACCTCCATCCTCACTTTTCAGCCCTCAGACGATTTATAGCCATGGGCAAAATTTCCCCCACTTCCTTGTGGAGGATGACATAGTAGTGCCACTCACTCACTGCGCTCTAGTTGGTTCTGACTCGTGGTGCCCGCCCATCCCCTCTATCCATCTTCTGCCCTTTTTCTCCCACAGAGCCATTATCGGACTTGAACTGACAGCCTTTGGGTTAGCAACACAACATTAATATGACATGCAAGTAAAATCTTGCTCAAAGTTATTTAAAAATGGCTGGAACAGCAGCAGGGAACTGTGCCAGAAATTCAAAGGGGATTCAGAACAGATTCTGAAATGAGATATATCATTGCTTATGTTAGATGAATTTTAGCAGAGAATACCAGAAGCGGGTTTACTTGTGTTTTATTAACTATGAAGAGACTTCCAACTATGTGGATCATAACGAAGTCTGGATAGCATTAAGAAGATGGCATCCAGAACACTTTATAGTTCTCATGCTAAAGCTATATATACATACAAAGCACGGGAGCACCACATACTTTAAAATCAGGAAAGATGTGTGTTAGGGTTGTACCGTTTTTCTGTATACATTCAATCTGTGTGCTGAGAAAATCATTCAGAAAGCTGGCATATATGAAGTAGAATGCAGTATCAGGATTAGAAGAAGACTATTCAACAGCCTATGTTATGCAGATGACACCACCTTGCTTGCAGAAAGTGAAGAGTACTTGAAATACTTATTAATAAGATTAAAGACAATAGCCTTCAATATGAATTACATCTCAACATCAAGAAAACAAAAATCCTTACTACTGGACCACTAGGCAATGTCATGATAAATGGCAAAAATACTAAAGTTGTCAAAGATTTCATTTTACTTGGGTCCACAGTTGCTGCCCATGGTAGCAGTGGTTAAAAAAAATCAAAAGGCAAGTTGCATTTAGGAAATCTGCTATTAAGGACCTCTCCAAAGTACTAAAGAACAAGACTAAGATGTGCCTGGTTCAGACTATGGATTTTCAGTGGCTTCATATGCATCTGAAAGCTAGACAATGAATAAGGAAGATTTAAGAAGAAAGGAGACCTTCACTTGTGTTGGCAAATAATAGTGACTGTACCAGGGACTGCCAAAAGAACAAACAGGTCCATCTGGGAGGAAGTGCATCCAAAATGCTCCGTCGAGGCAGCGATGGTAAAACTTCATCTGACCTACTCTGGGGATGTTGTCAGGAGAGGACGTCATGGTGAGAAAGGTAGATAGTCATTGAATAAGAGGAAATCCTTGATGAAGGGAATTGACATAGTGACTGCTGTCGTGGATTTGAGTATGCCAGAGATTGTGAAGATAGTGCAAGGTTCTAATCAGTTATTCAGAGCTTCTGTGAGTTTCAGTTGACCAAATGCCACCTAACAACAAAAAAAGAAGTTAGCTTTGATAACCCAGTAAGTCAATATTAATAAAAAGCTTAACGCTGTATGTGTGACACATAAGCACTCAGATGTTAGCTATTAATATCTTATATCACTTTGAATCTTGACTTCACCCATCAGCTCTACAGAAGATAGAGGAGGCAATCTGAGGCCAAGAAACCCTATCGAACAGTTCGTGGGGTCACTATGAGTCTGAATTGACTCGACGGCACCTAACTACAATGGCTTTGTATTACTTTTATATCGATCGGCGCACTAGTCAGGGATATTTTGGGGACATGTTGTAAGGGTTGTTATTCTGGATATTCTTTGTGTGTGTGTGTGTGTGAGAGAGAGAGAGAGAATGATGCTTGTATGTTAAGTTGTGAACATTGGGCTTACTTATTTCATCAAATTCTTGAAGTAATAGGGAAGATTCCTTTACTGCTTAACATCTAGTAAAACCTCAATAAATGTTAGTTTCTTCTCCTGTTGCCTAGTGGATAAGAATTTTCACTGCCAACCCAAAGGTAGGAGATTCAAATCTACTAGCAACTCCATGGAAGAAAGATAGACAGTCTCCTCCCATGTGATTTACAGTCTCTGAAAACCCTCTTGGAATGTCAGCTTTGAGCCAGTTCTGACTCCATGGCACATAACAAAAAAAATAACATAACAGTGTTTCACAGCAAAGAAGAACAATAGATTGTTTTCCTTTCTGCTCACTATGAATGAGGGGGTTTTTGTTTGTTTGTTTGTCTAGTTTACTAGTAGACTGAAAACCAATTGGAACATATTCAGCCTTAGGAACTTGTTTTGCCTCCAGTACCAACAGTGGTTGTTGAAGATGACTAATGGGAGCGCTGGTGGCTAAGTGGCAAGATGCTGTACTGCATTCTCAGTGGCGTAGGGTTCAAGGCACCAGCTGCTCCATGGGAGGATGGGCAATGTCCTCCCGTGTAATTAACTGCCTCTGAAAACCCTCCAGTGGGGCAGTTCTGACTGTACAGTACTCAACAACAAGAAGAAGGAGAGTGGTCAGTAAAGGGGTGAAAGAAGAGAAACAAAAATAAGAGAAATGGGTAATTAAAGAAGTGTGCTAGTAAGGTGAAACTACTTTGGTATCAGGAAACTAGAGCTTCTTCCTTTGAAAACGTTTAAATGAAGAACTGATGGTCAATGCAGAAAGGGACAGTAGTCCCAGAGGGTCTCTTGAGGCCTTTTGAATTGCAGTTCTGTGAGTATCCAAAAGTAGGCTCCCTCTCTACTCCTAGTCTTCCATCCGCCCATTGCATTTACAAACCTAAATTATCCTACATTGCAGTCTTAAAGAGCTAAGCATACTTTTGATGCAAAGAGCATTTTCTCTTTAGTAACACTGAAAGAGATTAAAATACTGTACACTGAGGTAGTTGATGCTGAAAATCAATTTCCTCATCCCCTGGACTCTCTCTCCTCAATTTATCAGGGCATAGCAGCTTGTGTGGGCTTCTGTGGCTTGCTCATGGGGAAAATTCCATGTGCTGTGCACTATCAGAGAGGCAAGGCAATTTAACATACCCGTGCTCCAAGAGAACGCCGAGTCTCTCTAGGAGTGGGGAGGACATGGGGGAAGGGGCACGCATCCGCAGTTTGGGGATGAGCCATGAGAGGATTAGACAGGGAACTGAAGCCAGGCTCGTACTCACTGTGTGCTGTTTTTCCTTTGTAGATATGGCAGATGCCCCCCGTGCCATGGATCATACCTTTTCAACAGCATCCAATGAGGAAGGAACTTGTTACACATCTCTTATTTCTGACATCAGTTACTCACCGCAGGTGGATACTACATATTTCACTGGAATTCTTCAGAAGGAAAATGGTCACGTCAACAGCTCAGAGAGCCCTGAAGAATTGAGTACACCTGGACCCCCTTTGCCAGATGTTCATGGCACAGAGCCTCACGGGCTATTTGGTTCTGATTCCGGGATAGAGATGACTCCTGCTGATTCTATGGAAGTGAACAAGATCTTAGCTGATCCTCTGGACCAGATGAAAGGAGAAGCCTATAAATACATTGATATAACCAGGCCAGAACCAGAAGAGGTGAAGGATCAGGGGCAATGTCACCCCATGACAGAGGCTAAAAACTTAGATTTTAAGAATAAGGAGACTGAAAACTCAACAAATTCTGAAGGGGTCCGTGAACCTGAGAAACCAGCTCCTGTGGAGGGAAAGATCATTAAGGACCACTTATTTGAGGAGTCAACGTTTGCGCCTTATATAGATGATCTTCCTGAAGAACAGCACAGCGCCCCTGTGGTCACAGCCCCCGTCAAAATCACGCTGACTGAGATTGAACCTTCTATTGAGACTGCTACCCAGGAGCAGACCCCTGAGAAGCAAGACGTCTGCCTGAAGCCCAGTCCCGACACGGTCCCCACTGTCACTGTCTCAGAGCCTGAAGATGACAGTCCAGGATCTGTAACGCCCCCGTCTTCTGGAACAGGTAAAGGAGCTGGTGTGGCCTGCCTTGGGAAGGTAGGCGCATGGAACATCTTAAAACACATGTTAATGAATTGACACTCAAAATACTTCATTATATGACTTCCTTAAAATTGTCATTGTTGTTGTTGTTATGTGCCGTTGAGTTGCTTACGACTCATGTCGACCTTATGTACAGCAGTCCTAAACCCTGCTTTATCCATTGCCAATCTTATTGTCTCTGACACACCTATCCCCGTAACCCCAGTCACTGAATCAATCCATCTCATCGAGGGTCTTCCTCTCCTCCGCGTCCCTCTACCCTTCCAAGCATGATGTCCCTCTCCAAGGACTGATCCCACCTTGTAATATGTCCATAGTATGTGAGATGGAGCATCAGAATCCTTACCTTCAAGGAGCAGACTGGCTTCACCCTCTCCAGGACAAACTTGTTTGTTCTCCTAGCAGTCCATGGTACATTCAATACTCTTCTCCAGCACCACAGCTCAAAGGCATCAACTCTCTATCATCCCTAGTCATTGTCCAGCTTTCTGATGCATAGCAAGTAATTGTGAAGACCATGGCCTGTATCAGGTGCACCTTAGTCTCCAGACTGATATCGATGCTCCCCAGTACCTTGGAACAGTTTAACCAATTTAATTAACATACTCCTCTTCCTGTCCCCAGTAACCCTTTGCACAAATATTGAGGTCTGCAGTTTCCCTGAAAGTTCTATGATTTTTTTTTCCTTTCTTTGAGGGGAAAGGTATGATTTAAGGTACATTTAAGACCTTGGACTCCTCATCTGGCCTTTCTGTTCAGATCACAGACAGGAGTGTTACTTGCTTCTGGACAAGCTCCCCTTCCCAGACCTAGTGGTCTTCCGGAGGCATCGTGGGGAGAGCACCCACACTCTTCTCTCTTGAGCTTCTGCGAAGAGAACATTTAATGTTCTGAGCTCTAAGATTGGGAGTGGGAACACCGGTGTATGTTACAGGCTGTGGGGAGGATTAGACAGAAGAAAATCCTGAACGATGGGCACTCCTCCCTTTCAACTCAGCATTTTCATATTGATCTTTTAATTTTATTTGAGTTCTCCATGTAATTGTGTTTTTTTCCAATAGACTTATTAATATTTTAAAAAATTTACTTGGCTGACAAAGTTTGGAATCCAGTAAGTTGTAATCTTTTTTTTTTTTTTCATCTTAAGTTTTCTATTCTGGCTCAAGACAAAATGCTAAGCCACATTTGGACACATTCTCTTAAGCATGAAAGAGGCCTGCTGTATGCTGAGTAGCAGAGAGGCAGCAGGAGTGTCCGCACTCTACCCTCTCCCGTTGCATCTGAGACCCAGTGGGAAGAACAGATACAACCTTCATATCCCAACCTCCTCCTGCCTTTACATGTCTTACTTTTACATGTGCTTTACTTGGGTTCTAGCATCTGCAATTTGCTTAACTGACCCATGTTCATTTTTCCATTTATCCTCATTAAATACACATCATAATTATTTTCATCCACAGACACATCTCCACAGGTGACAGTTCTAACATATGAGGTTTTCTACTTGATGATTTTAGTTGACCATAACTTTGCTTTGTCAATCTTTATATATAATGACTACTCTTTTAGCAACAGATCCATAAAATGTAAAATAAGGATGTTGTTGTTATTTTTATGTGCCATCGAGTTGCCCAGATTCCTCCAAATATTTTGTGAGACTTTTAGTTCCCATGAAGAGCTGAAGATAGTGTCTCCAGGTGCCCCTGAGTCCCCTTTGACTCTTACTGAGTATGGATTATTTCTAACGTGGCTCCTTCACTTACCCACAGTGAAACTCATCAGGCCGTTTCCGCCCACACCCCACAGCTGTCTGATATCCTTTCTCATGAATAAATAAAGAAAAAAATTGTAACCATCTTTTCTGAATGCTCTAAAATAGGCATTTTTCAACTGGAAGCTGTTTTGTCAAATAAAAGACAAACATTTCATGGGATATACTTAAGCTAAAATTAGATATTGTCTAACTACACGTTTCTAGGCATCCTGTATTTTTTATTGGCTAACGCTAGAAATTTCAACTGGAGGTGAATATTAAAATTACTTTTGAAGTCACAAAATGCAAATGTCTAGACCAGACCTCTTCATCCTGTATCACACACTGCAAGAGGAGTTTAGAGTCACATACATCAAAGATTGAGAACTAAAGCCTTGAGCTAGCTTTCATATGAGTTCTATTGAATATGTACTGTGTGTCAGACCCTGTATGATATATTGGGTCTAAAAGAACTTGGATTTCCCCTGCCTGTGTGGTGCCTTCAGTCTTGGCTTAGGAAGAGTGACAGTAGATGAAGAAGCAGATATTCACCAAATCGTAACACACAACAGAAAGCTGCCCAGAGCTGCTGGTTGTACAGAATGAGTGGCAACCAGTTCATCTCCTGCCCTAATTCAAATGCAGCATCAGGCCAGCCAGCATACAAGATGGGCTGCCATGAATGACCACTTGTAGCCCTCTGAGCCCATGCTCTGCCTGCCTAATAGGTGGTTCTTCTGGGAATGTTGTACAAGCAGGAGCCTAAGTGGTCCTAACAGTTTGGGTGGTCAGAGGCTTTCAGTGTGAGAGATTTGGAGGATGTGTGTCACAGGAAGAGAAGAAACATCCAAGATAAAATGTTCATCCCCTCACTCTTCAAACCAGCTTCTGCTCCTGCCTAGTATCTCACTCACCTAGGCTCACCATTCTGAGGACATTTATAACTCATCCTTTTCTGACCTTACCACATGGATAAGAGCCCATATCTGTTGTTTGCCTCTCTTCAGTGTCTTGAGTTTTCCTCTCCTTTTCATCCTTTCAGCACAACCACCCTTTACTTATTATCATTCCTCCTGTCAAGAAGGGCAGTGTCCTCTTAATGGTTTGTTCTCTTTCCTTTTGTTTTCCTCCTAACTTTCAGGACCCATCACTGCCTGTCTTGGTAAAGTATTCATTCTGAAACCAGTTTCCAAGGCCTTCCATAGACAGAGGCCTATTTACCTTTCCTGCTAATACCTATTTGCACCACCCTGAACCACCCCACCCAGTACTCTAGTTAAACTTCTGACTTTTCTGCTCTCTGAACACACTCCATATCTTTGCTCATGTGGTCTGCTCCTCTGTTGGCTTTTTCTGCATTTCAAAAATCTATTTATATTTCAAAAATAATTTTTAAACAATAAACAGCTAATTCAAATGCAACTTCCACCATTATCTCTTTTAAGTCCCTCCAATATTTTATATTGTACAGTTGCATTAGCCCATTCTTGGCTCTGGCTAGGGCAAGTTCAGAGCTATTGTACACAGCATCTCTATGGTATGTCAACAGCAGCAACAACTACTTAGGGAAGCAAAGTTGTGAATCAGCAGCATGTTGTTGTTATTGTTAGTTGCTGTCAAATGGATTCACATTCACGGAAACTGCATGAGTGTAGAGAAAAACTGCTTTGTAGAGTTCTGAGACCTTTCAGAAGCAGATTGATTGATTAGTCTATCTTCAGAGGTCAGAGGTACATCTGGGTAAGTGTGAATCACTAACCTTTTGGTTAATAATCTAGGACTTAGTCATTTTTGCCACTCAAGTACTTCAACATAGTGATGGTAATTTAAGACTTATTGATGGCTGATGTGAGTGAAGTCACCTTGAGATAGAAGGTGGAGTGGTAAGAGAACCTAGGATAGAACACCAGGGAAGGCAACAGCAAGAACCCTAGCTATGCTTTGTCCAACAGGTTTATTCCGTATTCTTTGCTAACATTGCAGTTTAAGGGTATACTTTCTTCTTTGATCTTATTCATTGTCCAACTTTCACATGCATATGAAGTAATTGAAAAGTTCCTGGCTTGGATCAGGTGCACCTTTAATCTTTAAAGTGACACCCTTGATCTTCAGCACTTCAAAGATGCCTTTAATAGCAGATTTGCCCAATGTAGCTCTTCTTTTGATTTCTTGACTGCTGCTTCCATGCAAGTAAAATGAAGTCTTTCACAATCCCAATCTTTTCTCCATCTATTGTGATCTTCTTTCTAAGTCCAGTTGTGAGGATTTGTGTCTCTAGGTGTGTGTTTCATGTTTAGGTGTATCCATATATTGCAAAGACCCAGAGCTGGGAGATGTTGTGATCTCCAAGTATTGCCAGGAGGTCATTGTGTCTGTGGCAAAGTGAGCAAGAATAATAGGAGAGGTGTCAGAGACATGAGTGTTTTAAAAAAATCTGTTGCAGGCCTACAATCTTTTTAGTTTTTGTAGAGGTTAGTTCCTTAATAAATTGTGCACGTAGCACTTTGGTATGCTTTCAAATATCATAAAAATTCAGAAGCCACATCCAGATGTTCCCATCTTGGTGGTGCTATGTGCCTGGCATCCAGCAAATAGAGCTGTGGCAGGGCTACTGCTGACAATTCTCTCGAGTTTTAGATCATTTCTTACTGTAGTCTAGTCTTTATTCTTCAGCTGCTTCCTCTTTGTTCTAAACAATCATTCAGAAATGTAGTTTTTGTATCTTTATAGATACAATTATAGATTCAGTTATAGCAAAGAATCCTATGCTAAGAATTCTTGTTAAGGAACTAACCTTTATAGAAAAATAAGGATTAGTGTCATGCAATAAATCTTTTTAAACACACTGGTGTCCCTGACTCCTGTCTTGTTCTCTTGTTCACTTGCTCCAGGCACATTGATTTCCTTACAATAGCTAGTAGTCATTACAGCTCCCAGCACTGGGCCTTTACATTGTTTATTCCTTCCCCTTCATGTGAGTTTCCTGTGAAAAGCTTCTCCAGGAAGCCTATCTTCATTTCTTCTTTTAAAGTGTAAACCTGTACTAACTCCACTGCCCCGGTCCTAATTCCTTTACTCTGCTCTGTACTTTTTCCTTACCCTTATTCTATGTAATTTCGTGATTTAGTATGTATTGTGTTGCCATGATATACTCCACTCCTGCTATAATACATTCTAGTTGTTCTGAGTCGGAAATGACTCTTGGCTGACCCTCCAGTGGGTTTTCAGAAGCTGTAAATCTCACAGGAGGAGATTTTTCAACCGTCTACTGCAGAGCAGTAGCACAGCTCCTTACCACAAGGCAAGTAGAGCTCTCTTATTAGAATATACGGTGGTTGTTGTGTGCTGTTGAGTTGGGACTTACTCTTAGCTCCAGAGGGTTTCAGAGTCTTTAAATCATAGGAGAGAAGTATACTCATCTTTCTTCTGAAAAGCAGCTAGTGGATTAGAATCATGTGCCTTTGAGTTGGCAGTACAAGTCCTTACCCACTAGGCCATCAGAGCTCCCTTATTAGAATATAGCAAGGGCTTTTTAATATATTCCATTCACTACTATTTCCCAAGTGCTAATAAGAGGGCCTCACACAGAGTTGATTCTTAATAAATAATAGATGAGTGAATGATATGTGGGTAAGGAATAAATCAATTCTGCTCTGTAGAACAGTCTAAAATGTTTTAACTGGGGTTGTCTCACAATCAAAGCAACAGATTACCTAGTCATTCTACCCAGTCACATCTCCTGAGTGATCTCAAAGCTCTGGAGAAATGACAAGTAGTTCTTGTTCATAAAAGGGCTAGAGAACATTGTCTAGAATATTCTGAAATAAGGCCCTGCTGTGTGGTAAGGGAAAACCAAGCTCCTGAACACTGTTGTCATGGTGATCCCAGGTAGTCTCATTCAAGGCAGAGAAATCTCAGCAAGACTGCCAGTATGGCTTACAGACCATCTGGATAAACATCAGGCAGAAGACAGGCATTCTTCCAGGTCCCTGGGGATGACTCCCAGGCTTTGTTCCTCTCAGCAGGGGCTGCAGAGAAAGGGAAAGAATGGCAGTGGGCTACCACCTTGGGAAGGCCTGCAGGCTTCTGCAGCCTGGTAATCTCTGCAGCCTGCCTGGTGGCATTGGCAAAACAAAATCTTTCACAGTGCTCCACCTAGTTGTGTTTTACATTAAAAAACGATAAATAAATGAAAACATAAAAATGTCAATTCTTACAGGAAATGTAAAGCCCAGAATTAAATATATATACAGAATTGTCTTTGTCTTAGTAGTCAATGAGGAGTCAGAAAAGAACAGTGGATAAAGAATAATGGGTTCTTTTTCGATACTGTTGTTGATACTAATGGATCTAATTAGAGTATGTTGTTGTTGTTGTTATGTGTCATTGAGTCACCTGTGACTCATAACAACCTTATGCACAAAAGCCCTAAGCCCTGCTCTGTCCTGTGCCAACCTTATTGTCTCTTACACACCCTATTACCTCAGTCAATGAATCAATCCATCTTAACCGAGGGTCTTTTTCTCTTGCGCTCTTCCTCCACCTTCCCAAGCATGATGTCCCTCTCCAAGGACTGGCCCCTCCTTGCAACAGGTCCAAAGTATGTCAGACGAAGCTTCAGAATCCTTGTCTCTAAGGGGCAGCCTGGTTTCATCCTCCCTACGATGAACCGGGTTGTTCTCTTAGCAGTCCATAGACATAGAGAAAATGTAGACATCCCATAGAAGGAAGGAAGCTCTGGTGGCCTAGTCCATAGGAAACTGAGCTTCTAACTCGAAGGTCGTATCTCTCTGGGAGTTCTTATCCACCAGCAGTGCAGACAGAGAAAGATGGGCAGTTTCCTCCTTTGAGTCAGCCATGGGTCTGTTTGTACTGTGCTTCACATGAGAAACATATGGCAAACTGCTTCATTCTCATCTGTCCTTAGGTCACGATGAGTCAAAATTGACTTGGTAGCCTGTGGTTGTGGGGTTTTGTTTTTAGTTTGGATACATGAGATTACATAAAGGCCCCTCTGTGTAATTGAAACACCCCAATAAAGGAATGAATCAGAAACTAAGCAATGACTTCTAGAATCCTTGCCACTTTGAGGCAGAAAAACCACCAATGTTCTCTTCCTAAGGTATTACTGGGTCACTTTTAAAAATAGCTAGACTAAGATAGATAGGTATGCAAAACACTGATTAATTGGGCCACAAAAGTAATTAGCCTTTTAGTTCAGGTGGCCTGTCTTCCAACATAGCCCTGGAAACAGATCTTTCTGTGCTAATGAGATTATGTGTTTCTCAAGCATTGACAAAAACACCTCCCCTAATGCAAGTTTGTTTTATTTCTTCTCTCCCTGTCCATCTGTCTGTCCGTGTGTGTGCCTCCCTGGCTCTGCTGTCTTCTGTGGGACGACAGAACCATCTGCTGCAGAATCCCAGGGGAAATGCAGCGTCTCTGAGGACGAGTTGATCACTGCCATTAAAGAAGCGAAGGGGCTATCATATGAAACCGCAGAGAGCCCACGGCCCACTGGCCAGGTGGCCGACAGACCCGGGGCCAAGGCCAGATCTGGACTGCCGACCATCCCCAGCCCCCTGGACCATGAGGCCAGCAGCGCAGAGTCAGGGGACTCAGAGATCGAGTTGGTGTCCGAGGACCCGCTGGCGGCCGATGATTCCCTGCCTTCGGGCTACGTGACCTTTGGCCACGTGGGCGGCCCACCACCCTCACCTGCCTCGCCGTCCATCCAGTACAGCATCCTCAGGGAGGAACGTGAGGCCGAGCTGGACAGCGAGCTCATCATTGAGTCGTGCGATGCCTCCTCGGCCTCAGAGGAGAGCCCCAAGAGGGAGCAGGACTCGCCCCCCATGAAGCCGGCTGCTCTGGACGCCATCCGAGAGGAGACCGCTGCCCGGGCCGAAGAGCGTGCCCCCACCCGGCGGGGCCATGTGGGGCCTGACCCCTCAGCTGTCCCCAGGCCCGACCCTGAGCTACCTTCCAGGGACCAAGCCGTGGCCGAGGGGCTCGCGTCGCAGCCGAGACCCATGCAAGCCGAGAGTTGCAGCCCCAGCTCTGCAGCTGCTAAGGCCTCTGGGCCTCGAGTGCCTGGCGCAGCACCCCCTCTGCTCTTCCTAAATAAGCAAAAAGGTAACGTAAACTTTCCTGTCCTTGTGTGTTCTCTCCCTGGGAGCTCAAGGTAGTCCGCTGAGACTGCTGCAGGGCTGGGCAAGCGGCTGACTAGAGAACATGTCCAAGGGCAGTGGGGAGGTTCGGGAGACCTCAGCTTTGCAGCTGCAACTCCTGGGCAGAACCACGTGCCCTCGGCCGCGCTCAGTCATCATGGGCGGCTGTGTGCCCTGTCAGGCCTGCCTTTCATTCCAAGGCAGGGCTTCCTCGTTTGGGTGGTTTTCTTGTTCCTGGCCAGGCTCACTTCCATTTCTTTCCCGGCTCAGTAATGGGAGTGGGCATTAACATCATCATTAACATGTTCCATTTTGCCAACCCACCACCCTGAACCCACCCCCAACATCCTGCACCGCACCTAACTGCAGAAAAGTAGTAAGAATCACATAGGTCGTTCTATTTTTGATGGTGGGTGAAAGCTTAATTTCCTGTAGTGATCACCTGGGCAGAACTTTAAACAGACCCTAAAAGCACATCTTTGTTCAAGTCCCCTTTTAACTATTGCCCCTACTATCTGCTTTTTAAAGATATTTTGCCTTTGGGGCTACATGATTTAAAGGTCCAACCTCCTTCCTGTGTGTATGCTAACTTCAGTGATGTTAGTAGCAATTAAAGTGCTTCATATAAAAATAGAGGAAGAAATGGTTCTCAATATAGATCGGAAGCTAGCTTCTAAATTCTTTAAAATGAATGCATTAGGATGAGGGTGGGTGCCTACAGGAGTGCAACAAGAAGATAATCCAACTTAGTGGTTGCTGAAGATTTTGATAAGTAGTATTATATGGGGGCTCGGAGCTGATTGTGGACTTCCCACATAGCATTCTTGAGCACTGAGTACATGAGATGAAGGATATTTGACAGAGAGTCAACACCAGGGATGTGTGTTTGTCAGATGACTATTAACAATTTACTTGGGTTCTTTTGTCACCACTCTGAATGCAGTGGGAAAGTCCTTAAGTCTGCACAGTGCCAGAGGCCACAGCCCTATGAACAGCCTACTATCCCCTGCTGGTCACGGAGAAGCTGAGCTTGAGTCATGCTAATCAGGTGTTCGTAGCACTTACTGTACTAGACCCAGGTCTCCGTTTCATTCAAGTATTCCTGTCAAGGACCTCTCCAGAGTACTGAAGAGCAACAACATTAGGCTGAAGACTAAGGTGCGCCGATGCTATGTCTCAGAGAGCTGGACAGTGGCTAGGGATGATAGAAAGAGAATTGACGCCTTTGAGCTGTGGTGTTGGAGAAGAGTGTTGAGTATACCATGGACTGCTAGGAGAACAAACAGATTTGTCCTGGAGAGGGGGAAGCCAGGCTGCTCCTTGGAGTCAAGGATTCTGAAGCTTCGTCTGACATATTTTGGGAATGTTGCAAGGAGGGACTGGTCCTTGGAGAGGGACATCATGTTTGGGAGAGTGGAGGGACGGTGCAGGAGAGGAAGACCTACAATGAGATGGATCGATTCTGTTATTGAGGTGGTGAGAGTGAGTGTGTCGGAGATGGTGAGGTTGGCATAGGATAGAGTAGGGTTTAGGGCTCTTGTACATAGGATTGCTGTGAGTTGCAAGCGACTCGACAGCACATAGCAACAGAAACATTCCTGAAATAATAACCAAGTGAACCAAGCTGTTTAAATATATTTATTCTCAAAGTAAATAAATTGGAGACTTAAAGAGGAAATGGAATGTTGGAGGCCCATTGCTCCCAAACCAAATAAATTCTGGAGACAAGTGAATTGTAAGGACTGACTGGTCACGGATGGACGTGAAGGCTTCTGTTGTGGTCAAATCAGGTGTCATTCAGATCTCTGTGCAAGTTTCTCCATATAACTTGGACCTCTGCTGCTTCCAAGTTTAGAAGTTAGAGGAGAGAGTAGCAGTCATTTCAAAAGATTGAAGCACATCAGGGTGAATGGCCTCTGATTCACACTATACTCAGGGGTCCTTTGAAGTCCAGTCTCCCTCAGAAATTCACTGCTAAGAGCATTAGCTGTGAGAAGTCTGAAAGGCCATACTGGGGCAGCTGAGTACTGGAGGTCCTGGGTGTGTGACTCAGCACAGGGCTCAGGATATTTGAGCTCTGAGCTTCCTTCTGGCCTCACCTGCTGCATCCCAGCAGGTGAGAGAGAAGCAGTGTTGTCTAGCCTCCCCCAGGATGTTCTTAATCACTGTCAGAGGACAGCAGGATTGCACTAAAGTCAAGCAAGCGTGACTCCTTCAGCAGTGAGGTCAGGGCAGCTTCTGTGGTTTCCTGCTTCTGTGGAAGCCTCTGGCAGTAGAAATGCATTTGGGTTTATGTGTTCAGAAGTATGCTCGTCCCTCTGGGCTTTGAGCTGTCCTGCTAATGCTGGGCTAAATTTCAGAAGAGTCAGAGATATTTAGAATGTTGTTATTATGTGCTGTCCAGTTGGAACTGATTGTTCTGGCAAATATTTGATGACTTTGTAACATGCACTGTCAAGGAGCATCAAGTTTACTGGTGCACAAGATCTATTTTGGGACCTTTTTTGTTTTCCTTTAGAGATCTATGTTGTTGTTGCACTGGGCTTAAACTGTGATTCTTCTTAATTTTTCAGTTTTTCTCTTTCTGAGCTTCTGCTTATAGTTCTGCTTTCTGATCAGCCTGCTGTAGATTCTGAAAGTTAAATTTTTATTTAGAACAGCTAACATGCTCGGTTAGAGTCCACCTAGAGGTACTTTAAAAGAAGGACTTCATAATATACTGCTGAAAACCTCACCAGAGCATGTCACATATGGGACCCTTCTGATAAACATGGGGTTGTCAACAGTCAGTCAATTCAAAAGCAACTGATTTGGATTTTAGTTCTGATAGGAACATCTGAATGAAAAGCAAATAAAACTCGAATATTCAGTGTGACTCACCAGGCTAGGTATGTAATATTTCTCAAACATATTTGATTTCCAATTCCTTTTTATGCTTGCCTCAAGTTTCATCTTCTAGGGAATGGACTATAGGAAATTGTTGTCTCTTTCAAATCACTTACATTTCCTGTGGTCTGCAACACAAAAACACAGTGACGGAACCAGCCATTTCAATAATATACAAGAGCTTGTTAGACACAGAGGATTGCAGACTCCAATCTAGACCAGCTGTATCAGAATCTGCATTCTCACAGGATCTCCTAGGGATCGATTTCTCTGCAAGACAGGGATTTCTGTGAGCAGCAGTCATTTTTACATTCATGATGAAACTATCTGAGCTAGATCACTGACCAGCTCTTTCAACATTAGTAAGAAAATAATGTGTCTTCATGCTAATAAATTCAAACTGTACAAGATAGTAATAAAGAAAAAGTTGAAGTTCTCCTACTCCTTACTGCCATTCCTAAAATCCACAGGATTTGTTGCTTCTTTTTTGTTGTATCCTTCCAGGAATCTTCTTGAAGGCATAGTTTGGTTGTGTTTTTTTTTTTTAATTTCATATATTCTTTTGTAACCTGTTTCATTTAACGGTAGAATTATCTCTAAACAGAGCATCTTCTAGGGTACTTGTGATAAATGAAATGCAAGTTTGTGCTCCATCCCAGTACCAGAGCTGTACAATCAGAATAGCCCATAGCATAAATTTATATTTTTAATAAGTACATTGAAGTCTGAAGATTTTGCTTCTGAGCCACATGAGCTAAGCATCTGTAAAGGAAGCAAAGGTAGTACAGGAAAACCCAGTCTGACCTCTGCTAATTCCAGAAAGGAGAACTGCTCCCACCCCAACAACCCAGTACCAAAGTAATGGTGCCCCCTCTGCTCCTGCTCCTAATTCTGCTAATCACTGGGTCCAGTATTCAGTACAGACAACTCACAGATGTGACTTTACACAGTTGTGGGGTTTACTAGGAAATAGGGTAGTGAGTGGAGGAGGCAGATGTTATCACACAGCGAAATTCCAGGTTTAGTGATCAGCAGCTCTTAAGTCAGATTAACAGCAAGACACAGTTCCTCAATTAGTTCAGACAGCTTCTCAGTCAACAAGTCCAGGTTTAGTTCTGTAACAGAAATGCAAGAAGCCTTTGTTTTCCTCACTCTTCCAGCAAGTGACATCTTAGAACAGTCACAAATCAGCTCATCCTTCCATCATCCAGCTCTGGCTTTATCTTTGCATTTATCTCAAAGGCCTTGTCAGGCTATGTCTTATCATGATCTCTCCACAATCTGGCTGTTTCTTTCTCTCTACTATGTTGCTCTCATGGCATTAATGATTAGAAAATGCTGATCAGTGGTGAACCATTTATCTGCAGTAGAAGCAGCTGGAGACCACACTGCCCAAGGGAGCTAAGGGTGGTGGGTGGAGCCTCAAAGTCTTATTTTACTTACACATTTCCACCTGGTCACGTGGTCCAGTCTAAGGCAATGGATAGATAAGTAAAAAAATCTTACCACCACAATGGAAAATATCTCTATATATTCCCATTCCAAAAAAAAAGGTGACCGAAGTGTGGAAATTATTGAACGGTATCACTTATATGACAAGCAAGCAAGATCCTGCTGAAGATCATCCTAAAATGGACCAGCACATCAGCAGAGAATGGATGTGCAGGCTGGGGAAGCCACAGATTGGGAAAAAAATATTTGGTGATGACATGTCAGGTAAGGGTCTTATATCTAGAATTTATAAAATACTTGAGCACCACAACAAGATAAAGGTAAATAACCCAATTGAAAAATGTGCACAGGATATGAACAGACACTTCACCAAAGAAGACATTCAGATGACAAACAAACATAAGAAGAAATGGTCAAAATCCCTAGCTCTAAGAGAGATGCAAATCAAAACAACTATGAGATATCATCTCACCCCAGTAAGAATAGCAAAATTTAGCAGAACAGCAAACATCAAATACTGGCAAGGTTGTGGAGAAACTGGAACTCTTATTCACTGTTGGTGGGAGTGTAAAATGGTGCAACCACTATGCAAGGCTGTAATGGCGCTTTCTCAAAAAGTTGGAAATAATCATAAGATTACGGAATGAGGGTTGCAGAGTGGATTATATTTGGGGTGAGAGTGGGGTTGGGGGGGTGTGCGGGGGGGCGTATTGTGTACCAATGAAGGAGTTTTTCTTTTGCTTTTCAAGGAGAGGAGCAAATGGGGGGGGGGGGTGGGGTGGGCAGGGAGAAAAGTGCAACAGTAAATGAATGGAATTCCAAAATCTCTGTAGATGTTCATTGAAATAAAAAATAAATAAATAAAAAATTTTTTTAAAAAGTTGGAAATATATATACCATTCGACCCAGCAATTCCACTACTGGGAATATACCCCAAAGAGACCATAACTGACATCCAAGCAGATATATGCACACCCATGTTTATTGCAGCTTTGTTCACAATAGCAAGGAGTTAGAGACAACCCAGGTGCCCATCAATAAACAAATGGATAGAGAAGCTGTGGTGTATTCACACAGTGGAATACTATGCTGCATTGAAAAATAAGGAACTCATGTATTACTCAAAATGGGTGACCCTGAAGGACATTATGCTGAGTGAAATATCTCAGTCACGAAAGGACAAATATAGTGCTACTGTTGTAAACTGGGACTCACATCAGAGTTGAGGGGAGACTGAGAAAGAAGGAATAAATAATGTATATTGCATTGAAACACATGAGGGAGTGAATTGTTTAAAAATGATATATGATTAGGCATTATTATCAGGATTGGAGTCCAGAATGAAGGCTGCACAGTGGAGTGGACCTGGGGGGAGGGATTGCATAAAAATGAAAGAATTTTTCTTTTACTTTTCAAAGGGAAGAGTGAATTGGGAGAGTCAGATGGGTTGGGAGAAAAAAATGCAACAATGAATGAATGAATGGAAATCCAAAGTCTCTGTAAATGTTCATTAACTTTAATTTTAAAAAAAAGAAGAAGAAGAGGCCTTGGCACTAGGGACATCATAGATGAATCTTGGCTGAAAGCAGAGAGTCTTTCTGTGTTTCATTGGCTATACAAACATATTTGACTGTGTGGATCACAACAAATTGTGAGAAGAATAGGATTCTCAGAACACGTAATTATACTCATGCAAAACCTATACTTTGACCAGGAAACAGTAGTCAGAACAGAGCAGGAAAACACTGCATGGTTCAGGATCAGGAAAGGTGTGCATCAGAGATGCATTCTATCTCCATACCTTTCCAATTTATATGCAAAACATTTCATTCAGGAAGCTGGACTTTATTAAGATAAATGTGGCATCAGGAATAGAAAACTCATCAACAACCTGTGTTATGCAGCAGACATAACCTTGCTTGCTGAAATTGAGAACATGAAGTGTTCAAGGACTGTAGTCTTCAATATGGAGTAAAGCTCAACATCAAGAAAACAAACTCTGACCACTGGGCTATTTGACAGCTTCATGATAGATGGAGAAGAGATTCAGATTGTTAACAACTTCAGCTTGCTTGGTTCCACAGTCAGCACTCTTGGCTCTAGCAATCAGGAAATAAAAAAAAAAAACACCACCCAAATTGCATTGGGAGTGGTGGCTGTCAGGAACTTTTCCAGAGTATTGAAGAGCAATGATGCCAGTCTGGAGATTAAGGTGTGCCTGACCCAGGTCATGGTCTTTGCTATTACTTGCTATGCATCAGAGAGCTGGGCAGTGACTAAAGATGATAGAAGAACTGATGCCTTCGAGTTGTGATTCTGGAGAAGAGTCTTGGACATACCATGGGCTGCCAGGAGAACAAGCAGGTCAGTCCTGGAGAGAGTGAAACCAGGCTGCTCCCTAGAGGCAAGGATTTTGAAGCTCTGTCTCACGTACTTTGGGTACATGGGCAGGAGGTGCAAGTCCCTGGAGAAGAACATTGTGCTTGGAAGGACAGTGCAGGAAAGGAAGTCCTCTAACCCTAACTCCATGACTGGAGAAGTGAGATTTGAGTCTATTGGAGAAGATGAGATTGGCTCAGCATAGAGCAATTTTCAGAGCTGATGTACATAGGATTGCTGTGAGTTGCAGGCAACTCAACATCGGATAACAACCACTACCACAACGTCCTAGTCTTGTAGTAAAAAAGCAGATGACAAGCCAACAGTAACAACAACAAAACGCTATTGTGAGCATCCCTTAGACATATTATTCTTAGTTGTCATCTAATGAAAAGGACATCATATTTGGAAAGGTGGAGTGTCAGCGGAGGAGAGAAAGACTGTCACATCATAGATTGACACAGTGTAACAGTGGGCTTAATGGATGATGTGGATGGCACAGGATAGGGCAGAGTTCAGGTCTGCTGTTCACAGGGTCACTATGAGTCATGGTCAGCTCAATGGCACATAACAATAACAACAGTTGTCTCTGATCCATAATAATCTTTTGTATAACAATACAAAATCTTTTTTGAGCCTTTATATTTTTATTAAAAATCTTTTAGAAAGACAGAATTTACACAAGTAAGGAATACAGTGATTGTAAGCTTAGAAATAATGCAATTAGAATTATCCATTTAAGAACAAACAAAAAATCCCTATGCATCAGCAAAATTCGTAAATTCTGATATATTCTAGACACGAAAAATAGATGCCAGACTTTAAGCCAGTGTGGGTTAAAGAGTTCTTTCTAGTTATTTGCGCCATTTTCAAGTTTCTCTCGAAACTGGGAACAGTCTGAGATACTGCTCAGTCTTGGTCATCTTCATAATTACTAGTATGTTTTAGTTCATTGAGTGGCTCTTATGTAGTGCCTTCCAGTGAAGCATGTTCGTCCTCCAACTCTCTATTAAACTGTATTTTATTGTAATCCATAATACATAAATCAGATGATTTTTAGAAGTAGGCTACCAGGTCTTTTTTCCTAGTATTTCTCAGCCCAGAAGCTCCACTGAACTCTGTCCTGCATGAGTGACTCTGCTGATATTTAAAATACAATTACGTTTCTTCCAACATTCTAGCAATGCACAAGCCACCGTAGCATAACATTCTGGTACGTGGATAGTGGCCCTATGCATATAGTGAGTTTTACTTATGGTATCTCAGGGGCACTCAGCTGTTAGAATTCTGGTTAAAGAGGTACCTGCCTTGTATGCCGGGAGAGAGGCCTCTGCATCTGGCTCCCTGGCAGCCTACTCTCTGTGGACATCACCTGGTATGGCAGTCTTCTTGTATCAGAGAAAATCTTCTCTTTTCCTGATTTCACATGCAAGCAAGATTTTACTGAAGATTATCCAAAAATGACTGGAACAGCACATCAACAGAGAACTACCAGAAGTCCAGGCTGGGTTTAGAAGAGGTCGTGGTACTAAGGATATTGTAGCTGATGTTAGATGGATCTTGGCTGAAAGCAGGGAATACCAGAGGAATGTCTATCTGTGTTTCGTTGACTATGCAAAGGCATTTGACTGTGTAGATCATAACAAACTGTGGCTGACTCTGAGAAGAATGGGAATCCCAGAACACTTGATCGTTCTAATGCGAAACTTATACTTGGACCAGGAGGCATTCGTCAGAACAGAGCAAGGGAACACTGCATGGTTCAAAATTGGGAAGGGCGTATGCCAGGGATGCATCCTATCTCCATACCTTTTCAACCTATATGCAGAACAGATTATCTGGGAGGCTGGGCTCTATGAGGAGAAATGTGGGGTCAAGATTGGTGGACGAATTATCAACAATCTGCGTTATGCGGATGACACAACCCTGCTTGCTGAAACTGAGGAGGACCTGAAGCGCCTGTTGCAGAGGGTCAAGGACTGCAGCCTACAATATGGATTGAGGTTCAGTGTCAAGAAGACAAAGATTCTCACCACTGGACCAATCGGCAGCATCAGGATGGATGGTGAAGAGATTGAGATTGTACACAGCTTTAGTTTGCTTGGCTCCACAGTCAACAGTCTTGGCACCAGCAGCCAGGAAATTAAAAGGCGCATTGCCATGGGAAAGTCTGCTGTTAGGGACCTCTCGAAAGTACTGAAGAGCAATGGTGTCTCTCTGGAGACTAAGGTGCGTCTGATACAGGCCATGATCTTTGCAATCACGTGTTATGCATCAGAGAGTTGGACAATGACCAAGGAGGATAGAAGGAGAATTGATGCCTTTGAGCTGTGGTGCTGGAGAAGAGTATTGAGAATACCATGGACTGCTAGGAAAACAAACAGATTTGTCCTGGAAAGGGTTAAACCGGGTGGCTCCTTGGAGGCAAGGATTCTGAGGCTCCGTCTAACTTACTTTGGACATGTTGTGAGGAGAGACCGGTCCTTAGAGAGGGACATCATGCTTGGGTGGGTGAAGGGACGGAGCAGGAGAGGAAGGCCCTCTATGAGGTGGATTGATTCAGTGACTGGGATAATTGGGATGGGAGTGTCAGAGACAGTGCGATTGGCACAGGGCAGAGCGGAGTTTAGGGCTGTTGTACATAGGGTCGCTATGAGTTGCAAGCGACTCAACGGCACATAACAACAACAACAACTTCCTGATTTGCATTAAGACTTCCAGCTTGAGGGCTTCTCAAGTTAATAATATTTTTCAAACAGTTTAGATGGAGTTTTTTCTGCCACCATTATTAAATGAGACATTACTTCTGTACTAAAAATATTTCCATGAAAACCAAAGTGTGTGTGTGTGTGTGTGTGTGTGTGTGTGTATAAATAAATGTAATCATACTCTAGTCCATGTAATTGAATTCCTAAAACAAGCTTTAAGATTCTTGGAAAGTCTCTTCTTTTCATGATGCAGATATCAGAATCAGCCATTGGACCTATACCTCTTCCTCTTATTCTGTTGGTGTTGTATTAGTGCCATCTTTCAACAACGTGGCCCAGGATTCAGCTGGATAAAGTCAGGTTCCTGTGTGGATGCATGCCCTGTAAATACGTAGAGGGAGACATTGACTCTTACATCTTAGACTAAAGAAGTACAGCCAGAAGGCTTTTTAAAAGCTGACATGGCAACACTTCATCTCACATACTTTGCACATATTATCAGGAGGAGCATGTCCCTGAAAAAAAACATGTACTTGGTAATGTAGAGGGCTGGCATAACAGAGGAAAACTCTCAGTTAGGTAGATGAATACAGTGGTTGTAAAGGTGGGCTCCAGCACAGCAGTCATTGTGAGGTTGGCACAGGATTGGGCATGGTTTCACTCTGTTTTATGTAGAGTCTTTGTGAGTCAGAACTGCCTATAGAGCACTTAAGGACAAGGTGCTTTTATGAGACTTTGCTCGGCGACGGAAGGTGTCTTTTGGTATAGTCTCACAGTAACCAACTCAGTTCACTAGCTTTTGCTTTCAAAGCAGTCACAAGGCTAGCACTGTTTGAGACCCCTTACTAAGCTATGATTTTAAATGGTGGTCAGGGCACTGGAGAAGTTTCCTGCTCATCTTTGTTGATTTACTTTAGTTGTTGTTGTTGTTTTGTGCCGTCAAGTCGCCTGACTCATAGCTACCCTGTGTACAACACTCCTAAACCCTGCTCTATCCTGTGCCAATTTTATTGTCTCCGACACACCTACAACCATTACCACAGTCACTGAATCAATTTGTCTCATCAAGGGTCTTCCTTTCTTGTATTGTCCTTCCACCTTCCCAAGCATGACATCCCTCTCCAAGGACTGGTCTGTCCTTGCAACATGTCCAAAGTATGTTAGACAAAGCTTCAGAATTTTTGCCTCCAAGAAGCAGCCGGCTCTCACCCTCTCCAGGATGAACCTGTTTATTCTAGCAGTCCATGGTATATATTCAATATTCTCTAGCTCCACAGCTCAAAGGTGTTATTTCTCCTTCTGTTATCCCTAGTCATTGTCCAGCTTCCTGATACTAGCAAGTAATTGCAAAGACTATGGCCTGGATCAGGTGTACCTTAGTCTCCAGACTGATAGTGTTGCTCTTTAATACTTAAATCTTGGCCCTCAAACTAAAACCTGTTGTTGTTGAGAGGATTCTAACTCCTTAATATAGAATAATGCTTCCCTGTAGAGTTTTCAAGGTGCTACCTATTTGCAGAAGCAGACTCCCATGTCTCCATCTCACATAGCACCTTTTGGGTTTGAACTGTAGACCTTTTGGTTTACAGTCAAGCACTTCACCACTGCACCACTGGGCTCACGGGTGATTAACAGTAGTTACTATTATTAGAGACAGATATCTGTGACACTTTATCTGCAGGGTATGTATACATTCAGAATTATAGGTTACTGTATGTATACTGAATGTTTACTGAATCTATACATTCAAAATTATAGGTTACTATGTTGTTGTTGTTAAGTGCCGTCAAGTCATAGATGACTCATAGTGACCCTATGAATGAAAGACCTGAACACTTGTATAACTGTGGTCATTTCTCCATGTTCATAGAGTTTCCAGAGGCAAGCCATTTTGGAAGTGGATACTACTCCTGCCAAACACAGTCCACCATGGGTAACCATTATCGCATTTGGCACATCAGTGTCACAGTGTTTAGCATCACAGCAACCATGACTTACCTCTGTACAGAAGTTCACAGACCAGTGCTATACCACTTAGAAGAATGTTTGACAAAAAAAACAATTTAAACCAGGCCTGAGGGTCATAGGCCTGATGGCCCTAATGGGTTTTTAGATAGGAGACCTTATCACATTGCCTCACTCCCCTTAGCAGTCAATATTCCACTCTACTGCTCACCAGTCCCTACTTGCTCACCAACAAACTTCTGTAGAACCAGCTCCTGTAGATGAATTTCAAACTGGTGTCCAGTGCCCGTAGATTACTGTAGTTCTCTAATATGTCAGTGCTGATTCTTGGAGGGCAGTACAAACCTCAACTCTATAATGAATTTGACCTAGGCATAAACTGTGACATAGACTAACTTCTAAAAAAAGGAAATTCAGGTCAACTTTGAACTAGCCTCAGTAATCCAGTTCACAGATGGCAAACATATGGGTGCTTCTAGGAAATGATGATACTATTTAAGTGGTGAGCCCAATTCCTTTCCAAGCAACTTTTTTTTCCCACATAGATCAGTACTTACTGATGTGATATTGGGACTTGGGGAGATATAATTCACATCCTTATAATTCTTAAAAAATAAAATGACTCTAAGAAGTCTCCACCCCTTGCAAATGCTGATCTCATTGTCTGCTAAAGTCTGGGAGGGACACTTGAAGAGGTTGTCTCTGTATTTCTAGATTCTATCTTTCTGACTCTGAAAGACACTCAGTGAATACAGAATGACATGAATTTCACCCGACGTTATTCTAGCCCAGCCAAAGCTAGTCTTTACCAGTTTGTTCATTTACCTATCTTCATCTCCTAAGGCATACTGTTGTTGAATACCATCAAGTCAGAGCTGACCCATAGCTGACCTTATGGCAGATTTTCAGAGGCAGTAAATCTCATAGGAGATTGCCCATCCTTCTCCAGCAGAGTAGCTGGTAGCCTCAAACTGCATGCCTTTAGGATTGCAGCACAACGTTTTACTACTAGGCCACTGGAGCTCAAGGCATAGATGACCTGTGATAGGGAGTTTTCATAACATAATCTGTAGGGAATTGCACTGCTAACTTAAAGGCTGAGCCTCTTTAAGGGTTTAAATCCATCTCTGTGTGAGTATAGCCTCTGAAACCTAGTTCTGACTCAGCAGCTATGAGTTTGAGTTTGAGGGACATAGCAGTGACCAGCACAAATAGAGATTCTATCCCTTATTGGTATTATATTCCGGTAGGGCTGAGATGATGAGGACTGCATTGGTACAGATGAAGGAAAGAATTGTTTAAAAGGAATATGTGATTAGACATTATTTGATGACAACAGAATAAGAGGTGCATTGCAAAGTGGACTAGGAGTGGGCGAGGGAGGAAATGGTGCAACAATGAATGAATACTGTAAAAAAAATGAATGGGGAGAAAAAGAAAATAATAAAAAAAGAAAATATTAATGGAACAACTATAAAGTATGATTATTTTATTAGAATAAAATGAATGAGAGAAGATGCCGGGGAGGGCGGCGTGTATGATACTTAGGAAAGTCTGAGAAAGTTTTCCAAGGAGTCCTGGTAGAAAGTTTTCCAAGAGCCTGAAGTAGAAAACATCTGGGAATATCATCTAGAAACTGACAAAAGATTGATGTGACTGAAATGTAGTGGGCAAAAGGAAGAGTGGAAGGAAACAAGGTTGGAAGACTGACAGAGCCAACCTTACAAAGCTTTTTAAACCATGGAGCAGAGTTTGAACTTTATTTCAAGCACAGGAAGAGCCCACTCAAAGGTTTTTTAAATTGTAAGTGACATGGCTTGCGTTATGTTATATGTAAAGATCATATTGGCTGCTATAAAAACAGAGCAAAGAAGGAGAGTGTAGATGCAGGAAAAACATTGGAAATTATTATAGTGAAGGTAGCTTGAAGAGAGTGGTAGCTGGGAGTGGAGATGTGTAAGAATGGAGGGGAAGTAGCTTACTAGAATTTACTGATGCACTGGATCATTGGTTATACGGTTACTTTATTCTCAAGACCTCTTGATTTATATTTCCATTTTCATCTCCAAGATGTTAACAAATAAGTACAAAACTTTAAAATGAGTAACAAATACCCAAATTTTGCTGCTATTTTATTAGTAATTGAACTCACTATGTTTGTGTCTACTGTTGGGAAATCATTCCATGGTCTTCACAAC
Source organism: Elephantulus edwardii (assembly GCF_000299155.1). Lineage (NCBI taxonomy): Eukaryota > Metazoa > Chordata > Mammalia > Macroscelidea > Macroscelididae > Elephantulus > Elephantulus edwardii. Next base: position 2,420,766 of record NW_006399854.1, on the reverse strand, counting down.
TACTTGTTATGCATCAGAAAGCCGGACGTGTCTCTAGCTGATCAAATCCACCAGCTCTTCAGAAGGATGGGCAGTCTCCTCCCATTAAGATGCACAGCCTCAGAAACCCGATCATTGCCTAGTTGATGGTGAGTTTGAGGGCTGAGTGGATGATCTGCCTCTGCCAGGTAAAGCACCCTCATAAAATATTGATCTAGGGTCTTTCTTTCTCCTTGTAGAAATGGGAATGTGTCAAGAGTAGATTAGGGAGCACTTGTGGTTTCTTGTTGTTGTTAGGTGCCATCGAGTTGAGGACAACCCATAGCAACCCTATGGAAAACAGATCCAATCCCTGTCCTACCCTGTCCTGTCTTCACTCTTGAACCCATTGCTGAATTTAATGTGTCAATCCATCTGGCAGATGGTCTTTCCTTGTGGCTTAGGGGTAGGGAATTGGGCTTCCAATGTGAAGGCATGCATTTCAAATCCACCAGCTGCTCTGCAGTAGAAAGGTGGACAATATCTTTCTGTGTGATGTGTTGCTTTTGATGTGTGCCATCAAGTTAGAACCAACCCTGAGCTGACCATCTAGTGATTTTTCAGAGGCAGTAAATTACATGAGAGGAGATTGCCCATCCTTCTCCTGTAGAGCAGCTGGTGGATTAGAACCTCATACCTTTGGGATTGCAGCACAGCTTTGTACCAATAGGCCAACAGACCTATCTCCCATGTGAAAACCCATTGGAGGGTCAGCTGTAGGTGGTTTCCAAATCAATGGTACACAACAACTACATGAGGGAACTCTGGTGGCCTAGTGGTAAGAAACTACACAGTTATCCCAAAGGCATGCCATTCTAATCCACCAGATGCTCTGTGGGAGGAAGATTGGTAATCATTTATTGCCTCAGAAGATGCATTGGAGAGTCAGATGTGTGTTGATTTGTACTCAACAGCACACCGCAACAGTGATGTAGGACATACTGTGTAGGGCTGTTAACTGAAAGGTGCATGTCTACTAGCTGATCTTCAGGAGAAAGATGGGCAAATTCTTCCCATAATAGTTTACAGGATTGGAAACTCAAAGGAGGTTTGCTTTGAATTTAGAATTGGCTCAGTGGGGGTGGATTTGGTTTTAACTTGAGGATCTCTCTCTTTTTAGACTTTTTTTTTAAAAAAAAAACAACACCAAAATTTTTATTTTATATTGGTTTACTTACAAAGTTCATATACATTCTTTTTCACACCAGATCTTTCCCCTTTCCTTTACCCACCTCTCCTTCCACCCATCAAATTGTGTGACCCTATTATTTTTTAAGACAATTTTTTCATAATGTGGTTGGTGGACCGTATACATCAGAAAGCATTTATTAAAATGTAGACTTGTAGGAGCTCTTGTGGTGTAGTCTCTGAGGAGTTGTACTGCTAATCCAAAAATGACACCTCTCTTCAGTTTTGAATTGGTCACTGAGTTTGAGGGAGAAAGACGGTCATTCTCCTCTCACGTGATTTGACGCCTCTGAAGACCTGATGGAGTGCCAGCTTTGAGTAAATTCAGACTCAACAGCATTGAGTTTGAGGGGCTTTTTGAGTGTTTGTTTGTTTTGGTTTTTTGAGGCCCAATACCAGGCTCTTTTAGACTTGCATTTAAAGGGTTTTTGAGGTCCACTTCAGGCTCTCAGTGAAAGGCTGAAGACATTACTTTGTTACCTAGTTCTCTAGTGAATCCGAGGCACACTAGGATTTGGTAGTGTATGGAAATGTGTCTTGCTAATATCTCCAAACCCTCAGGGTAATCCGGTAGATTTTGCCTCAGCTTTTCTTAGGGCCAGAGCCAGGTTTGTGAAAGATGAGTTTTGTGGTTTGTTTTTTGTTTTGTTGTTTTGGGGATTTTTGTTTGGTTTTGGACTTGGAAGTTAGCTAAAATGGTTCATATAGCATTTACTATGAATTGAACTGTCAACTCACAGAATGCCCCTTCCTCATAGAAGAAGAGAAGAGAGTAAGCGTACTCTTGCCTTGCCAGAATCTACCAGTCCAATCTGGATAATGGCACATAACTTCATGAAACCTCCAAATCAATCAAGGGCCCTCAAAGGTTGTTGTTGTTTAATGCCGTCGAGTCGTAGACGACTCATAGTGACCCTATGAACGAACGGCCTGAGCACTGTTCGTACATAGAGTTTCCGGAGGCAAGCCATTTCGAAAGTGGATGCCGCTCCTGCTTCCAGGCTTGTTTTAGTCGGGAAGCTCCAGCCAACACTGTCCACCATGGGTACCCATTACCATGATCCCAAAGGTTAGAATAGAATAGACACCAGCCGTTTACTTCCCTCGTAGTTTGGTACCTCCTAGATCGTCAGGGGCCTCTGTACATAGGTAGGAGAATTCAAGCCACAGGAAGGAGACAAAAACAGGGATTAGGAAGCTTGATCTTACTCCACATGAGCAAAAATTCTGCTACCAGTAATAAATAACTGATTAGAGCTGCATATTCTCATAAATACAGGATTCTTACCTCTTTCATTTGGCAGGTAGGTGCCTCTCTCTCTCTTCATAATTCTGGCAAGCCTGAAATCTTGGGGGATTAACTGCACACAAAGCATTTGCACAAGCAGAAATGTGTTCCAAAGCCCTATTTATCTTGCTTCCAAATTCACTATTGTTTACCTCTCATAGATCTTCAGGATATTTATTTTATGTCTAAAAATGCAGAAAAAACCAAGGGAGGCTGAGAGCGGCATTCATCTTCATTTTCTCCATTTACTGTTTAAGATCTGTTGCCATCCAGTGGTTGTGATGAAAATATCTAGCCTCTCCTTTTTCACCTCATCTCAAACCACTGTGGCTTAAAATTTACATCCAAATCTCTTTGGTGTGCTGTAAGAAAATATGTCTGAATTAGTTTACCAGATCCACAGTTTTAGTCTACCTGGACCTTTATGAGCTGGGTCATCATTTAAATCACTACGTAAACTTTCCTAGAATAAACATGAGCTTTTAAAAATAATGCTAAAAAAGGATAACTTAATTTTTTCCAGAATTCATTTTAGGGATGACTGTTGTCTTCTACCAAAGCATAAAATATGTAGCTATTTAGAATTTGTGAACCACAGATTTCTACTACTTGGAATTTTTGGATCAACATCTTCATTTTAAATTGAAATAAAGGGCTGAGGTGAGCTATTCAAGGAATATCATTGCAGTGGTAGGGCCATTTGAAAGAAAATCTCAGTCTTGTGTTCTTTTCCAACCTATTTAATTTCCAAGGGGTTGACTTGCATATGTTGTTCCTGTTAGGTCCTGTTGAGTCATTTTCAACTTATAGCGCAGCAGAATGAAATACTGCCGAATCATGCACCATCCACGGAATCACTGCTGTGTGGCAGCAACTGTGTCAGTCCATCTCATTGAGGGCCTTCCTTTTTAATCACTGACCCTCCCCTTTACCAAGTATGATGTTGTAAAGAGTGCATCCAGTTCTGGGGAATATAGCCCCCACTAACTCCACAAGAAGGATCCGTCCCCAAGCCTAATATCCACAACACAAAACTGATTCCCATAAGGTAATTCAGATATCCCTCCATGCTTCTCTATCTACTTATCATTCTCTATCTTATATCATTCATCCCTCCCAGAGCTCTCGCTGTTCTGCTAGTGGGTCCGCTAATCTGTTGCAATGGCCACACAGAACTCACCATATTCATTATTACGAGATTTATTAGGAAAGTTAACAGATTGATTCTATGCAGTTTCTCAGGCATGCTCACAGACTCTTTGACACCATTGTCCAGGCAGCATTAGTCCAGTGTGACAAAGTTCTCTTTGTTCTACCAATCACTTCCCGCCAAGTCCTCTAGCAAGCTTGGCTCTAACTCTAGTTCTGTGGGACACAGTTTCTGGTCAGCTCTATCTCATGGTGGTCTCTGGTTCACTGCTGCTGCTGCTGTCATCATCCAGGTCCTGGTCTGACTGGTATACAATTTGAACTGGGTTCTCTGATTCTTCTTTTTTTTGCTGGTATTGAGAATATAACTTTAAATTTGATCAATATAAATCTGGTAGGATGTCAAAACTGACTGTTCCTTTGTTAGAAATCTATACACCCTATTTATCAACATGCCCAAAGTATGTGACAAATAGGGTGTACAGATTTCTAATAAGGAAATGGTCCGTGAAGGGATAAGACAGGAGAGGAAGACCCTAGATGAGATAGATTGACACAGGGACTGGGGTAATAGGAGTAGGTGTGTTGGAGACAGTCAGATGACTCAGTGTAGGGGATTCTGAGTTATTTTGCATAGGATCACTATGAATTGCAGGTGACTTGACAGCACATAACAACAATGACACCCTATTTGTTTGTCCCCACCTAAAGGTGCTGTTCACCTCATTCATATCATTAGCATCGTTCCACCCAGCCATGTGGAAAAAGTTAACGCCAACGGGCTATGAAAGCCATTTTGAACAATAAACCTACTGCACCACAGATGTCTCTCTCCAGGCTCTGATGGCCTCTCTGTTAACATGCCCAAAGTATGTAAGATAAGTCTTATCACTCCTGCCTTTATGAAGCATTCAGCTATACTTCTTCCAGGACAGATTTGTTTGCTGTTTGAGAATTTGTGTTACAGTTAATTTTCTTCATTGACACCACATTTCAAAAATAAAAATTCTTCTTGTCTTCCTTATTCATTGTCCAACTTTCATACACATAGGAGGCAGTTGAAAATAGTATAGTTTATACCAGGACACCCTAGTCTTCAGTGTGACATACTCACTCTTTAGCACTTTACAAAGGTTCTTTACAGCAGATTTGCCCAATGAAATATACCTTTTTTTTTTTTTTTTACTTCTTTCATGGACATTGATTGTGGATCCAAGTGATAGAAAATCCTTGATAGCTTAGTTCTTTCCTTATGATGTTATTTATTTGTTTACTTGTGGAGATTTTTGTTTTATATATGTCAAGGATTATAAGCATATTTAAATTTTTTATCTTAGATTTACTTATAACTTTAAGATTTCACGTTTGTTATCAAATACTTATTGATGTAAGTAGGAGTTTTATAATAGCATACAATATGCACAGCTTATTCCAGTGTGGGAGTGGCCAATCAGCTGGAAGTTCAGGCTAATCACCCAAAAAGTGCTTATTTTTAGCTGAGCCAGCTGATGGTTGGATACTTTTTTTTCAAAGCCATTATTTTCTCCAATGTTTTAAAGTAAAGAAAATTATAAACTAAGACCATATGATTTTGATTAAGTAAAATGACCGTATGCCAAGTTGTACCTTTTCTTTTCTTCCTCTTCCCTTTGTTGAGATCAACACTTTCAAGTCCTGTCCTATTGGGGGAAAAAAAGAATCCTAAAGAAATTTTGTGTAGGTTTCAGATATTCCATTGAGATGTGCTGTTGTTCCAAATCCAAAGAAATTTTTACTTTAATTATAAAACGTCACATGGTTTACATCCTAGTTACCATGGAGACTGGGGATTTTCCTGGAGTCTGCTAAGAAATGAAAGCAAAGAAAACAAAAAGCAAACCAGTTGTCATAGATTGAATTCAGACTCATGGCAACCTCCTATTAACAGAGGATTACAACCCCATAGCATTTTCTTAACCATAATCTTCACAGAAATAGATCAGCAGGCCTTTCTTCTGCAGTGTCGATGGGTGGGTTATAGCAGCCCAATTTTATGTTAGCCAATGATTGCAAACTGTCTGTGCTGCCAAGAGGACCTTTGGAGACTACCACAATGGGTAAAATCTTAGGAAGATCTGTAGATGGTGAAGTGGGAATGCTTTTCAGGTGTCAGTGTTGCTTTTGCCTTTAGAATGGGATAAAGATTATTCACCTCAACTCTAAATTTTCCCTCTTCCGTTCATACTGTTTGCTGTTGCAATTTATATGAGTGCTTATTTTGCAAAAGCCTTGTCTCTCATACTTTGGACATGTTGCTAGGAAAGGCTGTTTCTCGGAAAAGGATACCCTGCTCGGAAGGGTAGAGGGTCAGCGAAAGAGAAGAGAATCCTCGTTGAGATGATTGACACGTTGACTGGAGCCGTGAGCTCAAGTGTGTCAGGGTGGCGAGGATGGCAGAGGGTGGGACAGGATTCAGATCTGTTGTTCACAGGGCTGCCATGAGTCATACTTGGCCACACCACACCTAACAACACCACCACAGCCTACTTCACAGGATTCATGTGAAGATTAATTGAGATAATTTGGGTTAATGGCATATTATTTTGTTTTATGACTATTTCTACATTTGTATTAGTCATTAAGCAATGAAATTACGTAACGAGTCCACTGACCTGTGCAGTGCAGAAATTCTTTCTACAACACACACTTTCATAAAGTATTGGTTAATAAATTTGCAGATTTCCTTCACATGTTAAGTTTGTCCACTGGAAGTTGACATGATCTCACCGGTAAGCTTATTCCTGAATATCCTATAGGACAGGTTGCCTCACAGGAGGTTTAAAAACCCAACTGATCCAATAACATCTTCTGTTGAGTGCTGTTTACAAGATATAGATACTTAAGTCTCATCCTAAATATCCCAGGTTTTAATCTTTGGGTGTGATGCCTATAGATCCTTTTAAAAAAGGAATCCCAAGTGGTTTAAAATAGCCTGGTTGCCAACCACTGTTGTTTCTCTGGTTGCACTTATTGTCCATGTTCTGTACATTGTTCATTCTATTCCCCTGAAGTCCAGCTCAACGAAGTTTCTTCCTAATGCAAAATTTGATGGTGTGGGTTTTTTGGGGGTACTTCTATATTCACTTACAGAGGGACCAAGGCTCCCTCCTTCCTCTGCTGCTGAATATCAACATAAAACTTTCAGAGTTGTTGTGCTGGGATAGTAGAATGCTGAAAGAAGCCCCTAGCTCTTTAAATCCTGAAAATGGCATGTGTCACTTATGCTTAGTTTATTGGCTGGAATTCATAATGACTCTGGCTTGATGTAATGTTGCACTGAATATCAGATGAGCCTTAAGCCTTTATCATAGACCTCTTGCACAGTCATCTCTGTCTTAGCTCTTCAGGACACTTAGCATCTGATACATGAGCATTTGCCTGCTTGTTGACTGCCTCTCTTCCTCACAAGTGTTTAAGCTCCGTGATATCATAGGCATTTGCTCACTCACCTGTCTCCAGTTCCTGCACAGATGCCTGGTAAGTATTGTTACATGCTGTCTAGTCAGAACCGACTCACAGCTGACCCTCCATTGGGTTTTCAGAGGCAGTAAATCACATAGCAGGAGAATGCCCATCTTTTTCTCTTGGAGCATTTGAGAATCTCATGCCTTTGAGTTGACAATGCACCTTGCCACTAGGCCATCAGAGCTGCCTTCCTAAGTATTAGAAACTCAGTACCACTGGATGAATAAATGAATCGTGGCTTTAGGTACGTGCATTAAATTAAAAAACTACATACTAGGATTTTCTTTTCTGTCAGCATGTTTTAGAGCTTGTGCTATTTTCCAAATGTTCGTGAATCCAGTGAAAGTTGGAGAGTAATAGACCAATTAGGAATGGAACATTGTCCATGGACCCCCTGCTGTTGCTCATGAAGCGTACTCCCCTCTTGGTTGTGCGTTCATGGAGTGATCAGCCCAGGGAGGGGCAAATGGAGTCAATGGAGAAAGATGCTTTCTGGGGCTCAGCTGATAAAGTCAATTACAGATCTGAGTTGACAAAGCAGAAGGTGAGACTACTGAAGGCCTGTGTTCAGCCTTTTCTGTGCTGATCCTGTGCGATTCGCCTAGTTTATTGAAACCTTACAGCCTTAAGCCCTCTATAAAATAGGAAAATTTAATGCAGGAAATACTTCTTGTTTTGTATTTTAAATACTTACTTTAAATGCAGCAGAAGCCAATTAAAAACCAACCTTCTTATTAGGGTTGATGGAGAATTGTAGTGTTAACTGTGTTACTCATTGAGGCATGAGCTCTAGTGTAAGAAAGATTATAAAATGAGCAAAAGACCTGGAAAGACTTTTCACAGAGGAAGATATACAGATGGCCAACAGACACATGAAGAAATGCTCAAAATCACTGGCAATAAGAGAGATGCAAATCAAAACCACAGTGGGGTGCCATCTCACTCCAGTAGCAGTGGCAAAGTTTAACAGGACAGCACGTGATAAATGCTGAAGAGGATGTGGCCAGATAGGAACTCATACATTGTTGGTGGGATTATAAAATGGTACTCTGGAGGGCTGTCTGGCAGTTCCTCAAAAAGCTGAACGTCTATATTCCATATGAACCAGCTATTCCACTGCTTGGAATATACCCCAAGAAAATGAGAACTGAGGCGCAGAGACTTGTGCCTTAATGTTGATAGGATTGTTATTCACCATTGCAATAACATGGAAATAGGGCAGATGACCAACTACAATAGAGTGGATTTAGTTATTATGGTACAGTCACATGATGATATTATGCAGCACACCAGATCAATGATTTTGTAAATCACTACCTAACATGAGAGGGATTGGAGAGCATTATGCTAAGTGATTCAACTCAGTCCCACAAGGATAAATACTGTATAAGACCAGTATTGTAGAACATGTACAAAGATCCATGGAGGCAGGGAGCAGAGGGGTGAGGATGGGCTGGGGTGAGCGGGGTGGGAGGGTTAATCATAGGGTCACACAATTTCATGGGTAGTTAAAGGAAATGGGATCTGGTGTGAAAACCAATATACAAACTTTGTAAGTAAACCATTTGTTGTTGTTATGTGCCATTGAGTCGCTTGTGACCCAGCAACCCTATGTATAATAGCTCTGAAACCCGCACTTCCTCATTACCCCAGTCACTGAATCGATCCATCTCATCAAGGGTCTTCCTCTCTTGCTCTGTCCCTCCACCCTCCCAAGCTTGACATCCCTCTCCAAGGACTAGTCCCACCTTGCAACATGTCCAAAGTATATCAGGTAAAGCCTCAGAATCCTTGACTCCAAGTAAACCAGTATAAAATAAAAATCTTCTTTAAAAAAAAATTGAGTTTGAACCTGAGTTCACTTCTTCCTGGCCTAGAACTTCCCAAACTTCATATGCAAATAAACCAATCCTCCAGATCTTCAGCTTTGGATTCAATTACAGTTCATAACAACCTTCCAAAGTGTTTCTGAGGCTGTAAATCTTTATAAGAAATTGCCTGTCTTTCTCCCATGGAAGAGCTGGTGGATTTGACCCTGTAACCATAGGGTTAGCATTGCAACATATAACAACTATGCCACCAGAGCTCCTTTCCCATGTATAATGTGGCTAATATTTCCTTTTCACAAAGTAGTGTATTGATATTTAGCTTGAATGTTTTTCAAGGCATTTCTTGGGGTAGTAGAAGATGTCATTCACTGATTCACTGGGGTCCAGTCAGTCTGACTTTTGGGGCTCTCCATTGTCTTCCCCAAACTGTAAATCTTAACAGGAGGAGATTATCCGTCTTTTTCTCTCTGAACCACTGGTAGATTCATGCAGCTGGAGGTGTGTAGCCTTTTGGTCAACAGCACAACATGCTCTGGACTATGTCATCAGAGCTCTTTGGAGAAGTCCTAGCACACTGTAATTGCAAGTACTCTTTTCTGTACTTGACTGAGTTTAAGGAAGAGCTAGACTCGGGTTACATTTGGTAATGGGAGCTGGACAAGGATCCAAGATGAGCTGCCCTTGGTCAGTCAGTCTCCCGGATTAGTGTTTCCAGTGTTGGCTGTCCTGTGGCAGTTTGATCAGACACCTGAACTCAGTCAGCCGACCTGCTGTACTTCATCACTAACACCATCCAGTGTGGAGCTCACCTGTCATAGGCATCTCAAGGACTCTTGTTCTTCCTCCCACTTAACACTTAACTCAACCATTGATTTCTCTCAACATAGAAAAATGACAGGGAGCATAGTCACTTCAGCAGAAAGAACTATTAGGACCACAAATCGTTTAAAAGGGTTTGACTTCCTGGCAAGCTTGAAGCTTTTATAGACTCTTCACCACTTCCCATAACTACACACAGAAAGAAGGTTCATCTCTCTGATGACTTTTATGGAAAATTTACCCTAGAAACAATCAGATCCTTTAGTAGTATTTGGAACAGTATTTGGGGAAAGGTTTAGTTGTAGTAAACTCATAACAATAAACACAGAATCACTCGTGTAGTAAACAGACAATTCCTCAAGGTTTGTTGCTTATATTAAATACCTCCGATGACTGGCTGCCCTTTTTTCTCAGAGAACTCTCCCATTTTTACAGCATGATTTCAGTTATCCTACATGGGAAGTAAGCACTGATGTGTTTCCAAATCAGGGCAACCTCTTGTTCCTTGAACCCCTGCTGGCATTGCAGCCTGGCACTGGGCAGGGGTTAAGATTTATGCTGAATATCTACGTATTTCTGTATCATCTATCTATCAATGAATTTTCTGTGCCAACTTTTTCAGTGCATTCTCAACATGTTTTAGATTGTTATAAAAAATTTCATGCATAAAACAGACTTTTGTAATTAATTTTCATATGATCAAAAAAATTTAAACAGGTTTTACAGTTTTACTAAATTTGTTTCCTTTTAGGGAAAGCATTTTAAAGTCATAACCTTCATTATATTTACCTTGCAGTGATTCAGTGTACCTCTTTAAATATAAGAAACTTTTCGTATATAAACACAAGATCATTAGGGCACCAGCAGTCAGGAAATCAGAATACACATTGCACTGATCAAGTCTACTGTCAGGGACTTCTCCAAAATGATGAAGAGCAATGATGTCAGAAGATTAAGGTGCACCTGATTCAGGCAATAGTCTTCTGCTACACTTCAGAGAGCTGGACAATGAATAAGGATGACAGAAGAAGGATTGATGCCTCTGCATTTTGGTGCTGAAAAGGAGTAATGAATATCCCATGGACTGTCAAAAGAACAAGCAGACATATGTCTTGGGTAGAACGCAGCCAGAGTGCCTCTCAGAGACAAAGATGGGGAAGCTTCAACTTTCATACTTTAGGCGTATAACTAGGTGAGGCTATACCTTGGAAAGGGAAATCATGCTTAGAAAGATGGATAGAAGACTCCCTATGAGATAAGTTGATGCAGGACTGCAGCAGTGTGCTCTAGTGTGTCAGAAATGACGAGGATGGCACAGGATAGGGCAGAGTTCAGGGCGGCCGTTCATAGGATTGCTATGAGTTGTATTCAACTTGATTGCACCTAAAAACAACAACAGTCAGAAAAATATATAACAGTATGTGATTCAAGGCCAGTCTATATTTAAGTTCTCCCAGGAGTCCTCAAAATGCTTTTTTTTAAAGTCACTTTTAATTATCCCATGTACAAATATCTCTCAAATTCTATTTTTCTACTTTATTTACTAAATAGAATATAGAACATGGAATAGCAGAAAATTCTCTCAATTTCATGATCAATTTCCCCCTCCTCTAACATTTTGTTGTTAAAGTTTTCAAACTGAATAGTTTAAAGCTTTCTTCAGAATATACCTGTTTACATGGCTATTTTAAATTATCTTCTTGGCTGTTTTGGTGATTGAGTCTTGATAGTCTGTCTCTACAACTCAGGTTCAGCAAGAAAATAAATAGATATTCTGTGGCTTCGTTTCAAGTGGAAACCTTAAATAATATTTGCAAAGCAGGTGAGGATAATACATTGATTATTTTTCATGGTTATAAATCTTAAGAGTGTCCTCTTCTCCAACGTGGTAGCTCATACTACCCTATAAATATTATCTAGCCTGACTTGCAGTATTTTTCTGGGGCAGCCCCAGAAAGCCAGGTGCTGCACTGTGGTATTACCACTGTGAGTTAAGTAAGAAGGTGACAAGTCACCGTCTTGAATACTGAAGCAATTGAAATTGGCAGTGTGTTTACATCTTATGCAATGTCAATTTTATTTCAACATTATCCAAAAATATCATGCGAAGGTATTTGAAAAGGAGAAAAACAAAAGTGGCTTTTAAAGTGTCTCTTTGAAGACTGCTGCTGTTGCTATGGAGACCAGAGAAGCAGATTCCCATGATTTTACCCCCCTGAGCTTGTTTTTGAGCTGATTACTGAGAAAGTAGGCTTCCCTCTCCACACTGTTTATTCTGGGTGGTTTTGTTAGAATCTTGCCTGAATAATATTAACATATTCCTTGTGTGAAAGCACATTAGGTGCTAATGCTCAGAGTTGTTTTTAGCAGAATGGTTTAACAATACAGGATTTGTTTTTCGACTCCAAGTTTTTAAAATAGATTCACTCCCGGAATCAGCATTAACATAGAGCCCAGTTTAGAGCATAAGGAAATGTTAGTTTAATATTTTAGTGCCATCTGCTGTAAGTTTCATGGCATTCTACTCCATCTGGTTGCTTGCAGCAATTTTCTCTTTTTTTTTTAGTCTTTGTAAAATGCAGCAAATCTCTTTTCAAGCCTTTCATGTGAATTTGGCCTGCTGCTTCCTACTGATCACTGGGTGAGACTGTTCAGAGGAGTATGTTCCCTTGGCTCTAGGTGTTAGTTTCCTGAAGACTTATGTTTCAGGGATGGGGGGTGGTGTGGTGTGGTGTGGTGTGTAGTATTAATTATCAAGCAGTTAGCACACCTCTGTTTCTCTCTGATTGATCTCAAAGGACAGTCTGACTCTCAGAAAGTGACCATTGATAAATTCAGCAACATTGTCAAGTAATTACTGAGAACCTGTTACCTGCTGGGCTCTTTCCTAGGCAGTGAAGAGCTGTTAAAGAACAAAACCAATTCCTTGCTGTTCTTGAGTTCTGTTAGTGAAAGAGACCAAGAGGGTACAAGTAGAACACTTGTGATATGGTATCAGGTGGTGGTAAGTGCTAGGAGTAAAAATATGAAAATTATTTTAAATAGATATCCAAGGAGACTTGATAGATGTTGTTACATACCATCAAGTTGGAGTAGATTACTCTCAGGTCTTCAGAACCTCGGGTTTTCAAAAGCTATTTTCAGAGGAGGGTACTGCCCAACTTTCTTCCATGGAGAAGCTGGTGGATTTGAACAGCTTGTCTTCAGGATTTCAGTCCAGCTTCTTACCATTAGGCCAGGAGAGTTTAAATATTGGAAAAGACACCTCTAAAATGTTGGTGGTTCTTGAAGAGAACAAATGTGCACTCCAACACCAGATCTTTAGACTCTTGTTAAAGACAGATTTTAAATCATGTTGTTGCTTAATAAACTACATTTCAACATTAGCCAGAAATGTTTTAACAGATGAAAAACAAATCTGTTCCCTGGAAGTTGTCAGAGAGTTACAGTGGAACTAGATGGACCTTGGAACTGACTTTGATTAGCAGATCTTTAGTTCAGAGCATCTGTTTGGTCCAGTTCTTTGCTGAGTTCCATGAAGTGTACCTCAGAGTTGTAAGTCTCAGAACCTTTTCTCCATTAGTTGCTTTTAACAGACTACTTCACCAACTCAAAACTCATCAAGAAGAGAATAAATTCATGTGTAATTTTAAAATGGCATATTACATTATGATTGGATGATCACATCTGTTGTCATCTTAAGTGCTGCTGGATATCAGAGGAAAGAGGAATATGAAGATGTTTAGTACATTTACCTCTTTAATGTTCAGTGTGAGCTGAGCTGTGAGCACCATGGAGATAGTAATAATCCTGTAGTTATAAACAAAGAAGACCCTAAAGTTGGGTCACTGGAATCATAATCAAAACATATGGATTACCATTTGTGGCACGTGTACATGTGTATATATTTACTCATGTATTTACTCATATTCATTCAGCTCCAGAATCAACACTTCAGCTTCTACCATGTTTGAGTTATTGTGCTAAGGTTGCAGAAACTAAGCTGAATAAAAACAAAAGTCTTGCCCACAGATCATCTGAGGAGACATATGTATAAACAAATACATACAACAGAATGTTGTAAGAGCAGTAGTATTTCTTTACATCACAATAATTGAGACATAACCATCCTCAGATTTTTGTGCCTACTTTCTTGTATCTTAAAAAAAAATTGAGGCAAATTAAGTGTTAGCATAATAACAATTCCAGTCCTTTCTTATTTTGGAGAGAGAGGTTGAATTGTCCTGAAGTAATGACAGAATTTGTTTTCTTTTCTTGGGAAATGTGCCACATAAATAGAATCATTGCTTTAATAGCATGAGCATCACACTATAGCAATAGTGCTCCACTGGGAAAAACACAATGGGAAGAATGCTTTCCTCCCTGTTGTCCTGTTTATGTGGTATATTTGGAGTTTCGGGATAACTTAGGGGTCTTTTTGCCCTCTGTAAACTTAAATGTAAATGCTTACCTCAGTGTAGGCTGGTTACAGGGTTGAGGACACAAGGGCAGTGGATTGTAGCTATATTCACTTCTAAGTATACACAGTTACACAGTGCTCCCTCCCCCTGGTCTTGAGAACCTGTGGTAACCAGCATGGAAGCCAAAATAAAATTGAGTCTGGGAACATGGGAGATTCTTGCATGTCTTATTTATGCTCTACTCTAAGAAATGCTTTTAATAAGATACGTCCAGACACAAAGGAGAGATTCAAGTTTCTCTTCTTTTTCTTATTGAATGTAATATTTCCATTCAGTTGAGTTCCACTTTTTAAATTCAAGAAAGTATTTTTCAGGCCAATTTTAAGATGTACATTCTGCTTTTTTTTTGCTAAGCATTTCTATTGATGATCCAGGTCTCTAATTACCAACTCCTCATCCCTCCCCTCAACCAATATGCTCACTTGGCATGAACACGGTATTTTTTTAAGTCTCTGGTGCAGCCTTTGTGAGAAATGGATTTTCCTCCTGATTACAGCGTCAGGGAGAATCACTGTCACCAGCAGCAACACAAACAGCAAGTCAAACCCCAGGAGCAATGCTGCCCTCCCCAGACCCCTTCCCTGCCAATTTCATAGCTTTTTCTCCTCTGTCTCAGTGAATGGTAGTTTGACTCTTTCTCAGATTTATTTTTCAGTATCTACACCAGACAAAACTGACTTCAGGAAAGAAAAAGCCAGGCATGGCTCCATTCAAATAGTATGACATCCTGTCAGTGGTACCAAGAACCAATACCATGAATATTGGCAATATTAAGTATGTAAGCTGTAATAAGGAATAAGCCTTTAAAGCACTGAAAACTGACTCTTAGGTGCCAGGAGGCTTTCAAAGTTCTAAATATTTCTATTTCCCTTCTCCTGATGGTGGCCCATATTGTACCTATTGCTCTTTCATTTGTCCTCACAAAAACATAAGGAGAAATGTTGCTGAGAAGGAACACTACTAAAATATTGGATAGGATTTCTGAACCATGTTGCATAGTCTTCTCAGTAGATCTCTGAACCTGTCAAAAATTTGGCTGCTCCTGGAGGGGGAGGTGGGGGCTGTTCTTCAAGGAATGAGACTCTTTCAGGAATTCTTATACTGGAATCATGAATCTCTGGAGGACCTGAAATCATACACACTGTTCCAGGAACAGTTTGCTACCTAATGATCCACAGTTTTTATTCTTTGGAACCAGTCATTCAATGAGAAATGGAAATAAAGAAGGGAAAGAAAATGCTAGAGTTGATCTAGCTCCATGCTGGTTTTAAACCTGAATCATATTTCTTGCAGTCTTATCCTCTTCTCCTTCAGATGTGATTTAATTAGGTATCATATAATAATCTTTGCTTATCCAGAAACGTCAAAATTGGTGGATACACTCAATGATATAAAAGGTGAAGAGTCCAACTTAAAAATGGGCAAGTGACATCAACAGACACTTCACAAAAGAAAACACCAAGACACCTAAAACACATATGGAAAGATGTCTGAGACCATTAGCCATTCGCATGGTTTGGTACATCTTTTCCAATTCTTAGCAGGCTTTATTTGACAGCACAAGACACCGCCTGATGCTTTACCATCCTTCTATTAACTATTAAACAAACAAATGGAAAAACAAAGCCCCTGTCATTGAGTCCATTTCCTAATGCTATAAATCTTAACAGGAGGAGATTGCTCCATCTTCTTCATTTGGAACGGCTAATGAGTTTGAAATAAAAATGCCAAATGATCCATAAATCTCACTCCGAGGCATGCATCCTAGAGAAAGAAAAGTTGTGACACAAATAAAGACATGCACACTCATGTTCATTCACAGAAAGATGGGGGGACCCAACCAAACAACAGAAACAACTTACATGTCTATTGATGAATGAATGGGTAAAGTAATTATAGTACATAGATACATTGGAATACTATTCACCAGTAGAGAATAATGACCAAGCCACAAAACATTTCACAATATAGAGTAATCTAATTGCATTACGCTGAGTGAAACAAATCTATCACATAAAGGACAAATGTTGTGTGATACCACTATGATAAAAAGTCAGGAATAGATTTGCATACAGAAGAAACATTCTTTGATAACTGCCAAAGATTGGAGGCAACAGTGGGAAACTCACTAATTATAGCAACTAACTAGACAAGAGTTAATTATGGCGAAGGGAAAGGCGATATAGAGAAAGTTAGCATGTTATGACCAAGGGGAAAGAAAGCATTGATAAGTGCACGAGAATAAAAGACATTGTAGCATGTAGTGCCTCTGCCTGCTGACCAGAATGTCAGCAGTTCAAATCCACCAGCTGCTCTGTAGAAGAAAGGTGGGCAGTCTTCTCCTATAAAAAACTTACCTCATCAGAAACCCAGTGGAAGATCACTATGCGTGACAACTGGACAGCAGTGAGTATGGTAAATGCTAGAACATACAGTCCTTCAGCAAACATATAAGCAAACAGTTGTTGTTAAGTACCGTTGAGTCTCAGGAAGCAAAAACAGTAGAGAAATATATATGTTAATTAAATGAGAAATAACACGTGAGTGCATCTGCATGTGTATATAGATATTATCTAGAAATAAGTATTTCTAGATACATATTTATAAATTATATATAACTGTAGATACACAGATATATTAGTTACAAATTATATATAAAATTAGGAGAGGGACTCTAGTTTTCTAGTGGTAAGAAGCTGCACTGTAATCTCAAAGGTATGCAGTTCAAATCCACCAGCTGCTTCACAGGAGATGGATGAGCTATCTCCTTCATGAGATTTTGCCTCTGAAAACAAGCTAGAGGGTCAGCTATGAGTCACTTCTGACTTGATGGCAAACAACAATAACTGTATAGATAGATAGAGGCTGCTGTTGTTGCTGTTGTTGTTGTTGGTGGTGGTGGTGGTGTTACGTACCATTGAGTTAGAACAATCTTAAAGCTGACCCTCCAGCAGATTTTCAGAGACAGTAAATCATATGCAAGGAGACTGCCCATATTTATCCTGTGGAGCAGCTGGTGTATTCGAACCGTGTTCCTTTGGATTGCTAATGCAACTCCTTAGCACTAAGCCACCAGAGCTCCCTAGACAGATAGATATATAGATCAATAGATCCATGCCTGGTGGATAAGGAGCTACACTGACAATATAGTGGTACACAGTTCAAATCTACCAGTTGCTCTAAGGGAGACAGATGAGCAGTCTCCTCCCATGCAGTTTACAGTCTCTGAAAACCCTTTCAGCTATGAGTCAATTCTGACCCCATAGCAATGAGTGGTGATCATGACCAGCATAGATATAATAGAGCACACAGAGACATAGTTTTAGAAACCACTTTGACATCGGAACTGACAGGGCTTGAAGATGAAGGACCACAGTTTCATGGAACATCTAGGCCAATTGGCAAAACAATTCTTCAGTCTGATGAATAGCTTCTGAGGTCCTAAATGCTTGTGAACAGTCATCTAAGATGCTACTGGGGATCTCTTCCTGCTTACAGCAAAGGCGATGTAGGAAACCGAAGACTAAGAAAACAGTTCAAAGGACACATGGCCCATATGAGCCAGAGCTTCTTCTAACATGAGACCAGAAGTTCTCAATGATGCTCAGATATTATTACCAACCACACTAATTAGGACCCTAACAGATGGTCTTAGTCAGAATGTGTTTTAAATATGTAGAACAAAATTTAAAGTTAAAAAAAGAAAATGAAAAGACCAGACTTAGTGATCTGAAAGAGACTGGGAGTCCTTAAAAACCTTCTAACTTGAAACAGAAGACACTCCCAGGGACTACCTTTCAAGTAATTAATAGGCCTAAAAAAGAAACAATAACACCTGGGAAGAATGTGTTCCTTAGAACGATTAACTCTATGAGACCAGAAGGTCTACATTTGCACAAAGCCAAATATGAGATACAAGGACGGACTGGGAAATTGGACAAATAATGGAAGGAAAAGAGGAAGAGTGCTGACACAGGGCAGAGCTCCTAATCAGAGTCAGAGAACAATTTGTGCATGAATTCTTGATTGGAGACTAATTTGTTATTTAAACTGTCACTTAACACACAATAAAATGTTTAGCAAAAGAAATAAAATCTGTAGAAGCCAATATTTGATGAATAGGCCCATGCCTAAATCACTAGTGGTTCTATCATGTCATCTAACCTAGAAGTGTGCCACTTCAAATAGTGGTAGAGTGGGTACTTGCTGACAGCAAGCATTTTAAACAATGACTGCTAGGAAAACAAACAGGTTCTTCTTGGAGGCAAGGATTCTGAAGCTTCATCTGACACACGTTGGGAGTGTTGCAAGGAGGAACCAGTCCTTGGAGAGGGACATCATGCTTGGGAGGGTGGAAGAACAGCTAAAGAGAGGAAGACCCTTGACGAGATGGATTGATTCTGTTACTGGATAGCGAGAATAGATGTGTCAGAGATGATAAGGTTGGATAAGAATAGAATAGAGTTCAGGGCTATTGTACACAGGGTCGCCATGAATCACAAGTGACTCAATGGCACATAACAATTATATATAGATGCCTTACTAGTTTATTCAACAAATAGTTGCCACTGGCTGTATTATATGCCATATTTTGTTTGAGACACTCCAAATACTTCATGAGCAAAATATTTTTGCTCTCACAAAATTTATATTGTAGAGAGAACAAGATTTTTAAAATCATTCTTTTAAAAACATAAACTATACATCTAAATAAGGGAGCTTGCTGGTATAGTCTGAAAGGTGGTACACTACTTACTGCATCTGATGATTCTGATCCACCTGCTGCTCCCTGAAAAGAAAAATGGATCATCTCCTCTGATGTAATTTATAGCCTCAGAAAACCCAGTGGAGGGTTAGCTATGAGTCCGTTCGTTCTGACTTCACAGCAGTGAGAGTTGAGATAAAGCTAAATAGCTGCTGTTTGTTCTTCTCTAATTCAATGGCACCTTTATATACAACAGAATGAAAAAATGTCCAGTCCAGGGTTCTCCTCTACCTTTTAAAACTTGGCCAATCAACAGACTCAGAGTGAAAAAATCTCTGGTTGGAAAGCTTGCTTAGAATTCTCTGTCCAGATGTCGGTACACTTTCTGCATGGATATCTTACATAACAAATAACTCATCCATGGTCAGTTTTAACCAGTATAGATTTATCTCATACTGATCCTACTCATCAGTTAAACCTGTTGAATTATGTAGGACCATAAAAAAGTAAACTAAATAAGTTATTAACAATCAAGTTCTTCTTCTACATTATTTGAAGACAATTATCATATTAACTCTGAATCTTGCATTTTTAACTCTACATTTCCATTATGGTTGATAGGGTTTTTGGAGACTTACTATTTCAGAAGTCAATAGACCATCCTTCTTCATAGTCTGTCTTAATCTAGAAGCTCCACTAAAGCTAGTCACTAAGAAAGTGACCCCTCTGATAGTTGACACACTGGTGGCAAAGCCTTTAATATCATAACACCCACAATTTACCTCAGTACAGCAAACTGACAGACAAGTGCTGTACTAACTAGAACAATTATAAATAATCAACAATACAGATACCTAAACTACAAAGTAATTAGCAATATGCAAATCATTCCCCCAATGCAACAAATTGACAGGTAAGTCTCACAGTTTAGGCTTTGGAGGCTGTAAGACCAAATCCCAGATATCTGCTACAGAGAAGATTTTCTCTCTCTGGCAGTTCTGGAGGAAGGTTGTTGTTTCTGCGCTCATGGACCATCTTCCTTTGACTTAGTGTCATCTTCACTCAGAAGCCTTGCAGTAGGGCTGAAGATCAAACACTGTAGCCTTCAATATGGACTGCATCTCAAAATCAAGAAAACAAAAATTCTCACCACTGGGCCACTAGAGGGCATCATAATGGAGGGAGAGAAGATTGAAACTGTCAACAATTTCGTTTTACTTGGATCCCCAGTTAGTACACTTGGCAGTGGCAGTCAGGATATCAAGAGACAATACTGGATTGGGAAAGTCTACACTCAGGGACTTCAAATTATTGAGGAGCAGTAATGTTGGTTTGAGGACTAAGGGGTGCCTGATTTGTGCCATGGTCTTTTCAATCATTTGCTGTGCCGCTGAGAGCTGGACAGTGAATAAGGATGACAGAAGAAAAATGGGTGCCTTTGAACTGTGGTGTTGAGGAAGAGTTTTGAATATCCCAAAAGAACAAACAGATATGTCTTTGAGGAGGTAAAGCCAAAGTGCCCCTTGGAGGCAAGGATAGTAAAGCATCGTCCCACATCCTATGGGCATGCTCTTAGGAAAGGCTATTCCTTGGGGAAGGACATCATACTTGGAAAGGCGGGAGGATGTTGAAAGAGGTGAAGACCCTCAGCCAGGTGAATTGACACAGTGACTGCAGTGATGGGCTTGAGTGTGTCAGAGATGTTTAGGATGGCACAGGATAGGACAGGAATCAGATTTGTTGATCATAAAGTCTATGTATCATACTCAACTCAGTGTGCTTAACAACAACACATTTCCATTGCTGTAATTCAAAATACAGAGTAGTTTTTAATCCATAAATGGTTTCCATTTTTTTTGAAGACCGTCTAGTTCCTTCAAGCATTTTGCCCCCATCAGAATGTCTTTCTTAGCCGTGTGTGAGCTGACTAGTATATTCTAGAGCAAAACCATGACTTTCCTCATTGTGAGTACACTATACTGTTGGCTCATGTTTAAGTTACATTGTCCGAAACCCCATGTCTTTACTTAAATATTGTAGAAATAAAGTATATTACCTCTGTTTCACATTAGTTTTGACATTTTGAATGGATATGCTAGACCTTGTTCTTTTATCTCTGTTAGATTTTAACTTGCTATGCTAAGACTTTTTTTATAGTCTGTCAGGATTTTCAAGAGTTTTACCACTTAATTCATCTATTATCCTTGCCAGCTTTGTGTTGTCTGTGGGTGTGATCACTTGCTTGGTATATACCAAAAGTGAAAGATGTGAAAGGGAGCTCTGGTGGCCTAGTGGCCAGAAGCTGCACTGCAGTCCCGAAGGTTCAAACCCACCAGATGCTCCACAAGAGAAGGCTCTACTGGAGAAGGAGGGGCAATCTCCTGTGCCAGTTGGATCTGACTCGAAGGCATACAACAAAAAAAGGGGGGGGGGAAATGAAATTGAATTATATGAGAGCACAGAACACTGTAATGGATTATTTAAAAAAATTTCTCCAAGTTGAAATTAATTTTCACAAGCTTTTTTTCAGTATGTACTTTGTATGGTGGAATTGGAATTCATGACAAAAAAGACAGGATGCTTAGTCAGAAGCAAACCATCTCACTTTAGAGGGATAAAGACACTCAAATAATCATAATATAAAGAAATGACTGCAGTTAACAAAAGTGTGAACAAGGAACATAGAGGATAGTTTTCCTTGCTGACTAGAATTTTTTTCTCTGTGAGACACTCATCCATCCTGGAGGAACAACTCCCGTCTATAGAAGAGCCTCCAACAGCATCTGCAACCACCAGGAGTCACATTGGACCCCGCACCTTGGTAGAAATATTTTTAAAAATATTGGGAGTAGGGAAATTTTGTCACCAGGCTTGTCAGCCCTGCCCTCAGGACATCTCATGCACCTGTGCTATCTTATGAGTATTTTTAGAGTAATTATCTCTACTAGGACAGTCAATTCAGCAACAGATGGTCTGCTTCAAAAGAGGAAACAAAGTTAAAGCTGCCTTTCTCCCCTCATATCACTGGCCTGTTAATTAAAAAGTGTTTATCCATTTAGTCTTTTATTGACATTCTAAATAGTGTCTTGGTCATGCTCGAGAGGGTGGAGGGACAGGACGGGAGAGGAAGACCCTCGATGAGATGGACTGATTCAGTGTCTGGGGTAAATGGGGATAGGTGTGTCAGAGACAATAAGATTGGCACAGGATAGAGCAGGGTTTAGGGCTGTTGTACATGGGATCGCTATGAGTCGCAGGCAACTTGATGGCATATAACAATAGCAACAACAACTTGAGGACTTAGGAGCTCTGGTGGCTTGTTGTTGTATGCTATCAAGTTGGATTTTTAGAGGCAGTAAATCACATGGGAGAAGATTGCTCATCTTTCTCCCAGGAGCATCTGGTGGATTTGAACCATATGCCTCTGGGATTGAAGCACAGTTTCTTAACTACCAGGCCACTAGAGTGTAGGTGGTTCAGTGGTAAGGAATTGTGCTGCCAATGCAGAAGCAGGTAGCGTGAATCCACCAGACCTAAGTATTTTATAATATTTATAGGATAAGTATATGATTATATTAAAAGTATTATAAAATAGCTAAGATTCTTAATGTATTGATTACTCAGTAACCTCAATAATGTTACTTCAATAAGTTTTATTAAGGTTTGATCATCTAAGAGCAAATAGCTGATTTTGTGACTGTCACATGCATCCTTAAAAAATTTGTATTCTCTGGTGAAAAATTCTCTGATAATTTATGCTTTTTAATTGTGATATTTAAATATCTTATCTTTATTCATTTCATATCTACCTGATCTTTAAGTTTCTGAGAATTTTCCCAATATCCCAATTTCAATTGTTGATTGTTCCCCCTGCTCCCCACTTCACCACCTCACCACTTCCTGCTTCCCTCTTAGCACTCAGCCATGCCTTACCATTCTAGACATCTCTGTGTATTCTCCCTGCTCAAGGAAGAAATACCAATACCACATAACGTAGCTGGTATTGCTGGTTTTCTGCCTCATGGGAATGTCAGCACAGACAGTCACCTCTTCAGGACAATAAAAGGAAGGTGAAATTGGGGTGCTTCATGCTAATCTTCCTTCTGCTGTGGGTGCCCACCCTTTTCCCTCCTGGACTTTTGTTTGTTGTTCACACTGGGACCCAGCTACCTACTCTCCTTTGAAAAATGTCTCAGTTTGTATATTACTTTCTAAGATTCTTAAAGTTGCTTTCTATTCTGTGACATCTCCAGGATTTGGTAGGGGGAAGTGGATGGGTATAAGTTCACAAACCAGAGTTGTGTAATTGGGAATTTGCATATCCTAATTATAAATTGACCCAGGATACTGAGTAAACTTGAAAATCAATTTTGAATGGCATACAAGATAAAAGAAGATAACAGAATTTTTCTTTTTAATCCAAAGCTTTGAGGCTCTAAGATACCATATGGCATTTCCTCAGTTTTATAATTGATGTGCTTTAGTGGTTTTGCACAATGCAAATTTTAGAATTATGTTCAGAAATCTGCAATTAATGTTTCTTGAAAAGGATATATAATTATTCTTTGTCATGTGAAATACATTGTGGTGAGACTCACTCTCAAGACAAGAGTGCGGTATATAAATAGGCACATACACACTCCCATATGGCATTCTTTCTTGTGGTGTTTGTCAGTCATTGCTGCCCACTGGGAGTGATTTCCCTCTCCTTCCATCTGTCTTGAACTGTGGTTCTTCTTGTTTCAGGAGAGAAACATGCTGTGAGTGAAGAGGAGGTAATTTGCTGGTTTTTGATTGCCATGCTTGTGTTATCCTTCATTAAGATCAATATTTTATGGAAGTAAAATAACCACCCCTGATTTAAAAAACAAAGAGTGTGTGACCAGGAACCCCTGGCAGACAACAAAGACCTTTGCTAGAAGGTGACATTTAGAAATAAAATGACGTTTCCGAAGCCCAATAGACCACTTGCTATGAGGATCATCTCCATTAAATCAAACTGAGTTGTGGACAATAGTGAAGAGGACAGGAGAAACCCACCTGATTCTGATGAGGCTTTCATCTGGTAGCAATCACCTTATGGATCAGTTGCCATGGAGTAGGATGAATTCCTCTTTTTTTGGCTGAACTCCACTCACCTGCTGTGGTACAGACCAGGCTTTATCTAGATTCTCAGTGATTCTTTCATGGCCTGTATTCTTCTATGGTAGAATTGCCTCATTGCATTATAGGCAACAGGAGACCACGGGAGAGACACAGTTTTAGATGGCAGCATCCTTACTGAATTAGATTTGTAGTGAAGTTATACCATCCTAGGAAAACTAGGAGTTAAGTTCAATTAAATGAACATTATTAGTAACTGCTATAAAAGAGAAATTGTGCCCAACCTGATATTTGGGAGTTTTTTGTTGTTTTTTAACAACTTTACTGAGGTATAATTGGCATACAATAAACTGCACATATGTAAAGTGTACAGTTGGAAATTTATCTCTCTCTCTCTCTAATCTATCTATATTGCATGGGAAGAAATTGCTGGCGGATTCAAACCATGTGCTTTCTGGATTGCAGCACACCTTTTTACCTCTGTTGTTATTGTGGTGATGGTGGTGTACCATTGAGTCAGAACTGCCCTAACGCTGACCCTACAGAGGGTTTTCAGAGGCAGTTAGTCACATGAGAGGAGATTGCCCATTCTTCTCCCATTTTTACAACTAGGCCATCACATGGATATCTAAACTCCAATGCTTTTGAGAGTTGGTTCTTACTCATACTGACTGTTCATTAGTTTCTGAGACTGTAAATAGAAAGGGGAGGAGACAGCCTCGCTTTGAATTTGAACCACTGGAGAAGCTCAGCCTTTGGGTCAGCAGCAAACCTACTATGGACAGCACCACTCACTTTGCTATGCACCTCTTATTTTGAACTGTTATACAAATAATGCCTTATCATATATTCCTTTTAAAGAGTTCTTTCCTTTATCTGTTCCAATGCAGTGTTCATTGTCTGTCCCCTCTTTTCTTAGTTTCCCCCGACCCTTTTGTCAGTCCTGTTTTGTAACAGTGGTGCTACGCAGTATTTGTCCTTTTGTGACTGAGATATTTCACTCAACATAATGTCCTGCAGGGTCAGTCACCCATGTTGTGTAATATTTTATTAGTTCCTTGTTTTTTAGTGCTGCATAGTATTCTATTGTGTAAATATGCTGTAGTTTTCCTATCCATTCATTTGTTAATGAACACTTGGGTTGCTTTAATCTCTTTGCTTTTGTGAATAATACAGCAACAAACATGGGTGTGCATATAACTGTTTGGGTGGCAGCTCTGGATTCTTTAGGATATATTTCTAGTAGTGGAATTGCTGGAGCAAACAGTATTTCTATTTCTAACTTTTTGAGGAAGTGCCACACCTCCTTCCATAGTGGTTGCACCTTTTCTACACTTCCACCCGCAGAGAAAATACTTTTACTGTGTTTGTTGGTTTTAAGTTTTTAAAAAAATCTTTACTTTAGGTGAAAGTTTACAAAGCAAATTAGTTTCTCAGGTGACAATTTGTGTATAATGTATTCCCTCACATTAGTTGCACATTCTGTCAACACTCTCCCCATTTCTGCCGTGAGTTCTCATTTTCTTTTCATTTGAATTTTCTCCTTACTCCACTCTCATCTTTGTTTTGGGGTAAATTATGTCTTTTTTATTTCATATAATTACTTTTTTCTCTAATATGCACGTCTCAGGTATTACCGTTTTAGAGACTTGTCTGTTATTTAGCTGAAAAGTCATCTCTGGGAATGACTTCATTTCCAGGCCAGAGGTGTGTTCAGGGGCCATAATTTCACCAGTTGCTCCACTCTCTACTAAGAGACTAGTATGTTTGGCCTTTTTAGAAAATCTTTATTAGCATTTTTTGGCTTCAAAATTAAGGAAACAGCTACAAAGATATTCATTGACTTTCCCTGTATTAATTTTATCTATAGAAAATCTAGAAGCACGTATACATTAATATTAATTGATTTTATACTCAAAGAAAATTTGTCAACAGAATTATTTTTTTTCCCTTTATGTTATCCAAATAGACTGGCTTTTTCCATTTGTGATAACATCACAAGCAATTTTAGCCACTCTTCTTCCCTCCCAGTTTACCACTGAGATTAATATATATAAAAATTTCTGTAAATAATGGAAAAGAAGTACTGGTAGATAAGTTTTGAAATATTACAGAAAAACAAATAACAGATGGAATGGCATTGGCAAGGGAATTACACATGATACCATAGTCCAAAACACCAGATGTAAGTTTATCCCAACATCCCAAGAGAGGTTTAACAAATACCATGAACAAAAACGGAGAAATGGGCTGTGTAGACCTGTCCATGTGCATTAGTAAAGACAGAAGAACTCATCACTCACTCCCCAACCCTAAATAAAACTAGTATGGAGACATTTCCCCCTTTGGCTAAAGTCAGAGAAACCTTTCTGAAGACAGTGCTCATTTGTTAAGGCAAGGTCACCTAGTAAGAGCACTGCCATTTCAAAAAGAAAGCAAAGAGCGTAAAGAAACTTCAAATACCCCCAAGATATAGAGGAGAAGTAAAAATAGAATCAGCGTTAACTGCATAGGAATGAAGCACTCTAAACCCTTCCGTCCTCACATTAAAGCCTTTCAGAGCCTACAAGAGAGTTACTTATACGTACTCTGTAACAGTGATTCTCAACTTGACCACACATGTACAGCTGTAAACCAAAAAGATCAGGCTAATTCCAAATCAGTTCCTCCTTGTGTATATTAGAATAGAATTGAGCTCCATAGAGTTTTGGCTGGAATCTTTACAAGAAACAGGTATCTTCTGTGGTGCCATTAGGTGAGTTCAAACCTCCAACTGCTAATGCAACAGTGCCACCTAGGGACCGCAGAATAACTTGCCAAAAAATACTGATGCCTGGGCCCCATCCTGGTTCCAGAAAAGTTGTTGTAACCCAAAGGCAGTTAGAATCCACCAACAGTTCCTAAGGAGAATCATGGGCAATCTCCTCTTGTGTGATATTCAGCCTTGGAAACCCAATGAAGGGTCAGCTGTGTTTCTGTTCCAATGAGTTTGGGATTCTTTTTGGTTGCTTGTTTTTAGTTGAGAGGGGTACAGACATCTGTACTGTTTAAAACATTGGTAATGCTTATATGTGACCAATATAGGTAATCATTTTCTTATTGGGGAAAATTCGCCTGTTCGGGGAAAACTCACACAACTGTATACCACCTATCTTATTAATACTGTATTTCACTCATGAATAATTATCACAACCAAGAGTACAATATTTTGGTAAAATTGTTGTTGTTATGTGCCATCAAGGTGAGTACAACTCATAGCCACCCTGTGAACAGCAGATCTGAACCATATCCTGTCCTTTGCCATCATCATCTCTGACATACATGACCCCATTGCTGTAGTCACTGTGTCAAACCATTGAGCCAAGTTTTTCTACTCTCCTTAACTTTTCCAAGCATGATGTTCCTTTTCAAATAAGGCTAGTATTATGCAGATTGTATTCCAGAAGTGCAACCAGGGTACTCCTTGAAGACAAAGAAAATAACAGTTAATCTTTGGATCTGTTGTCAAGAGGGGCCAGTCCTTGGAGGAACGCGCCAGGCTGGGAAAGATGGAGGGAAAGAAAAGAAGACCCTCAACAAGATGGATTGACACTGTGGCTGCAACAAGACCTTGAGCATGATGGAGAGCATGAGGCCAGATCTCAATAGGGAACAGCTTCAATTTTTTGGTCATAGGGTCACTATGACAAGTTGTTGACTCAACAGCATCTAAAAAGAAGAACAAAAAGTCAGTGTTAAGAAAAGAAATACTTAAGAGTTTGAGGAAACAAAATAATACAGAAGAAAAACAAAGCAGAACACATCGATAATTTATCAAGGAAAACAGATAAAGTAGGCAGGAAGAGATTTTTTCCAAAAGCTACCATCAATACTTTCACAATGGTTAGAGAAAAATATTGCAACTATAACATGAATAAGAACTGCTGTTCAAGGCAAAGAAATTGCTAAGTATTATAAATATGATTGGGGGAAAAATCAGCAGATTGGGCTTGAATAAAAGCGTAATAGAGAAAGCTAATGGCCAACCTGGTGATTTGAGTGTAAAACTGAGCACAATTCGGAAAAGAAGGATAACTCAAAGAATACAAGTTACAGGAAAGGTAAGACTTAAGAAGGCTACACTTATGAGGCTCATCATAACATCATAATAGGGGTTTTCTGATTCAGAGAACAACAAATGAGAAGAAGCGGTAATTTATTTATAAATTATTTAAAAATACATGCGTTTTCATGCTGAAAGTATCCATTATATATTGAACCAAATCCAGACTCAACCCACTGCTTGTGGATTAATTTTGACTCAATAGCATGCTCTGTTGAGTTTCTGAGGCTATAAATCTTAATGGGATAAGACTTCCCATCTGCACCCCCAGTGGGGCAGCTGGTGGGTTCTTTTAGTTTCTGACCTTTCCAATAGTAAAGTCAAAACTTAACTCATTATGCCACCAGGTTCCATTGTACACTGAAGTGAATGAAAAGAGAAAGCATAGCAAGACAAAATGTGATGAAATTTCAATATGGTAAAAATTAAGATAATTTTTACACTTCCAGAGTGGAAGGGGGGAAAAGACCATCTGTGAAGAGATAAGAGTCAATCAGATAATGTATTTCTTATCAGCAGAACTGAAGAGTGATTTAAAATTATGTGGGGAATGGCTTTCATCATACACTTTTATACCCACCTAAGCTATTCTTCATATATTCTTATAGAATACGAATACAAATTGAGTTCTGTTGTAAGTTGCTCTGCTAACCCAAAGGCTATGCCTCTATGGCAGTTTGAATCCACTACCTCCTCTGGGGAGAAAGATGGGGAATCTCCTCCTATTCAGTTAACAGCCCAACAAACCCAGTAGAAGGTCAGATATGAGTCCATTTATTAATATAGAATACAAAATCAAGACATTTCCATGACAGGAGTCCAGAATGAAGGCTGCATAGTGGAGTGGACTTGAGGGGAGGGATTGTGTAACAATGAAAGAATTTTTCTTTAACTTTTCAAAGAGAAGGGTGAACTGAGAGGGGGAGGTTGGGCAGGGAGAAAAGTGCAAGAATGAACTAATGGAAATCCAAAAAGTCTGTAAACTTTCATTAAGATTAATAAAAATTAAAATTTAAAAAAATTAAAACATTTCCTTACACATAAGCTCTGCAAGTTCTCCAAACAAGGGTGCCATAGGAAGGCACGGGGGGCGGGGGGGAAGTCTTTAAATATAGGATTATCATTTGAAAAAAAGAACTCTTAAGGAGATAATATAGCAAAACAAAAGTAAATTCAAAGAGGCAAGTAGAATAAAATTTTTTAAGAAGTGATAGCCAAACACGGTCTATAAAAAGCAAAGAAAGGTGAAAAGAAGTTAATAGAAAGTTTAAAGGATCTTGATTCTTGATGCTTTTTGTCACCCCTTGGGGGATTGAGTATTATATTATTGTTGTTTCTCTTGACTGAAATACACTAGGCCTATAGTAAATAATATTTAAGTAATTATAATCTTAAAATAGTATAAGAGCTCTTTTTAAAAACAAAGCAAAACTGTTGCTATTAAGTCAATTCCAACTCATGGTGAACCCCAATCATGTCAGAGTAGGATTCTATTTCATAGTATTTTCATGGTTAATTTTTGAGACATAGATTCTAGGATCTTTCTCCAAGGCATCTCTAGGTGCACTCAGACCACCTACATTTTCATTAAGAGCCAAGCACAAGTTGGTAGCCAAGATACCAAAGGACTCTCTAGTGCTGTAAGTATTATAAATGTTAGAACTATTCTGTGAGCAAGACAGAGAAGTTGTAATTACAGCCTTCAAAATAATGAAGGAGTGAAAGGTGTGGTTTTTAATGTTATAGTTACAGAATATAATCAATAAGTAGTTGCAAAATAGATTATTATTTAAGTAGGTCATAGCAAACCCCCATTACTAAACAACAGAATGGCACTGGTTTTTATTCTAATTAAAACCCAGAGTCTTTTTCCATTTTAGCGTTATGCCATTGCAAATTAAGTATACACTATATCTTTTACTTAATCCATCATAAAGAATATAAATGCATTGGTTTTTCTGAATCTGGGAAAATCAGTCACTGAAATATACTACACTTAAGAATGTAACTCAAAGCATAATACTTGGATACTCAAAGAAACACACAAAGTATCAAAATAATAGTATAATTTACATAGTAATAAGAGTTGACTTGGCAAGAATAGAAAACCAAAGATGAATAAATTAGGTGGCCATCGATTTTCTTTCTTGGTAGACACAAACCAAACACTTATATGACTAATAAGGTCAACTACCTGAAACCGAAGAGATTAAAGAAATAAGAGAGTGCTTCTAAAGAAAGAAAGGAGCCTTTCAAGGCACATGCTACTGAGCTAGTGTTTCTAACCTTTCAGGAAATAGAAATGAATAAACAGGTTTGTAACTTAGCTCACCTGATCTGAGGAACAAAGGATGTTTTCACAAGTTGTGGCAAAAAGCCATCGTCAGTGACATTCAATTCTACAATGAATGAATGAATCTGAAGAAAGTATATTGGAGGTGGAGTGTTGGGAATGACCAGATACATCCTGTAATCCAAGTTTTCTTTCCATGTTATAAATGTTAGAAATAAGGACAATCTTAGTATTAAGTGGTCACAAAATTGTCATACTGCATTGATTCCCATGACCTAAACCATGGTATTTTCAGTTGTCTTCTATGCATGTATGAAGCTCTGGTAGCCTCCTGGATAAGGAGTTGGGCTGCCAAACAAATGGCAAGCTGCTTGAACCCACCACCTGCTCCAAGGGAGAAAGATGAGCTTTATCCTCTTGTACAGTTCATTGCCTCGGGAGAAATGTGGGAGGATCCGCTGAGTTGGTTCTGACTTGATGGCACACAACAACAACAACATATGTGTGTTAAAGTTGAGCAATGAATAATAATGAAGAATAATTCACTGCCACCACCAGCCCTCACTTGCCCCAAACAACAATTAAATCTGTTTGGGAATAAATGCATCTAGAATGCTTCTCAGAAGCAGGGCTGGTGAGATTCAGATATTTTGGGCTTATTGTCAGGAGATACAAGTCCTTGGAGAAATCCAAGAGGATTGGTGACCCACAAGATTGGTAAAAATAAGGAAGACCCTCAAGGAAATGGATTGATACAGTGACTACAACAATGAACACAGCAGAGATTGTGAGCATAGTCCAGGATTAGGCAGTGTTTGATTCTGTTGTGCATAATGTTATTATAAGTTGGATCTGACTTGACAATAATAGCAAATGAACAGATAAAGATTTATATTGAATTTATATCATGTGTAATATATTTTCCATGTTAACCATATTGCAAATGTACCATCTTACTTCCTTTAAGATGATTTTGGAAATATTTATCCCAGAAAATAAGTCATGGTGTTAACTCATAAAAATTAATACTATCTTCATACATATTTAAACTAATTAATTAATGAATGTATTTATTTTGTGAACTAAAGTAAATGCTGTATGCCAATTAAGAATTTCTAAATGAAGTAGAGCATGAGCTAGAATCTGGAACAAGTCAGAGAGTACAGAAAGAATTAGTAAGAGAGAATGAGAGTTTTAGCAGAATTACATATATTAACCACAATTAATCTCATCAAATACTTAGTATCATTTTATTTTTTAGTGTTAATGAAGAACAAAAATGTATTGATCGTAGCTCTAGTTGGTGGTGGTGTTATGAGCCCCTGAGTTGCCTGTAACACATAATGACCTTGTGTACGGTAGCTCTGAACCCTGCTATATCTTGAGGCAGTCTCACTGTCTCCAACACACCTACCCCCACAAATCAAAGTTCTGTTCTTTTCTTTTCTTTTGCCTGCATCCGTCTACAGTGACTACCCCTATTAGTGACATTTCTTCATCTCAGTTTCTGGAGTGGAACTGCAGTGGTATCAAAATACATTCTCTATTGTCAGTCACTTTAACCATAGACTTATGAAGGAATTCAGAAGTGATCCACTCTTCTAACCAGGTAACTTTAAAAACGGTAAACTAATGAACCAAGTGATTTATAAACACAAGATCACTTGTTCCATGGAAACTTAGAGCTGCTGTTGCTTCTCTCTTCTCAAATATCAAACACACACCACTCATTGAAAAAAAAATTTAGTTACTTTTACACCAGAGGAGTTTTGATGGCACAGTCAGTAAGGTGTCACACTGCTAATCCAAAGGCCTAGCCTCCCTGGTGGTTTGAATCCGTAGTGGCTCCATGGGAGAAGGACAATCTCCTCCTGTATGACTTATGGCCTCAAAAACCCAATGGGGTGTCAGCTATGAGCTGGTTCTAATTAGATGGCAGTGAATATGAGTTTTAGGGAAATTGTGTTGTGTTTACACCACTACTGTGTTGGTGTTGCCACAACATTTCAGTTAGTTCAGCACACATTTATTAAGTGCCTACTTTTGCCAACTTCTGTAAACTCTGAAAGTGTAGTAGGTTAGTTATCAGGCTACTAAATGAAAAGTTGTAAGTTCAAATGAGTCATTTTCTCCAATGGAGAATATTCTCTTCCTGTTAAGATTCTCTTTCTGTTAATTAAGATTTATACCCTTGAAAACCTGATGGAGGGTCACCGTGAATCAGAATTGGCTCATGGCAGTGGTTTTATTTTGCTTTCATTTGCCAGATTCTGGGAATTCAGAGATGAATTCACAGATTCAAAGATGACTGTGATTCGATTCCTGCCCTTAAGTAGGTGCAGGGGAAATAATTTCACATAAACACAAGAAGTATAGGTGATGAGAATCCCCCTCATAGGGACAGAGCCTGTGTATCCTGCAAGAAGCATAGTGCATGACATAATACTGGAAACTTAGTAAATTTTGGTTGTTATTGTGTGCTGTTGAGTTGGAACTGACTCATAGGCAACCTTCCAGTGGGTTTTGAGAGGCAGTACATCTGACAGGAGATTGACTGCATAAAATATTGAAACAGATGAGGGAGAGAACTGTTTAAAAGGAATATACGATTTTATATTTTTTTCATGACAAGATTACAGAAAAAGAAATGCATAGTAAAGTGGACTGTGGACTTTGTGGGGGGAATTGTATAACAATGAAAAAAAATTTCTTTTCAAAGAGAAAAATGAACTGGGGGAGGAATGGGCAGGGAGAAAATGTACAACCATGAATTAATTGGGGGGGGGGGAATTAAATGGAAAGACTATAGATATGTTGCATTAAAAATAATGACTAAAAATGGATTTTAAAATAAATAAATAAATAAATATTATAAGAATATGTGGTGCCACAAGAGGGATTGAATCAATAGTTTGAAGGGACAAGAGTGCATAGCTGAATCTTAAGCTAAGTCTTGAAAAATGTGTGGTTTGCAGAGGAAGAGTTTCAAAGTCCTAAAAAGATGGAATGGCATGATGGGTTCAAGGAACTGAGAGAGCTCCATTTTCCTGAGAAGTAGAATGTCAATGGTAAAGTCATGGGAGTTGTGAAAATGAGAGATATATCAGGGCAGGCTGAGGAATCTTCGAGATTCTTGAAGGATCCTTGAACCATGACCGAGTTTCTATTTTAGAAAGTTGCCTCAATATGGAGACTAGATTAATAGCTAGGATGACAGAAAAAACTGAAGCAGTAGTAGATGAGATGACTTTGAGAGACATTGGAGAAGTAGAAATTGCAAAATGGAGTAGGAAGGGTACAGTGGAGACCAGCAATCCTGGGTAATCTCTGGGTTCTGACTTTAGTGACTATACAAAAAACAATGCTAGTAACTAGTGTACAGATGCAGAAAGATGAGTTCATGGATGCCTGTGACACATTCAGAAAGATATAGCTATTAAGTTATTGGTCATCTGAGTCTAAAACTTAGAAAAAGATCTAGTTTAGAGATACATAGTGGTAACCATGGCTGTGATGACCAAAACCAGGGGTGAGATAGCCCTGAAGGGGGATAAAAACCCCAAACTCATTGCCATTGAGTAGATTCCACTCATAGTGACCTTCATCAGGTTTCCAAGGCTGTAAATCTCTGAGGGAGGAGACTGCCTTCCTCCTGCAGATTGTATGGCAGATCTGAACCATTTGGACATACATAATACACTATGCTACCAGAAAGAATACAGAATGTGTAATCTAGGTCCATTTTTTCCTAGTGTCTATGGCACATGATTTGAAACCACCAGCTCCTCTGCAGGAGAAGGATGGGCAATCTCCTCCTATATGATCAATTGCCTCTGAAAACCTGCCAGAGGATCAGCTATGAGACAGTTCCCACCCAATGGTACACAACAACAACTATAGGATACAGGAGGCTCTGGTGGGATAGTTGTAAGAAACTCCACTGTGATCCCAAAGGCATGTGGTTCAAATCCACCAGCTGCTCTGCAAGAGAAGGATGAGCAGTCTCCTCCTGTTTGATTAACTGCCTCTTAAAACTCTACAGTACACAACAACTATAGGATAGCTCTGGTGGCCTTAGTGATAAGAAGCTGCACTGCAATCCCCAAGCCACACAGTTCAAATCCACCAACTGCCCCACAGGAGAAGGATGGGCAGTCTCCTCCCATTCAGTTAAATGCCTCTGAAAACCCACCAGAGGGTTAGCTATTCTGACTCAAAAGTACACAGCAAAAACAACAGCTATAGGATATTGGAGTTCTGGTTGGCTAGTAGTAAGGAATTGTGCTGCCTACCCAAGGAACACATTTTGGACTCACCAGATGCTTCATTGAAGAAAGATGGGCTATCTCCACTCAGGCGATTTACAGTCTCTGCCCACTGAAGGGTCAGCCCTTAGTTGGGTCCAGCTCAACAGCACATAACAGCAGCAACACAATACAGCATATGACAGACATTTGGGGATGGAATTGATATGACATTCATCATTCATCATTAGTGGAGATAGAAGAAAAGGTTAGAAAAAAGGAAGAAACATTTCAGCAGTTGGTTGTGTGTAAAGTTTAGGTTTTTTTAAATTGAGTGATATAACTTGGGGGGGAGAGTGAGTAATTGAGAATGTAATTGAGTAACTTGGGTGGAGGAATTAATCAAGAACCTAGGAAAACAGTAGATTAAAAGGAAAGCAATTATTTTTTTTTCTTCTTAGAGATGTCATTTGTTTCTCTTTTATACTAAGAGCAGTTCCTAGCACATAATCAACTCACCTCATTTCTGCACAGTCAGAACTGACTCATAGCTGCTCCTCAACTGAGTTTCTGAGGCTGTAAATCACAGGAGAGGAAATTGCTGCCTCTGGGTTAGCAGCACAGCTCACAACTGGCTCTGACACCAGAGTTCCCTCTAGCATATACTCAATAAAAATTTGATGATCGGGTGGATGAATGCAGATGACAAAGAACACTTTAGTTGTATTGATGGGCATTTAGAATGGAAGAAAATACTGAGAAAAAAGAGAGAGTGGGAAACATAATGATAGACACACAGATACTATCAGGAAGATATAAGGATCAAAATTATTATCCACAATTTTACCTAGAATGATTACTGTGAAATTTTCGAAAGACTTTCCAATAATTTTCTATGTCATATATACCTGTTATCATACTGTGTGTCTAAGTCTATAGACAGATTATTTTACATAATAGATTATTATTATTATTATATATAGTGATTATTTTCCATAACTTTATATTTTACAAATATAAAAATATTTCCTAAATGGTTAAAATTATTAATAAACATGATTTTTAACAACAGCCTAACTATATCCATTATCTTTCCATTATTTTCAAAAATATTATATAAAAAAATATTGATAAACATTTTGTCTTTGTTTTGTCTTCCATTTGGAATACATCCCTTTTGTTGTTTTCTTGTTATGTGCTGTCGACTCGCTTGCAACTCATAGCGACCCTGTGTACAATAGCTCTGAACCCTCTGACACACCTACTCCCATTACCCTAGTTACTGTGTCAATTCATCTCATCTGGTGTCTTCCTCTCCCATACCTTTCCAAGCATATCCTTCTCCAAGGACTTGTCCCTCCTGGCTATGTTCCCAAAGTATGTGAGATGGAGTTTCAAAATCGTAGTGTCCAAGAAACTGCGTGATTTCACCCTCTCCGAGACAGATCTGTTTGTTCTCTTGGCAGTCCATGGTATGTTCAGTACTCTTCTCCAGCCCCACAACTCAAAGGCATCGATTCTTCCTCTATCATCCTTATTCATTATCCAGCTCTCTGATACCTAGTAAATAATTGCAGAAACCAAGAACCTTGTTTATAATACTTTGTATGTATTTCCAATTATTTTCTTTGAGTGTTGTTATATGCTGTCAAGTTTGAACTCACTTATACCTCACCTTCCACTAGGTTTCCAGGAGGCCTATAATTCACATGAGAAGAAATTGCCCATTTTTCTCCCCTGCACCACATACATCCTGGAACCACAAGCCTTTGGTTTGGCAAAACAAATCCTTACCCAATAGGCCTTCAGAGCCCCAATTGCCAAACTACTGCCTAGAAAAATGATATCCATTTACATGTCTATCTGACTTTAATGCCAATGCTTGGAGAGACTAATAATGAGGAATGGTATAAAGACTGAATTTGGGGTTCATTAAAAAATCAGCAATTGCATCCATAGCCACTGGTGAGAGTCAGCGCCCAGAGCCATCAGGGGCTTTAAGCTCGTTGCCTACTGCTGTGGTGTGGAAAGCGGAAACCCAGGCCCCGACAGGCACCTGGGGGGGAAAAAAACCCCAGACTCTACTTCATGCTCTGCTGGAGAAGGAGGGGCAGTCTCCTATACCAGTCAGATCCAATTTGATGGTACACACACACACACACACACACACACACACGTTTTCTTCTTCTTTTTAAAAAAAAAGACTACTTCAGCTGTCGTGGTCCTCTGCCTGGGGTGGGCTGCCCTCGGACCCCGGCTTGGGGCGAGCCGTCGCGGCCCTCTGCCCAGGGCGGCCTGCCCTCGGCCCTCTGCCTGGGGCGGGCTGCTCTCTGCCCTCTGCCCAGGGCGAGCCGTCATGGCCTTCTGCCTGGGGCGGGCTGCGCTTGGCCCCCGACTCGGGGCGAACCGTCGTGGCCCTCAGGGTGAGCTCCTCAGTCCCCAGATTGTGCCATCTGACCCCGAGGTGGGGAAGGAAAAGAAAAAAAAAAAAAGAATGCCTAGGGTATCCAGAGAATGTTACCTAGGCCACCTTCTGCCACCCTCCCCCGGAGTAAACCTGAAAGCAACACCGTCAAAGCCCTTTTATTTGTAACTCACAAGTTTGTTCTCTCTAGGTTTGCTCCCTTTCCTCCTATAGGTAACCTTAACTCTGAGTTTTACTCCATAATTGACCCTGAACCCAGTGCCAGTGACAAAAAGGAAATACAACTGGCAGCTAAGGAAGCAAAGGAGGATGGAGCCTCTGGGTTCAACTAGCCATCCCCACTGGACCCACCTGGGAAAACACTTTGCAGTCCAGAGGGGAGAAAATGACAGGAAAATATCTTTTAACAGAGCAAGAAGGCAAGCAGCTGTAACCCAAGACCACCAGTAAGGTGATAAAGCGTTCTCCCTTCCCCTCTTTATATCTATGCCCTGTTCAGCATGAAGAAGCCAGAGAGTCGGCATCCAATTCCCAAATCAATAAGACAGTTGGTTTAATTACTATTGGAAAATGCTTGTCATTCCTCTGTAGCATCTCGTCCCCACTGGACCCTCATCATTTCCTTCACCTGCTCCCCCACCGACCAAACTGTGCAGCTCTGCAACTGCATCCTGGCCCATCCTCACCCTTCTGCCCCCAACCCTCATCTCCTTGTACCCCCAATATGTTTTTCCCAATAAAAAAAATATTTTAAAAAATCAGCAATTGACAGTGCCCTTTCATGCTGTTGTCAGTGAACGCATACACTGATCACTGTATACAGGTGGACTTATAAGCAATCACTCTTCTTTCTTATTTAACTTTCAGATAAAATAACCTTAAAGAGAATTCAAAACATAGTACATTTCTAAATGTTTTGCTAAAAGCAAAGAAGAAAGATTTCTCTTAATGGCATGGTGGGGAAGAAGGTTATGTTTTTGGTATTGTTTCTGAGTTATAAAACTGTGTTTGGCAAGAATTAACTATTTTGGAAGGAGTTCATGGCTTCCCTTTTTTAAGAAAGAAAGAATGGTTTCTAGTTGTTTTTTCTCTATTCAGGAGTAAAGCTTTTAGGAGAGAGTAGCCATGGGTTATATTATGAACGTGCTTGTTTCAGGAATGCTGCTCAGCTGCCATGGTAATAGGGTACCATGGGAATAGACACATTTTGTCTGTACAATGTATTGGAAATTCTTTTGTGCCTGAGACCAGTGGTTGCAGTGACATTTTCATTGTTCCTTCATTGTAGAGGTTTAGGTCTGACCTAGATTAAAAGAAAGATTTCTCTTTAAAAAATATAAAATAAAATATCAAAACAAATCCCAATCTTTTAGACATAAGATTAAATGAGAGCAATTTGGAAGGTTTAGTCCTGGCATCCTTTGAACAGGTATGTGTAGAAACTCCAGAAAAATATATTTAACAAAAACACCAACCAAACATCTATAAACTTTGAAATGTTTATGGCAATAGATGATCAGCAGAATGCAAATAATATATACCCACAGTGTATCTTATCTTCTTCCCATTGGTTGGATCAGTGTCAATTTGTAGTGATAATATGAGATAAACAGTGATTATTCTGTTAAGATATTAATTTGTGCCCGACTTTTTTATTGCTTAGTCATCTTTAACAGCCCTAAAAGATACATGTGACTAGTATTATAAGCATGCTCATTCTGTATAGGGATGTTTAGGCATAGAGAGGAATTAAAGACTTCATGGCGTTAGCTAGAAAATGTTGAGGATAATTTAGATTTAAAGAAATTCTAGAGGCTCCCCAACCCAATCTTATATTTTCCAGCATTGGTACAATAGCAAAGATAAAATTGAGTCAAAGGTTTATAAGTTATTGTTATTGTGGATAGGTGCCATCAAGTTGAGTACGACTCACAGTGACCCTATGAACAAAAGATCTGAACCCCTGCTCTATCCTGCGCCATCCTCACACTTCCTGAAACACAAGAGCCCATTACAGGTCACTGTGCCAATCTGCCTGGTTGGGGGTCTTCCTCTTCTTTGTCATTCTCCACCCTTCCCAGCATCATGTCCTCCTCTAAGGTAGCACCTCCTAGCAACATGCCTTAAGTATGTTAGGCAAAGCCTCATCATTCTTGCCTCCAAAGAGCACTCTCTCCAAGGACCTATCTGTTCTCTTGGCCATCCATGGAATGTTCAGGGCTTTTCTCCAACACCACAGCTCAAAGGCGTCAATTCTTTTTCCTGTCATCCTTATTCACTGTCTAGCTCTCTGAAGCATAGCTAGTGACTGAAAAGACTATGGCCTGAATCAAATGCACTTACGTCCTCAAACTGACATCATTGTTGTTGTTGTTGTTAAGTACCGTTGAGTCACAGGCGACTCATAGCGACCCTATGAAGGAGAGTCCTCAACACTCTGTATCTTTCATCCTCTCCCCAGGTTCATAGAGTTTCTGGAGGCAAGCTATTACGGAAGTGAACGCTGCTCCTGCTTCCAATTTTGTTTTAATCGGGAAGCTCGACCCCACCCTCTGTCTGCATTGGGTAACCAACCATTAACACATTTGACACGTTAGTGTCACAGTGTTCAGCCTTACAGCAACCACAAGTTAGTACAGCAAGTGGACACACCAGGGCTATACGACCTAGAGGAATGTTTGAACAAAAACAATGAAAGACAGGCCTGAGGGCCACAGATTAAGTCACCCACCTTTGGCTTGGTAGTATCACTTTCATATTTTCCCAGTACAATGCATCCCCTTATTTCCTGATTGCTTGTGCCAAGGGTGTTAATTGTGGATCCAAGCAAGATGAAGCTATTGACAGTTTCAATCTCATCTCCATCCATCATGACACTGCTTATCGGTCCAGTTGTGAAAAATCTTTGTTTTCTTGACATTGAGACACAATCCATATTGAAGGATGCATTCCTTGATCTTCTGCAACAAGTGCTTCAAATCTTCCTCACATTCAGCAAGCAAGGTTCTATCATCTATATAACATGAGTCTCCCTCCAGTTCTGATGCCACTCTCCTCCTCGTAGAGTCTAGCTTCTCAGATAATTTGCTCAGCATACAGATTGAATAGGTATGGAGAGAATACAACCCTGGCACACTCTCTTCCCAATTCCAAACTATGCAGTGCTCTCCTACTCTGTTTGCACAACCTCCTGATCCAGGAATAGGTTCTGCATGAGCACAACCAAGCACTCTGGGATTCCCATCTTGTCAATGACAGCCACAACTTGCATTATCCACACAGTCAAATGCCTTTGCATAGTCAATAAAACACAAATAGACGTTCTTTTGGTATTCCTTACTTTCAGCCAGGATCCATCTGACATCAATTATTAGTGACTGTTTAATAAACACTCAGCAGAGGAGTTTAATATTAGATCACCTGTGTAACTCCTCACAATACTTTCCCAACTCATATCCATATCTCTCTAACAATGTCGCTAAAACATGCTACATAATATAGTCAGATACAGACATTATTTGACCTTTTTTTTTTTCCTGTTTAGTCCCCACCTGACTCTTACCACTGTTGGTTCTGACTCATAGGGGCCTTATAGGTTTCCAAAGCTATAAATCTTTTCAAAAGCAAATAACCTCATCTTTCTCCCTCAAAACCACTGGTGTGTGTAAGTTACAGTTGAATGCTTTTACTCTCAAGGCCACCTGGGTTCCTAACCTGTCTCCTGTCCTACCCAAATGCCAAGATCCCTCACAACTCAATTTTTTTTCTTTCCAAACCAACAAACAATAAGATTCAACTGTTCCTTCTCACTTTTTCTAGTTGCTGTTTGAATTAAGCACCACCACCACCAGGAGAAAATATAGCACTTTTCCTACTCCCCATGCACCGCGCCCCTACTGCCTGTGCTTTGGCAGCCT
This sequence comes from Elephantulus edwardii, assembly GCF_000299155.1. NCBI lineage: Eukaryota > Metazoa > Chordata > Mammalia > Macroscelidea > Macroscelididae > Elephantulus > Elephantulus edwardii. Next base: position 2,379,701 of record NW_006399854.1, on the reverse strand, counting down.
TCCAAATCCTCTATGAGCCCAAAGCAGGTATTGTCTACTAGGCTTGTTTTCCAGAGCTTATCTGACACTCTTGTTCTCTTCTTGGCAAATCAAGTGAAGTTCTCTATCTCTGGCCATAGCAGTGGTAGTCACTGCTGTAAATAGCCTGACTAGTTTGTCTTTTTAGAATACTTAGAATAGCATTTAGATGCCAAGACACTTGGAGTGGGACAAGAATGTTATTTTTGTAAGAAATACTATTTTAGGAGATTGTTCTAACATTAAAAAGACAGAAATGGGCCATATGGTTTGTTAGGAAATTTCCTTGCAAAGCTGAAATTCTTGTTACTGCCTTTTCACAAATGGGATAGTTAGTCACTTTTCCACTTTCTCTTAAATGAGGTCATGGTTCTTGAGCTACAATCACTTTTCGAAGTTTGAAGAATCCTTGAGAGCTGGTCAGCTGTTTCGACTTGACTCAGGTGAAAGCCTACCTAAGCTTCCTTCTTGCCAGTACCTTTAGAAGTTAGGGCCATATCTTCCTTTGGCAGAATAATTATGCCTGCACTTTCCACCATCTTCCTTCTCAAGGGCTAATTTTTCAGTCTGTTGATTTTGCTTTGCTTGTTTATATTTATTGTTGTAAAAAATTCAGAGACTATAGCATTTGTCAATTTTACATTCTTTACATTTGTAATTCAATAAACCAGTTAGCCAAAGTTCTAATTATATATTGTGCAATTACCACCAGTATTCATTGCCAAATCTTCTTCCTCCATAAACAGAAATTGAATTCTGCCTAAACAATGATGTCTCCCCTTCTCCCATCACTCCTGCTGCTGGGGAGTCTCTATGTTGTTGTTGTCATGTACCATTGAATTGGAACCAACCCGTAGCTGACCCTCTAAGGTTTTCATAGGCCGTTAATCACATGGGAGGAGATTGCCCATCCTACTCCCCGTGATAATAATAAATAATAAATTCTAGGTATTTACTATTAGTGAAATTAAACAATGCTTATCCTTTTGTAATTAATTCACTCAGGATAACGTTTGAAGGTTCATTCATTCTGTGGCCTACATCAGGACTTCATTTCTCTTCATGGCAAAATAATTACCACTGTACGTGTGTACATGTTGGTTTTGTACATCATGGGAGCTCTGGTGGCCTAGTGTAAGAAGCTATGCTGCAATCCCAAAGGCACACAGTTCTAATCCACCAAGCTACTCTCGGGGAGAAGGATGGGCAGTCTCCTACCATGCAATTTATGGCCTCTGAAAAGTTACTGGACAGTCAGCGAAGGTTGGTTTCAACTCGAGGGCACATAACAACGTCAAGCATTAATATAAGGTTTTTTCCCCCTCTTTTATAACATACTCTGTCCTCTTGATGCAATATTTGATCCTTCCAGTTACACTTCACATTCTCTCCTCATGCCTCCTAAAAACCTGGATTTTTCTTATGCCTTTTTAATTGTTTTTATCCAAATTATAACTACTGTTTCCTTATTGAAAGATACCATTACCATTATTCACAAACTCATTACTATAAAGTCAGTCCTGTTTTCCTGGCTATAAATTGTACAGGATATTGCCCAGTTTCCACTTTCAGAGCCACTAGTGGATTCAAACCCACAAGGAGGCAGTCTTTGCATTAGCAGTACAGCTGCTTCTGGACCATGCCACCAGAGCTCCCTGAGATGCCATTGCTGTTGTTGTTAGGCACCGTTGAGTTGAGTATGACCCATAGCCAGTTGTTGACCCTATGGATTGCAAGTCTAAAACCTATCCTATCCTATTCTAGGCCATCTACACAATCTCTGATGTACTTGAAGCCATTACAGCAGTCACTGTCAATCCATCTGATTGAAGGTCTTCCTCTCTTTCATTATCCTTTCACTTTTCCAAGCATGATGTCCCTTTCCAAGGAGTAGCCTCTCCTAGCAACCAAAGTATGTGAGGCAAAACTTAGTCACCTTTGCCTTCAGGGAGCAAGTTGGGTGCATTTTCTCTACGACATATCTGTTTGTTCTTTTGACAATCCACTCAATCTATACTCTTCTCAAAGACCCACACCACAACTCAAAGGCATCAATTAGTCTGTCATCCTTACTGTAATTAAGTACGATCAAGTCAGAACTGACTCATAAATGACCCTCAGTGGGTTTTCTGAGACAGGAGATCTCACGGGATGAGAATGCCCATCTTATGTGGAGAAGATAGTGGATTTGAACTGTGTGCCTTTGGGTTGGCTGCATAGCTCTTTACTGCTAAGCTACCAGAGCTGCCTGTAAGATGCCATTAGCCATGGTAAAAGAATAGTCTTAGTAACCCAAAATGAAAATCAAGTGAAGACAGTCGTTGTCTTTTAGAATATCAAAATCTGAAAAGCAAATGATTTTTCTTTCAAAATTCAGAGACACCATGACCACAAATACACAGAATCAACATTACTTATGATCAGCACCTATGAGTAAGTTCTTCATAGAAATAGATTCAGAGTGGGTTACCAGATAATACATCAGAACGAAGAGACAGCAAGACTTGAGACAGCTGTCCTCACTAGGAAGCGAGGCCTTGTGGGAACAAGGGAGCAACGGAAGGAGGGTGCACGTGCAGATTTGCGATGGCATCTGGTTTCCCAAGTGGGTGTGATCAGTATGTTGACATTTTCTCCTCACCCAAATTCAGAATGCCTTTCCAGCTAAACCTTTGGACCACTCACCAGACCTCTGTGAGAACAAGCATATTTGAAGTCTACTTTCTATGCTGTAGGGAGTTGTGAGGTTGTAGTTTGTAGAGAGTTGCAGACCTAACCCAAAGGTGGCCACTCTGTGGTGATTTCTAATCCACCAGTGGCTTTAGGGGTGGGGGAGGATGGCTGTGGAGGGGGTGATGGACAGTCTGCTCTTGTGCAATTTACAACCTCAGAAAGCTGCTGGATAATCAGCTTTGAGTCGGTTCTAACCCTATAGCAGTGAGATCACGTTGCTACCATGCTGTGGTTGCTATGTATTCAATTTCATGGGATAAGAAAAAGTGGCTCACTGTTGTGTGTTTTTTCCAGTGTTTAAGAATCATTTGAGAAACCTGTTAAAATGTAAATGCCATAGTTTCCTTCGCCACAGTCTTGCTTGAATAAATTAGTGAAAGACCCAGAAATGTTCCTTTTCTAATGAGCATCCCAAGTGATTCTAATGCAGGTATAGTTAAGTCGGCAGAGCCATACTCCTCTACACTGTGTTGTTTCCCCTCCCTCTTTTCTACTGTCCTGTCTACTTGCTTATATTATTTTTCTCCCAATAAATACATGTGTGCATGTGACTTTGGCCCTCAAAACACCTTTTTTTTTCATTTTCATGAAAGTATATCAAGAACTTGGCTTTCCATTCATTCATTGTTACACTTTTCCCTCCCTGTCCTCCTCCCCCCAAAATAGGCTTTTCTAATCATCAGATAGGTTAACGCTCATTTCAACTACAGCCTCCTGAATAGGCATTACACAAAAATCATTAGTATGCATGACACTCTGACTTCCTTTCAGAATATACAAGTACTTACTGGCGATTAATCAAACCTATTCTGTAATTGCTGCCCTGCAGTTGAAAAGGAGGATGATGATATACTCAGGTCACCTATAATCATGGAAAATAAACATTGCTTTTGTCATGGAAAATAAACATTGCTTTTGCTATATACATAGCACCTTCTGAAGACCTGAAGACCTACACAGGAGACTTCAATTCATTAATCTTTAGTCTTTTTGTGCAAACTAGCTAAACTTACTTTTATTTTCAGTTGAAGAAATTTTGTCATAAGTGCACATTCTGGTGTTATTTTTCTTGTATCCTAAATAACAAGCTCTAGTGGCATAGGCTATATATGTAGGACGTTGCACTGCTAACCACACATCTCCAGCAGTCCAAATCCATTATTGCCTCTGAAGGAGAAAGAAGGATGGCCGCTACCATTAAGATGTGTTATGTTGTTGTTAGGTGCTCTCAAGTAGAGTATGACTCACAGCAACCCTGTGAAAAACAAGTTTAAACCTTGTGCTACGCTTGAAATCATCATTTCTTGATACATTTGAGCCCATTGCTGCAGTCACTGTGTCTGTCCATCTCATTGAGGGCCTTCCTGTTCTTCACTGACCCGCCACCCTTTCAAGGATGATGTGTCCCTTTCCAAAATGTTGTTGTTGTTGTTAAATTAAGAATGTCAGGGTTTATTCTCTCTTTATACCTATTCAGTCTGTATGCTGAGCAAATAATTTGAAAAGCTGGACTCTATGAAGAAGAATGTGGGATCAAGACTGGAGTAAGGCTCATCAGTAACCTGCGTTATGCAGAGGACACAAACTTGCTTGCTGAAGATGAAGATTGGAGGATCAAAGAATCCAACCTTCAATATGGATTGCATCTCAATGTCAAGAAAACAAAGATTCTTACCATTGTAGCAGTAGGCAACATCATGATAGATGGAGAAGAAGATCAAACTGTCAACAACTTTATCCTACTTGGATCCACAATTAACACCCTTGATACCAACAGACAGGAAATCAGGAGATGTATTGTACTGGGAAAGTCTTCAGTCATGGACGTTTCCAAATTGTTAAGGAGTAATGGTCAGTTTGAGAAGTAAGGTGCATCTGATTCAGGCCATGGTCTTTTCGATTACTTGCTATGCATCTGAGAGCTGAACAATGAAGAAAGATGATAGAAAATGAAGAATTTCAAATTTTACTTCCCTGGAAACTTGAGGGAGGGTCACTATGATTCAGAATCGACTCAGTGCCAGTGAGTTTATCCTAGGTAATGGAATATTAATATATTTACTTAGTTGGTATTTACAGGATATCTGTCACCTGGCGCCACTATGAGGAGAAGATTTACTTGACAGCACTAACACTACCACAGCTGTTGTAAGTGTGGTGTATGCGAACCAACCGTATCAAGTTTATAGTCTATTTGGGCAGTACAAGAGAGAGAAAAGAGAATTAAAGGAGCCTCCAAAGTGGCACAGACCCTGTGCTGGATGGAGATAAAGTTACATGGAGTGTTAGAGAATATGATGTTTAAAAAGAGGTAAGAATGCTGAGGAAGACTAAAGATCTGAATGAAGGCTGAATATGTTAACACAGATCAGGCCCTTGGGGGTTAGCTGCATTTTAAACAAAACCCTGGCCACCATGAGCTTCTTGTGATTTGTTTCATTCAAAAAATTAGAATAAAAGTTAGTTTTAAAAATGTCCTGGTTAACTGAGGACCCTGAGTGTTAGAACTAGATTACTTTGAGTTTAAATCCAGACTTCACCAAATGTATGTGTATGACTTTGAACAAGTTAACTAGTCCAAAACTTGGGCTCCTAATCTGTAATATAGAAACAAACTAAAAACAAAAAACAAACAAACAAAAAAACCAAACCCCAAAAAACCAAGCTCACTTCAAATCAGTTCCAATTCAGTGATCCATTTGGCCAGGAGGGACCAGTTTTTGGAGACAGACATCATGCTTGGAAGGGTGGAGGAACAGTGCAGGAGGGGCAGATCCAGGATGAGATGGATTGACTCAGTGACTGGAGAAATGGGATTAGGTCTGCCAGAGATGATGAGATTGGCTTAATACAGGGCAGGTTTCAGAACTAACGTACACAGGGTCACTGTGAGTCTCAAGGTGACCGGATAACCCATAACAACAACAACAAATCTTTACAGGAGCAGGCTGCCCATCTTTCTTTCATAGTGCAGCTGGTGGATTTGAATTTCCAACTTTTTGGATTACAGCCCAATACACTACACACTACTCTATGTCACTAGGGTTGTTGTGAGACCTACATGAGATAATGTATGTAAAACAGTTAGTGCAGTGTCTAGAGCACAGTGAATTCTCAATACATTTTAGTGTTCGTTTCTCCTACACCTGCAACACTTGTAGACTTAAAGTAATTAAATTTTTTGTTTAACTCCCAGACTCAAATTAGCCTCTTGGTTTCCTGCTCAGCACTCTGGCTTCTGCCTCTAAATGCCCTGACCCCAATGACTTTGCACCTGCTATTTCCAGTCTCAGGCCATGGTCTTTCCAATTACTAGCTAAGCATCCGAGACCTGGACGATGAATAAGGATGACAGAAAAAGAATTGACGCCTCTGAGCTGTGTTGTTGGAGAAGAGCACTGAACATTCCATGGATGGCCAAGAGAATGAACAGATATGTCTTGGAGATGGTGTAGCCAGAGTGCTCTTTGGAGGCAAGAATGATGAGGCTTCACCTCACATACTTTGGACATAATGCTAGGAGGTGCTATTCCTTGGAGAGGGACATGATATTGGGAAGATGGAGGGTTGGTGAAGGAGAGGAAGACCCTCAACCATCTGGACAAACAAAGTGCTGCAATGGGCTCTTTTGTGTCAGGAAGTGTGAGGATGGCACAGGACAGGACTGGTTTCAGATCTTTTGTTCATAGGGCCTCTATGAGTCATACTTGGCTTGATGGCACCTAACAACAACAACAACTCCCAGTCTCTCCTCCCACCTGGTTTTCTAAGTATTTTTGAATAGTGCTTTACTTGCTACTACAGAATGGCTTTTTACATTGAGGTCTTCTGTCCACAGCACCTTCTTCAGAATTACCACCAGATGGCCCTTCTCTATTTACATATAGCAGACTTTCTCAAGCCCTGTGGGTCTAGGCTTTTTTTGTGTGTGTTTTGTTTTTCTGATGAGGCACCCAAAGGTCAGAGAAGTTAAACAATGTGTCTGGAATTATAGGCCTATAAGTAGCAGCATCAGGTCTCTCTTCTCGACATTCTGTTGCTATTTAACCTTTCCTGATGTATTTCTCAAAGCCCAGAGAGAACATGAATCTGACTTGAGAGACTCTAGCACTTGTGCATCTAGCTAATTACTTCCGAATCACTGCGGCTTTAGTTGCATAGTATCTATTTCAGGAAGAGAACAAGGATAGGATGTTGGAAATATAATAGCTACGCTTTCTTATTTTCATTTTGTTGGCAGTACCCAATGAATAAACAAAAGAAAACAAAGCAAGATGTGACACCCCCAGTCTCCTCTGCCTGCATTGAATTCTGTCCAGGTCCACTTCCACACAGCACGCAGAAAGGAAGAATCGGCAGCTGTTCTCTACACTAGTATTGGCCTTTCCTGGTTCAGAAGCTTTAGACCTTTTGTTTGCCTGGCTCCTGGTTTTTCTGGTACAGACAGTGGTTAGGAAATGTCAGGAATCAATGAAGTATCCTGGATTAGAGCTTGAGCTCTGAAGGAAAGCAAACCTGGGCCTGAAACCTGACTCTGTCACTAAGGGGTTTTGAGGCCTTTATCAAGTTACTAATCTTGAGCCTCAGTTCCCTGCTTGGTAGAATGGGTGTATTAGTGCCTCTTCTCATAGTTATTTGTAAGAATTAAATGGTAAAATCCATCTAAGAAACATAACCAAATGTCCAAGTGATATATTATATTTGACAGTAACCGCTATTAGCATTACAGGCAGTACTCAGGTTAAACTTCTGACCAAACCACCACTCATACTCGCCCTTTAATGTTTAATAAGCTGTCTTCACTTTGAAAAGACTGAGCCAACCTCTGTTGTCACCGCAGTCACCTTTGTTTGCTGCACACGCAGCTTTGAAATCACTGCTAAGACTCCAATCCTTTCTTGCACCAAAGCTCACTGCCGTGAAATGGATTCTGACTCACTGCTACAGGCCACCAGGGTCTGGAGGCTGTAAGTCTTCCCAGGAGGAGACTGCTCATCTTTCTCCTGGGAGCAGCAATATTTCAGTTAGCAGCACAGCATGGGGCACACTAGAGGTCCTGGAAGTAAAGCCAGGTAAGAAGCATATGCGCCAGGCGTCACTTAATTACACATTTGACTCAAAACATGCTGAGAAACAAATCTCATCCTTAATCCAGGGATTGCCAATACTTACTCTTTTCAGCATGAAATGGTTTTTTCTGACCTTTGATTTACACACGCGCACACACACACACACACACATTATATATATATATATATATATATATATATATATATAGTTGTTATGTGCTGTTGAGTCGTTTGCGACTCAGTCACCCTATGTAGAACAGCCCTAAACCCTGCTGTATCCTGTGCCAATCTCATTGCCTCTGACACTCCCATCCCGAGTACCCCAGTCACTTAATCAGTCCATCTCATAGAGGGTCTTCCCCTGCACTGTCCCTCTACTCTAGCCAGCATGATGTCCCTCTCTAAAGACCTGTCTCTCCTTACAACATGTCCAAAGTATGTCAGATGAAGCCCCAGAATCCTTGCCTCCAAGGAGCAGCCTGGTTTAATCTTCTCTACAATGAATCTGTTTGTTTTCTTGGCAGTCCATGGTACATTCAATACTCTTCTCCAGCACCACAGCTCAAAAGTGTCAATTCTCCTTCTATCCTCCCTAGTCATTGTCCAACTCTCTGATGCATATATATATAGTTGTTGTTATATACCATCGAGTCACTCGTGACTCATAGCGACCCTACAGTTTGCAAATGGAGAGATGAGAATTTTTTTCACAAAACCTCAATTTGATGTTTTTGCTAACGTAAAAACCGCAAGCCACTCAGACTCACTGCTGTCTAGTCAGTACAGCTCATGGCACCCCACCCCCATCCCCAGTCAGATTTCAAAGCTATGAATCATAACAGGAGGAGACTGCCCGTCCTTCGCCTGCAGAGCTGCTGGTGGATTTGAACTGTCAAACACACGGCCTTTGGTTCAGTAGCATAACTCACTAAGGAGTGCATTACCAGAACCCCTTTATCTTTAACTAATGGCGGTTGAAAATAGGAAGTAAGACTTCTCTAAACATTGAGTAAAATGCTCTAAAGAAGGTGTTTAAAGAGATCGGCTTTGGCTTTTCATTGGTTTGACTCTTTGATATGAGCCCTTGCATGCAGAAATATAAATAACAACTCTCTTTTCCCTGTACATTTGCCTGCATGTCCAGACACAGAGCCAGTGTACAATTCTGTAGAATTCCCTACTTTACTTAGAAATTGAAAAGATGGAATGGTGTACACGCATTATTATAATTAGTGAAGGTGCTAATATTAACTATATGTGATAGCTGAGATTTTGAAAGTCTACAAAGCAGTATGTGGAGCATGACGTGTCAAATTATTTCAACTATCTTATCATGGAAATGAAAAGAAGACTTGATTAATAACTGTATTCCTATTAAAGGAACACTCTAAGGAAACTATTTCTTAATTATAATAAACATCTGAAATAGCTCAAAATGCACCTGAAAAAATATTCCAGACATTATTTATGAGAATTATATGTCATGTACCTTTTTCAATATAATACATTAGGAGCTTTAACTCTTATTCAACCTGCAACAGCATATGTTTTTCATTGTTAAGCAAATGAGTGGTTTTATAAATATCCTGAAAATACAGTTGAAAGAGATCAGTCAAAACTTGCAGGGGTTTTTATCATTCCAAGTTTACAGTGGGTGTGGATTTTTCTAAATTAGCTTTAGATCTCTAAACTTCAAGACTTTAAAAAAAACATACTCAGACTTCAGTATATATTTGGATGATGGTTCTATATTTTATACTATAAGTGTACACTGAGAACCCTAAAGCTGAACCAAGAAATGCACCTAAAATTTTATTAGAGACCATCAGACCTATGTAGGTCTGAAAAGCCCTCAGTGTTCAGTCTGTAAGTAATTAAATACTAACTGAAAAACCAAAAGTTTGAACATACCAGTTGCTCTGTAGGAGAAAGATATTGATTGATTCGAAAAGGATTTACAACCTTAGAAACCTATGGGGCAATTATACTCTATTCTGAAGTGTTGCTATAAATCGGAATCAACTGGACTTATCTGTCTATATGTCAACAAACTTAGAAGGTATTCCCCCAGGGTCACTGAACAACAGGTAGTAAAAGCATCATTTTAGACCTATTTGACATGACTTTTAAGCATAAGACTTCTCATAACCATCTATTATAAAAGACTTTCTTGTGATCTCAGAAATTGTTAGACACATTTTAATACAGATGCACTTGGAGAAGAATGCTGAATACCCCACCGACTGCAAAAAGAATGAACAGATATATTTTGAGGAAGATGTAGCCAGAGTACTCCTTGGAAGCAAGGATGGTAACACTCACTTCACATCCTTTGGGCGTGTTGTTAGGAGTGGCTCTTCTTTAGAAAGGGACATCATGCTTGGAAAGGTGGAGAGTCAGCGAAGGCGAGGAAGACCGTCAATGCAATGAATAGTGACTGCAGCTATGTGGCTTGATGATGAAGACAGGCAAAGTTCATAGAGTTGCTAAGAGTCACACTTGATTCAGTGGCACCTAACAGCAACATCCTTCACACACACACAACATCCTTCACACACACACACACACACACACACACACCTGCTTTTTCTTCCTTCTTGTTGTGTACTGTCTAATCAGATACGATTGGCACAGGAGGAGATTGCCCCTCCTTCTCCAGCAGAGCATCTGGTGGATTCTATGTGCATCTTCGGAATTACAAAGTTGTTTTTTTAAAAAAGACAAAATACTATAAATCCAACTCATTGCCATCAAGTCAGACTAAACACATAGCTGACCCTCCAGTGAGTTTTCAGACACTGTAAATCACTTACCTCAGAGCTGCTGGTGAGTTTGAATTGCTAGAGAGGAGTAACTTTTGGTTTAGCAGTGCAACTCCCTATAGATTATTCCACCAGAGATCACTGTTGTTAGCTAAAGTTGGAAAGATAGTCATTTCTAGAAAGTCTATTTATTCACTCTTAAATGTTTTTGTCCTTTTTAAGTATCTTTGATTAGATACTACAGAATTGTAGGGTGGGTTTGTCCTAGAGCATTTCTCCACCATAATCTAAAATTCTGGTCCTTTGTCTTGATTTTTTTTTTTCTCCCATGACACGAAAACTCTCTTTGAAATTACAAGCCCTAAATAGTGAAATTCTGGCTTTATGGGCTCAGGTTACCCCTCCTTTCAGTGCTGCTTCAGCAACTTCTTGGGCTTTCTTATTCACATTTTTTGTATTTTCCTTCTAGCTAGGTAGGTTAGGGATGGTTTGCAGAATTGCAACTGTTTGCAAAAATGTTCTGCTGTGTTGTAAATGTTTAATGAAATCATTATTTTAATCTGGTTTCTGGTCTTTGTTCATTAGTGCACGTTCAGCAGGGGAAGCTTTTGCCTGTATGTTGTATATGACTTTGCAAAAATAAGACAATATTGCAAAATCATCAGTATCTCCCTTTGATCCTGAAATACTGAGAAAGTTTCTTTTACATTGATGTTCAAAGCAAAATTTTGCAAGAGTAGCCCGCTCATATAATTATTCTATCTGCTGCAGCTTTTCTGTCAAAGTGGCTGACTGTAACACTGAAAGATAAAGGAAAACAATTTCCATTTCATAACAAAAAGAATGAACAGAAAATGGAGGGAAAAGCTGCTCCTTGAAATTAGAACTCTGTATAAAGAAGGGACCAACAAAAAGGCACAACGTTACAAACCCTGCTACAGAAACTGTCAATAGCTTTTTACTATACGTGACCGGAAGTAACATCAGTTTGAATCATAAGAATATTAACTGTTTAGTTAATTTGAAGTTTAAAGCTGAGAGATTCCAGAAATGTAGATAACTCAACATGTTCACATTGTTAGAACATTTTTCACAGTTCCCCTACCTCCTTCCTTATAGTCACAAAAATGGCTGCAACAATTGCAGACCTTATGTCCTTATAGCAAATTGTGGGGAGCTAGGATGACAGAAGAGTTCACTCTGCTTTGCATCAGGAAAATAACTGCCTCAGAAACTTTCTAGCAGAAATGCCTTATATCTCAATTGGACTTGTTGCAGAAGATCAAAGAATACAGCCTTCAATATGGATTGCATCTTAATATCAAGAAAACAAAGGATTCTTAAACCTGGACTGATATGTAATCTCATGACAGATGGAGAAAAGATTGAAACTGTCATGTAACACATCTTACTTGCATCCACAGTTAATAACCTTGGAACCAGCAGTCAGGAAATCAGGAGACCAATTGTACTGAGAAAATCCATAGTTGGGGGACCTCTTCAGATTATTGAGGAGTAATGATGACAGTTTGAAGACTATGGTGCATCTGATTCAGGCAGTGGTCTTTCCATTCACTTGCTTTGCATCAGAGAGTTGAACAGGGAATAAGGATGACAGAAGAATTGATGCCTTTGAGCTGTGATGCTGGAGAAGAGCATTGAACATCCCGTGGATGGCCAAAAGAACAAACAAATCTATCTTGGAGAGGGTGCAGCCAGAGTGCTCTTTGGAGGCAAAGATAATAACACTTCATGTCACATATTTCTGACATGTTGCTAGGAAGGTCTGGAGAGGAATGATACTCAGAAAGGAAGAAGATTGGCAAAGGAGAGGAAGACCCTCAACCAGGTAGATGAACATGGTCACTGCTGCAGTGGGCTCTAATTTTTTAGGAAGTGTGAGGATGGCACAGGATAGGACAGGGTTCAGAACTGTTGTTTATAGGGTTACTATGGGTCATCTAACACTGTCACATAACAACAACAACAAGGACTAGAACCTTTTATAGGGAGTTATGATAGCTTAATGGTAAGGAGTTGTGCTGCCAACCCATAGGCATCTGATTTGAATCCACCAGCTGCTCTGTGGAAGAAAGGTGGGCACTCTCCTCTCATGCAGTTTACTGCCTCTGGAGACCCATTGTGGGGTCAGCTATGAGTCTATTCTAACTCAATGGTACACAACACGAGAACCTTCTGCTTTTCATTACTATTAGTCATTTAAGAAAAGCAGTCCATTTTTTATGGATTCCATACTGTGAGGAGGTTGTGAGAGGGGAGATTTGGAATGACAGTGCTATCTGTCACTGGGCCAAACCCCTTGTAGGTTATCACCACATGCAGACTGTTCTGCCACCAAATACTAACTGCATGCTTTCCCTCACTTGGGTTTTTTTTTCTCCTTTTAAAAATTTATATTTTAGCAAAAGTTTACAGAAAACTTGGATTTCTGTTCATTCATTGTTGCATATTTTCCTCCCTAGCCCTCCTCCAGTTTGCATTGCTTTTTAAAAATATTCCTTCATTGTTGCACAATTTCCATCACTCCCACCCCCAGCCTGGTCCACTTTGCTGTGCACCTCTTATTCTGGACTGTTGTCATGTAAATTATGCCTAATTATATATTCCTTTTAAGCAGTTCTTTCTCTCATCTATTTAAATGTAGTGCTCATTTTTTTATTTCCTCTTTTCTCAGTTTCCCCACAGCCCCTATGTTAGTACTCTTTTATGACAGTGACATTATGCAGTATTTGTCTTTTTGTGACTGAGATATTTCACTCAGCTTAATGTCTCCCAGCATCAACCCATCTTATATATTTTATGAGTTCTTCATTTTGCAGTGCAGTATAGTATTGCATTGTGTGAATATACCACAGCTTTATCCATTTATCTATTGATGGGCACTTGCATTGCTTCCGTCCCTTTGCTATTGTGAAAAATGCAGCAGTAAACATGGGTGTGCATATATCTGTTTGGGTGGCAGTTCTTGTTTCTTTAGGGTATATTCCCAGTAGTGCAATTGCTAGGTTAAATGCTATTTCTATTTCCAGCTTTTTGAGAAAGTGTCATACTGCCTTCCAGAGTGATTTAATCATTTTCCACTCCCACCAACAGTGAATAAGAGTTCCAGTTTCTCCACAACCTCACCAGCTCTGTTGAACTTTGCTATAGTTACTGGGGTGAGATGCTATCCATAGTTGTTTTGATTTGCCTCTTTCTTAGAGCTGTAGATTTTTAACATTTCTTCATGTGTTTGGTCGCCATCTAAATGTCTTCTTTCATGAAGTGTCTGTTCATATCCTGTACCAATTTTGTGACTGGGTTGTTTATCTTGTTGAGGTGCTGGAGTATTCTGTAAATTCTAGATATAAGTCCCTTATCAGACATGTCATTACCAATTTTTTTCCCACCAGTCTGTGGCTTTCTTTTTCAACCTGTTGAAAAAGGTTTTGGATGTGCATAGGGATCTGATTCTTAGATGATCCCATTCGTCTATTTTATTCCATCCTGGTTGTAGGTTTTTCAGAATGCTTGAGAGACCGTTCATGTTGTGGATTAGGGCTTTTAGAGTTCTTCCAAGCTTTTCTCTGATGAAGTTTATCGTCTTTGCTTTTATTACTAGGTCGTTGATCCACGTTGAGTTGATTTTTGTGTATGGTGTGAGGTGTGGGTCTTGTTTGAGTTTTCTGCAGGTGGTTTTACAATTTTGCCAACACCATTTATTTAAAATGATGCCTTTTCCCCACTTAACTTATTTCATCTTCTAGTCAAAGATCAATTGACTATAGGTAGATGAGCTGATTTCTGGGTTCTCAATTCTATTCCATTGATCTATGTGTCTGTCACTGTACCAGTACCATGCAGTCGTGACCACCATGGCTATGTAATGAGATTTGAGATCAGGGAGTGAGATGCCTCCTACCTTGTTTCTCTGTTTCAGGAGTGCTTTGCTTATTCAGGGTCACTTTCCACTCCAGATGAAAATGGAAATTGTCTTTTCCATCTCGTTGAAGATTGGAATTGGCATTTATATTGGGATTGCATTGAATTTATAGATTACCTTTGGTAGAATTGTCATTTTCACAATATTGAGTCTTCCTATCCAAGAGTATGGTATATTCTTTGATTTCTCCAGGTCTCTTTGTTTCTTGTAGTAAGGTTCTGTAGTTTTCTTGGACTAGGTCTTTTGTGTTTCTAGTTAGATTTACTCCCAAGTATTTAATCATGTCATTAGCTATTGTGATGGGTATTGTTTTTCTTAGCTCCAGTTCTGTGTTCTCTTTGTCACTGTAGAGAAATACAACTGATTTTTGTATGTTTGCTGAATTGGTCAACTATGTCAAGTAGTTTTCTCACTGAGTCATTAGGGTTTTCTAAGTATACTCTTGTATCATCTGCATATAGAGATGATTTTACCTTTTCTTTGCCAATCTGGATACCTCCTATTTCACTTGTTTCTTTAGAGTAAATTTGGTGTTTATATATTTTCCTAGAAATAGCAGACTATCCCTTTGTAAAAAACAAAAATATGTTTTGTTAGCTCTTTTATTCTAGCCTTTTCTGTTTCTTGTATCAAGATTACCAGGGGATGTCCCAACATCAGTTCAAACTCAGCATGCCAAAAGTAAGCCACAGGACAAATCTTGACTTAACTAGTGGAAACAAGAGGATAAATTGGAATATTGCTGAAAACAGTCGATGCTATAGAAGATTCTTCATTTCAGTGGCCAACAGTTTTCTTTAATGGCACTTTTGGTCTTGATAGAAAGGCATAAAATTGTTTGGGTTTTTTCCCCCTGCTCCTTTCTGCTAAGAACAACTATA
Organism: Elephantulus edwardii; assembly: GCF_000299155.1. Lineage (NCBI taxonomy): Eukaryota > Metazoa > Chordata > Mammalia > Macroscelidea > Macroscelididae > Elephantulus > Elephantulus edwardii. The sequence continues at coordinate 2,364,295 of NW_006399854.1, read as the reverse complement.
AGTAATAACACACAATGAAACCAAAGAAAAATTCTGAAATGCAGTTCCTCTTTATTGTCAAGTCAGAATTGATTCGTAGCTGACCATAAGAAGCTCTGAAGTCTTATTGGTAAGAAATTGTGCTGCCAATCTGAAGGCTTGTGGTTCAAATTCACTGTGTACCTGCTCTTCAGGAGAAAGATGGTCATTTACAGTAGCCTCTGAAAACCTGCTGGAGTGTCAGCTATAAGTTGGTTCCAACCTGGAGGTACACAACAACAATAACAATGTGGCTTTCTTTTAAAAGCTCTACATTGTATGGGAGATGAACCATCAGTTTCCAACCAGGGCTTCTGGTAGATTCAAACTCCCAGCGAACCTTGGCCTTAGATTAGCAGCACAACTCCCTGTAGATTATGCCACCAAGAAGGAAAATGAATTTGGGGCCTCAGATTGGAAGAACAATAAGGGAGAGTATGTCTTAAATCCCTTCATCCATCAGAAAATGGCCACTTAACACCCAGTGGTTTACAGCTACCAGTCTAGCAAAAAAAGGAACCCAGGAAGATTTCATTCTTCCCTAGAACAAAGCAGGGCATCTTTATCCACGTTAGGTGTGTTTGGCACGACTGACACAGATCAGTTAAGAGTCCAGCAACAGTGAGCATCCTGGGGAAGCATTGTCCTTCTCTACTGGGCCCCAAATGCCATTCTCCTGGCAGGAGATCCCAACATAGGTGGATAAAAACAGCAAGAAGGGCCCAGCTACAGTAAATGGGGTGATTCTGGAAACCTCTTTGCCTCATTGGTCTAGAGATTTCTTATTCTGTCCCAGAAATACCTGGGAAAAGAGGAATGCCAGTAAACTTATCCAACCACAAGCCCCACTGAGAGACACTTGGCCAGGCCTGATAAAAACCCCTTCTGCCCCCCTGAACGATAACAACAGGTACTTGTAGTAGCCCCAACAGCACCAGATAAATAATACAGACTAACTCTAGAAAGATTCAGTGTTGGAATCGCAACTTACAGTATAGGTCAAGACCTCCGTTCTTACACCTAAACAGTGACTGGTGGGGAGTTATGGTTTGGTTTGGTTTTTAAATTATTTAAATAAGATGCAGAGTATCCTTACATAATAGACAAAATATCTAGGATACAATTTAAAAAATCACTTCTACCAACAGCCACACAAATCACGAACTGAATGAGAAAAGACAAGCAAATGATGACAAAACCAAGATTAATTCGATGTTGAGACTACTTAACAAAGATTTCGGATCAGCCATCATAAAACTATATCTACATCTTTTGATACAACTGAACGTATAGGAAAATCTCAGGAAAAAAGAGAAATGTTATATAAAGAACTAAAGAAACGCTGTTTTTAACGTACACTGTCAAGTCAAAACCAACTCATAGCTGACCCTCCAGCAGATTTTCAGAGACAGTAAATTGCACTGGAGGAGATTGCCCATCTTTCTTTGATGGTGCATTTGGTGTGGATTCAAACCATATGCCTTTGGGTTGCCAGCACAGCCCCTTGCCACTGAGCCATCAGAGCTCAAACAAATAGAAGAGCCTACAAATATAATTGTTGTTAGGTGCTATTGAGTGCAACCCATCGCAACCGTATGGACAGCAGTTCTGAATCTTGTCCTATCCTATGCCATTCACATGTTTGAACCCATTGCTGCAGTCAGTGTGTCAGTCCATCTCATTGAGGGTCTTCCTTTCTTTCACAGACCTTCCCAAGCATGATGTTCCTTTCCAAGGAATAGCATCTCTTTGCAACATGTCCAAAATATGTGAGATGAAGCTTTGCTATGCTTGTTTCCAAGAAGCATACTGGCTGCACTTTTCCCATGACGTAGCTGGTTGTTCTTTTGGCATTCCATGGGATATTCAGTACTTTTCTCCAACACCACAGTTAAAAGGCATCAATTCTTCTGTCATCTTTATTCATTGTCCAGCTCTCAGATGCATAGCAAGATTGGAAAGGTCAAACTCTGAATCACATGCATCTTAGTAATATAAATAAAAACTACCTGGGAAGTTCAATAATAAAGTGGTGAGTATAGAATCAATAAACATAAGGATAGAACAATAGACTTTACCCAGTTCAAAAGACAGAGAAAGAAGACTGAAACCCATGTACAAACACACATATATGTGCCAGTATTATTTCTAAGGTTTGGATAGACTTGAGTGAAGTAATTTTGTCACAGCTTTGGAGACCCTTCAATAAAGCACATGCATAAAGTTTTAATATTTTGTTTCACTGACTTACTAATGATATTGTTTCTCAAAGTTTCATCAGCAGAAAAGTTAATGTCAGACTCCTTAGAACCATTTAACTGTGTTATAGTGGTGGTTTTGGTTGGTGTGTTTTTGTTTGGGTTTTTTTGTTTGTTTGTTTGTTTTTTCCTTTCTTTTTTAACCCTCTCTTACATTTTAAGAGAGATCTGGTGGCCTAATGGTAAGAAGCTGCATTGCAATCTCGAAGCTATGCAGTTTGAATCCACCTGGGGCTCTGTGGGAGAAGAATGGACAATCTCCTCCTGTGTGATTAACTGCCTCAGAAAATCAGCTGGAGCATCAGCTGTGGTTTGGTCAGTGGCAACAATAACAACTTACATTATAGAGCCCTGGTGGCCTACTGGTAAGAAACTATGCTGCCAGGCTAAAGGCATGTGGTTTAAATCCACCAGCTGTTCCACAGGAGAAAGATTAATAATCTCCTCATATATAATTTATTGCTCCTGAAGACCCAGTGGAGGGCCACCTATGGGTCAGTTCTGACTCAACAGTTCGTAACGACTTGCATTATTGATTCTTTACCACTGTCACTCCAGCTATATATGCATTAATACCTTTTTACCAACTGCATAGGACAGAATGAAATTACCCCACTGATTTTCAAAACTGTTATCTCTTCAGAGGCAAACTGCCACGTCTTTCCCCTGCGGAGCAGCCACCTTGTGGGATCCAGGCACCCACTTCCATTAGTAGCCAACACTTTAACTACTGTGTCACAAGGGCTTCTTATGTAGGACTTAAGTACCCCATTTTGTTCTAAGTAGGAGAAGTTTTAGGTAAAATTGAGGAAAATAATGTTGAGGATTCTACCAATTCTTGAGTCAGTTCCTCAAGATGAATGGGAAGAAAATAAAATCTTGAGCCAATAACAGTTAGAGAGCAGAGATACATGAACAGCAAGTCTGAGGAATTGAATCCACAGCATGGGAGGACCAACCAAAACAATGTTACCCAGCCTTTGTGACAGAAACCAATTTTAGATAAGGCCAGCAGGCAAAATTCTGAAAGATGTACTGGAAAGGAAGGGCCAGGAAGAGGCCGACAGATTGCCAATGAGATCCAGTAAGTAATTTTGACCAAGGAGTTGTGTTGTCCTTGGGCTGAGACAGAAAACAAGACTGCCCTGGAGAGTGGTCTAAGAAGCAATCCAAGACATCCTGTAAAATTGCCATGATGAGCTCTTTTATGAAAGGCCTGGTTGACATGGCAGGTGGGACTAGATTCCAGCTCACCCTGTGTTACATACAAAGAGGGGGTACTGTATTCATTTGGGGAGTATGCCTCATTCTAATCTTTTTCTTCCAGTTAAAAGAATTATATATAATCTGTTCTCCTTTCAAGTGTACACATTAGTAGCTTTTAATATATTTATAAATTTGTCTAATGAGTGCTGCTAATGTCAAAATGTTTCTATCGCCTCAAAAGAAACCCTGTAACCTTCTAGCAGTCACTCCCACTCCCTGCGTCTTCCAGCCCTAGGAAATTACAATGGAACTTTCTGGCTAAATAGATTTTGGGCTCTAGACATTTCATATAAATAGAATCATATACCATGTGGCCATTTATTTGACTTCTTTAACTTGTTGTTAGGTGCTGTCCAGTTGAATACAATTCATCATGACCCAGTGAATAGCAGTTCAGAACCCTGTCCTATCCTGGGTTGTCTACATCATCTCTGACACACTTGAAGTCATTGTTGCAATCACTGTGTCAGTCCATCCCATTGCGGGGGAGGAGGTGTCTTCCTCCCTTCCACTGATGCTCTGCTTTTCCAAGCATGATCTTTCTTCCTTTTTTTTTTTTATGATCTTTCTTTCTTTGAAATAACCTCTCCTAGCAACAAGTTCAAAGTATGAGAAACAAAGCTTTGTCTTACTTACCTCCAGGGATCACCATGGCTGCACTTTTCCCAAGGCATCTCTGTTGATTCATTTGGCAGTCCATGGATATTTAGTACTCTTCTCCAGCACCACAGTTCAAATGCACCAATTTTTCTTCTGTCATGTTTATTCATCATCCAGCTCTCAGAGGCATAGCAAGTAATTGAAAAGACTGTGGACTGAGTCAGGCACACCATTTAGCATACTATTTTCATATCCAGATTGTAGCAGGGTATCAGTTTACTATTAATTTTTATGACTATTATATTGATATACCACATTTTTATTTCCATTCATCATTGATGAATATTTGAGTTGTTTCTACATCTTTGCTTTATGTACTATTAAATAAACATTTACATATAGAGTTTTAAATGGACATGTGGAATCGTTGAGGACTTACCATAAGGAATTGTTCTGCCGACCTGAAGATGCATGATTCTAATCTGCCACCAGTCAGTGCGAGAAATATGAATAGTCTCCTCCCTTGTGATTAAGTCTCTAAAAACCCAATAGAGGATGAACCCTGGGTTGGTTCCAACTTGACGGTACACAATAGCAACACTGTACCTCTATGCAAGAAACAAGAAGATGTCTTGTTAACTTTTTTAGAGAATTTATGAAGATCAGCATAACATGGGCTGTTGATGAGTCTTCCTCTGAACTTGATGCCACAGTCTCCTTCATTAAGTCCAGCTTCTTGAATTATTCTCTCAGACTACAGATTGAAAAGTTATAGAAAAAAAGATATAGCCCTGATGCACACCTTCCTTGATTTTAAACCAGGCTCTGTTCTCTTGCTCTATTTGGACAACAGCCTCTTGGTTTAGATAAAGCTTTCATAGGAGCATAATTAAGTATTTTGGGATTCCCATTTTTCCAAGTATTAACCATAATTTGTTATAATTCACACAGTCAAATGCCTTTGAAGAGTAAATAAAACACAAATATTCTAAACTTTCAGCCAAGATCCCTCTGACATGGTATCTCTGGTGCCACAGCCTCTTCTAACCTCACCGTGAACTTGGGGAAATTCTCTGTACTATACTAGACATTGTGTATAATCTCTGCTTGCATATTATATAAATGATATTGTTCAGTAATTTCCAGATTCTGTTGGATCACCATTCTTGGGAATGGGAATATGAATCACTTCCAGTCAGTGGGCCACGTAGCTGACTTTGTTTTCCTGGTGCAGACTGGTAAGCATGTCCAAGGCAGCATCTGCTAGTTACAGTTGATTCCTGGGGCCTTACTGAATGTCTTCCTTCATTACCATTGGCTCTTGATCATATGCTACTTCCAGAAATATTTCATTGTTGACCAGTTCTTTTTGGCATAATGACTCAGTTCATTTCCTCTGCCTTCTTTTTTATTTAATTATTCTAGCAAAGATTTACAGAAAGATTGATTTTCATTCATTCTTTAGATGCTTCCTGAGCCGTTAAAGTGTTTGCCCAAAGCATTTCTAAGTATCTCCACTTAAGGCATGAATTTGTTTTTCTGTTCTTTCAGCTTGAGGAATACTTAGCAAATTCTTCCCTTTTTATTCTCCAACTCCTAATCTTTGCTCTAAAACATTCTCTTATATACTTTGCTTTGTCTTCTCATGCTGTCATTTGAAATCTTCTGTTCATTTCCTTTTGTTCTGTATCCTCTTATTTTTGGCTTCTTGATGCTCTAGTGAAATTTTATAACATACATTAGTATCTTTTCTTTCTCCACTATGTAATAAGCTTTTCTTCTCTTCATGGATGATATTCTTGATGCCATTCCACAAGTCATTGGGTTTTTGACCATTAGTGTTCATTGCTTCATGCCTGTTCTTGAGATGATATTTAAGTTCAGGTAGGATAGACTCAAGGTTGTATTTTGGTTCTTATGGACTTTTTTTTCAGCTTCAATTTGAACTTTCCTATGAATACTTAGGTCCATTCATAAACACCCTGCATTAGGCAAATAACACATCTTGTTTGCTGAATGAGGAGAGAACTTAAAAAGCTTGCTGCAGAAGACCAAAGACTTGTTGTTCTTGTCGTTGTTGTTGTATACTGTTGAGTTAGAACTGACCCATAACTGACCCTCCAGTTAGTTTTCACAGACAGTTAATCACATAGGAGGGGATTGCCTATCCTTCTCCTGTGGAACAGCTAGTGGATTCAAACCTCATGTCTTTGGGATTTCAGCACAATTTCTTACCACTAGGCCATGAAATCAAAGACTACAGCCTTTAATAAGGATTACATCTCAACATCAAGAAGACAAAATTCTCACCACTGGTCCCATAGATAGCATCATGATAGATGGAGAAAAGATTAGTGTTTTTCATGATTTTACCTGAGTTGGCTCTACAATCAATACCCATGATACCAGCCAGTCAAAAAATGTACTGCATTGAAAAGAAAAAAATCTGCTCTCAAGGACTTCTCCAAATTACTGAGGAGCAGTGATGTCAGTTTAAAGACTAGGGTGTATCTAATTCAGGTTATGTTCTTTTCAGTTACTTGTTATCATCTGAGAGCTGGACAGTTAATAAGGATGACAGAATTGATGCCTTTGAACTGTGGTTTTGGAAAAGAGTACTGACTATCCTATGGACTGCCAAAAGAACAAGCAAATATATCTTGGAGAAAGTTCATTCAGAGCTCCTTACAAGCAAGGATAGTGAAGCGTCATCTCACATACTTTGATCATGTTGTTAGGAGGGTTATTCCTTGGAAAGGTGTATCATTCTTGGAAAGGTAGACAGTCAAGGAAAGAGAAGAAGACCTTTAAGAGATGGATTGACACATAGACTGCAGTTAAGTATGTCAGAGATAATGAGGATGGCATTGGATAGGACAGGATTCAGATCTGTTCACAGAGTCATACTTGACTCATTGGCACCTAACAACAATGAAGATCGGGGGGGGGGAATCAGAATGGGATTTGGGGGTGGTTTGTGGGGTTTTTTTTCAGACTTTGATTGGCTTCATTTAATATACAGTTTGGAAACTGAGTTAACATTTCAGCTGTTGTTTGTTGTTACGTGCCATCAAGTCACCTAAGACTCATAGCAACCCTTTGCACAGTAGCCTTGAACTCTGTGCTATCCTGAGCCTATCTCACTGTCTCCAACACACCCAACCCCAGTACGCCAGTTACCATGTCAAACCATCTCCTCCAGGGTGTTCTCTCGTGCACTGTCCCTGCATCCTTTCAAGCATGATGTCGTCCTCCAAGGACTGGTTCCTCCTGGCAACATGCTAAAAAACTAGATGACACAAATTAATTTTATGAAACAGAATCTGATCAAGAGGCAATGATGATGAAGGAATTGGCAAAAAAACAAAGCACCTACATAAATTTGAACTAGAGGGTCAGAAATCTTCCAAAGATCAGAGAACCTTGAAACACTTAAGCCAGAACTTAACAAGATTTTCGTGAGGAAAATCAGATGCAGAATAGAACTGCTAAACAAATTTGTGTTCAGAAAATATTTTTCCCAGTATCCTCTTGAATAATTAAAATAATTGTTGATTTCCCCTAAGCATAACTCTCAGTCTGAGCTTCATAGTTTGTTTCTAGGACCTGACTGAATTCTTCAAAAGAGCACAATGCCGAAGGTAAAATAATGTTACTGGTTTATCTATACAATTATTTTACTTAATAATGACCTCAAGGAACCTATTCTGTGTTGTTTGTTGTTGTTGTTATGTGCCGTCGAGTCACTTGTGACTCACAGCGACCCTATGTACAACAGCCCTAAACTCTGCTCTTTCCTGTGCCAATCTCACTGTCTCAAATACACCGATCACTGATTCATAGCTTGTAATTGTGAAAATCATGGCCTGGATTAGGCACACTGTAGTCTCTGGACTAATGTCATTGTTCCTTGGTACTCTGGAGAAGTCCCTGACAGCAGATTTTTCCAGTGCAATTCATCTTTTGATTTCCTGACTGCTGGTGCCAAAAATGTTGATTGTAGAGCTGAGCAACATCAGTCTCTTCTCCATCTATCTTGGTGCTGTCCATTGGCCCAGTGGTGAGAATCCTTGTCTTCTAGATGTTGAGCTTCAATCTATATTGAAGACTACAATCCTTGACCTTCTGCAGCAAGTGTTTCAGGTCCTCCTCAGTTTCCACAAGCAAGGTTGGGTCTTCTGCTTAACGTAGGTTGTTGATGAATCTTCCTCCAATCCTGATGCTATATTCCTTCTCCTAAGGCCCAGACTCCTGAGTGATCTGTTCTGGAAAAAGTATGGAAACAGGACATATCCCTGAAGCACTCTCTTTGTGGTTTTGAACCATGGAGTGTTCCCTTGCTTTGTTCTGAGGACTGCTTCCTAGTCCAAGTATAAGTTTCACATAAGCACAATCAAGTGTTCTGGGATTCCCATTCTCCTCAAGGTTAGCTGCAATTTGTTGTGATCCACATAGTCAAATGCCTTTTCTTAGTCAATGAAACACAGACATTCCTCTGGTACTTCCTGCTTTCTGCCAAGGTACATCTGACATTGGTGATACTGTCTCTAGTACCATGTCATCTTCTAAACCCAGTTTGTATTTCTGGTAGTTCACTGTCAATGTACTGTTCCAGTCATTTTTGGATAATCTTCAGCAGAATTTTGCTTATATGTGATATTAGTGCTATTATTCAATAATTTCCACACTGTCGGGTCACTTTATTTTTAATCGGAGTAAATATGGATCTCTTCCAGTCATTTGGCCAGTTAGTTGTGCTCCAGATTTCTTGGTACAACCTGATGAGCATGTTCAGGGCAGCATCTGCTGAAATATGTCTATTGGTATTCCTTCAATTCCTAGGGCCTTATTATTTTGCCAAGACCTTCAGAGCAGCCTGAATGTACTTTGTCTTTCATCACCATTGCTTCTCGCTCATATATTGTTTCTTTAAATTCTTCTGTGTCAGCCAATTCTTTTTGGTACAGTGACTCTGTATACTTCTTCCTTCTTCTTCTAATGCTTCCTGGATCATTCCATTTTCTGCCCATGGTATCCTTAAGTATTGAAACTCATAACTTGAATTTGTTCTTTAGTTTCTTCAGCTTAAGAAATGCCAAGCAAGTTCTATCCTTTTAATTTTCTGACTCCAGCTTCTTGCACATTTCACGATAATACTTTGCCTTGTCTTTCTGAGCTGCCCTTTGAAATTTTCTATAGTTTCTGGAGGCATGCTCTTTTGAAACTGGATGCCACTCCTGCTTCCAAGCCTGTTTTATTCAGGAGATCCACGAACACCTGTGGCACTCGGGCCCAAAAGCCTTTTTAAATACAAGGTCAAATCCAGTCAGCTCACACCCTGTTGTAAGAGCAGCAGCCACACTCTGGTATCAACCAGAAAACACACCTTAGCAGAATCTGGGCGTTCCACTCATCTTCCCAGCTTGGACTTGAGCGAGTTGGAAACTGTGAGGCTGATGCAAGATAGGTCAGGGTTCAGGTCAGCTATTCATAGTGTGAGTCATATCAAACCGAAAGTTACCTAACAAGAGCAAGTACACAATTCTAAATGATAACTGTTAACTTTTATTATTTTAAAGACACAGTTTCCTTTGGCACCTGTCAATGAAAAGGTGACTGTTGTTTAAAAGTTCTCTAAGGTCATGTCTTTTACCTGTGTATGCTTTTAAGATTTCTTCCCCTAAAATACTTTGCAGTTTTATTGTGAAATGGACTACAGCATTGATTTATGTTTCTTTATCATCCTAGTAACTCATTGACAGTCCTGAGTCATATAATTTCTGTGTTTTTATGAAATTTTAACTAATTCTTCCAGAAATACAAAATGGCTTTAGAAGGGGCCATGATACCAAGGATATATATCAGTGCTAATGTCAAATGGATCTTAACTGAAAGTAGAGAGTAGCAGAAGAATGTCTATTTGTGTTTTATTATTTATCCTTCAACTTCTTAACTCCACTACTTGAAATCCTATGTGCCTTCCTCATTTATTGGCATCTATTACACTCCAGGCCTTGCACTCTTCTGTAATTAAGTTTCCCACACTCTTATCTATTTTGATGTAATGCTTTTTTATTCAGCCTCGTTATGATGCTCTCTGTTCATAACTTGGTTCAGTTGTCATCTGTTCTCTGAAGCCATTCTTGAAACTTCCTCTTCACTTAATCAGTGTTGCTTTCTGAGCTGTCTACTATTTTCTGCTCATACATCTATCAGTTGTTTACACTTACCTATACTTCTTTCACAAGCACATTCAGGGCTGCGTCTGTTTTTTGAAATATGCCAAATTGGTAATACATCAGTTCCCTGAGGCCTTATTTTTTGCAAGTTCATCAGAGCAGCTTGAACTTCCTTTGTTATCATTGGTTCTTGACCATATGCTACTTCCTGAAATGATTCTGTGCCAGCCAATTATTTTTGGTACAGTGACTCTGTGTACTCCTTTCATCTTCTTTTGATGCTTCCTGCATCACTCAATATTCTGTCCATAGCATCTTTAAGTACTGCAACATAAGGCTTAAATTTGTTTTTCAGTTCCTTCAGCTTGATAAATGCTGAGAAAGTGCCTCACTTTTGATTTTCTGACTCAAGCTCTGTACATTTCATTATAATATTTTGTCTTCATGAGCTGCCCTTTGAAATCTTCTGTTCAACTCCTTAACTTCCTGATTTCTTCCCTTTGTTTTGGCATCTTGGCCTTCCAGTGCAATATCCATTCTGTTCCAATAACCATCTTGATATTTTCTTCCACCTCTGTTTTTGCAAGGACCTTTTGTTTTCTCCATGGGTAATATCTTGGTATCATCCCACAACTTATCTGGCCTTTCTTTGTTAGTCCAGTGCCTCCAACCAGTTCTTAAAATGGTGTTTAAACTCTGGTGAGATAGATTCAAGGTCATATTTTGGTTCTTGTAGATTTGTTTTCATTTTCTTTATATTCAATTTTAACAAGCAGATGTTGTCCTCGATGTGCTCACCAGATTATGCCAGGAAATCTGGAGGACAGCCACCTGGCCAACTGACTGGAAGAGATTCATATTTATTCTCATTTCCAAAAAAGATGATCCAACAGAATGTGGACATTATTGTGCAATATCATTAATATCACATACTAGCAGACTCTTACTGAAAAGTATCCAGAACCAACTAGAACAATACATGGACAGAGAACTTCCAGAAATACACACTGGATTTTGAAGAGGCCATGATTATGCCAGGTATTTGACTATGTGGATCACAACATATTGTAGCTAATATTGAGAAGAAATGGAATCCCAGAAGACTTGATAGTGCTCATGCAAAACCTATACCTAGACCAAGAAGCTGTTGTCTAAATAGTGCAAGGGAATGCATAGGTTTAAATCAGGAAAGGATTATGTAAGGGATATTTTATTTCTCCATACATTTTCAATTTGTGTATTGAACAGATCATTCATGACGCTCGACTTTATGAAGAAGAATGTAGAATCAGGATGGGAAGAAGACTCATCAGAACCTATGTTATGCAGACCTCTCTAGCCAAAACTGAAGAGGGCTTGAAGGGCTTGCTGCAGAAGATCAAGGAATGCAGCCTTTAATATGGGTTGCATCTCAACATCAAGAAGACAAAAATCCTCACCACTCGACCAATAAACAACATCATCACATCATGATATTGGAGAAAAGATTGAAATTGTCAATGACTGAATTTTATTGGATCCAAAGTAGTAAGAAAAAGGAGGAAGACCCTCAGTGAGATGGATTGACACAATAACTACAGCAGTGGGCTTGAGGGTAATGAAAATTATAATTCTGGTACAAGATGGGTCAAGGTTTGGGTTTAGAGGATCTCTGTGAGTCATAGTGGCCGCAATGGTGCATAACAGCAAGGCTTTGCCCTGGTAGGGAGTTGCACTGATCACTTAAAGGTGGCATCTCTCTGATCATTTGAATCCACCAGTGATTCTAAGGGAAAAAATAAACAAGAACTTTTCCTCCCATGCTATGATTTGATAGACAATGAGTTCTGAATCTGAGTGCCTGTGATCATAATCCCTTTTGGGAATGGGTTTTTCTTTGTTATGTTAAGAAGTTGTATAAATGTAGGCTGTATTTAAGCCAATCGCCTTTGAGGTGTGAAAAAAAAAAAAAGATTAGGCATAAAGAAAGTAAGCAGAAATCAGGACGGTCAGAAGCCATACAACATGAAGATCACGGGGGACTCAGAGAACAAGAACTTCCAGAGCCAACAGACAGATGAAGCCTGAAACATTTAGGGTGTAAAGGCTCTTAAACTGAAAAAGTAAATGTGTTTGGTAAAGACACCTGCTTGTAGTACTTCTGTTAAAGCAGCACTGGAAAAGTCACACACAAATTTATTAAAGACAGGAAATGTGTTTAAGCTCTCAACTGCTAAGGTTTTTGGTTCAAACACATTAGCTGCTCCCCAGGAGGAAGATGTAGCAGTCTGCGTCTGTAAAGATTACAGCTTGGAAAGTCCATGGGGTAGTTCTGCCCGTTATCCAGGATCACAGCGAGCTGGCATTGACTCAAGTACAGGATACAGAAGATAGACATGATACGGCCACCTTCGGCGTCACAGCCTTCAGTGTTCATCTTGATCTGGAATGACTACAAAACTTTGCTTTTCACATTAGAACAGACTGCCTAATGTGTTGTTCCATGCTGAAAATGAAAGAAATCATCACTTCCTCTCCTGGCAGCCGAGTTTTAAGCTGGCTGCATACAGAGCCCTTCTGTTTTCTCCTGATTTAAAGACGGTGGCTGATCATGCCATTTTAGTATGCTTGGCTTTGCTCTGTGTTTTCTTTCACTGACTGAGAACAATTTACATATATTTCTACCCATTTTCATGTTATGATCTTGGTAAAACTCATTCCCATTGAGTTGGAACTGACTCACGGCTGACCCTCTATTTGGATTTCACTGCTGTACATTATCATATTGGGGAGACTGCCCATAATTCTTGCTCAGAGTTGCTGGTGGTGTTGAACCACTGAAACTCAGCTTTTCGGTTAACAGAGCAACTCCCTACTGACTGGGCCAAGGACACTAGAACTCCCGTAAGAGCTATTAATATCATTGGCCACTTGTGCAAAGCAAGTATATAATTACAGTGTGTACAGAAGATAAATTCTTAGTATGTCACTGAAATTAACAGCTAAAGCTATAACTCCTTTCAGGAAAGAGAGTTGCAAAGATGAACTCGCTGAAGGCCACATAATGAGCTTTCATAGTGTGGGTGGCTCTCCTACCTGGATGCTCAGATTCCCAGCCGAGTGTTCAAAAACTCTACTGCCTGATTTGCTTTTAATAAGTTCATTGTGCCTCTTACCACCTGTGAATGAATCTAAGGTCCCCATTCTATTTTTTATTACTATGAGTTTGTGTCTGTGGCATAGGATATCTTGTTTCCTCAAATAGCAGCTCCCAAATCTTATAAACAAGGTTTTTAGACTTTTCAGTCCCAGCATGACTAAAGAATGTGATCTTTTAACTAAGTTGACTTTCCAAAGTCTACTTTGTTGTCACTGGAAACATATGGCCCAAGAAGTCTGGAATAGTCTAGCCCTCCACTTAAGAAAGAACATACTCCTGTCAGCTCTTCACTGTTGGAGATGTGCTACTTGGAGCCTGTTACTCACACTAGAAATAGCATGAGCATTGACAATTCACTACTGAAAGCACTTGCTATTGCCTTCCAGGCTTTGAGTTGATGGCCTGGGCTCTCATCTCGCTCACAGTACCTCCTAGGGACCAAGGCTTCAAAAGTTTCCAGCTGAAAGGGGGTCGGGACGGCACAACACACCTGACAACCCACGTGTTCCTCTTCCTTCTGAGTCTTGTCCAGCTGTTCTGTTTACCATCAGTCCAGCCTTAACCTCTTGCTTTGAGAACTTGATGCTGATGAAATTATTATCTCATACTTGACTCCTTAGCGTTTTGCTGACTAAACACTAAATAATTAATTTAACCATGGCAATAATAATAATTTTTTTAAATGTAAAAATTGCAAATACAGAAAAGTCACCAATGTCTCTAGAGATAGGTCAGTTAAAAATGTGCTTGGTAATCATGTGGTCACTATTTTCCCATCAACCTTGTGGGAGCACTGATACCTTCCTCATTTAAGGCCCCTCGAGGCAGCAAATTAGCTTTCTGACATCATACCAAGCTTCCTCAGGAGTGAGTTCAAATATGTGGCAAAGATAAGCAGAGATATTCAGCCAGTTTCTCTAGAAAACTGTACTCTGAAAAGAATATGCGTTACTCCCCTAGATCATACTTTGAAAGTATATGTGCTTTCCGAAAACAGCAATTATGTCTGTCAACATAGTATTGTTTTCAAGTGCCATTAAGTTGGCTACACCTCATAGTGACCCTGTGAACAACAGATCAAAACCTTGCCCTATCCTGTCACATCTTCACCGTCTCTGTTTGGGTCCCTGCTGGTGTGGTAGGTGCAAATACAGATTTGGAACTGGGAAAGAGCACTTCTGGGAACTATGTACAGGTAGTTCCTAATCCTAATCAGGGAATCCATGAGGGAAAGAGAAGTCCTCCGCCCTGTGTCATGGATAAGGCCACAACAGAATGAAGTGGCATGTTTTTCTTTGGTGCCTAGTAACTCTTCCTTCTGTTTGCCTTCTATCATCCCAAAGGAATCTTCTGTCCTCAGGCTGTTGTCTCTTATCTCCTCAAGGGACCTCATCTCCACCAAGACTCTTTCCTCGACAGTGCCCAATTCAAGTCTTTTTTCTTTGCTAAACAAACAGATTCGTCTTGGAGAGGATTAAACCAAGCTACTCCTTGGAGGCAAGGATTCTGGGGCTTCGTCTGACATACTTTGGACATGTTTCCAGGAGGGACGGGTCCTTGGAGAGGGACATCATGCTTGGGAGGGTGGAGGGACAGCGCAGGAGGGGAAGACCCTCTATGAGATGGATTGATTCGGTGACGGTGACCGGGTCATCGGGATGGGTGTGTCAGAGGCGGTGTGGTTGGCGCAGGATAGAGCAGGGTTTAGGGCTGTTGTCCATAGGGTCGCTATGAGTCGGAAACGACTCGACGGCACATAACAACAACAGCAACAACATTTCTATTTTCTACTTTTTTCTCTTTGAGAGATGTTTTTTGTCATCAAGTTAACTATCACTCATAGCAACCCTTAGAGCAACAGCTCTGAACCTTGTCCAACCTTGAGCCAATCTCACTTTCTTTTACGCACTTGCCCCATTGCCACCATCATGGTGTCAGTTCATCTCATTCAGGATCTTCCTCTCCTGAGCTATCCCTCTACCCTTCCAATCATGATGCCCTCCTCCAACAACTAGTCCCTCCTGGCCATGTGCAGGTATGTCAGATGGAGCTTCACAATCCTTGCCTCCAAGGAGAAACTTGGTTTCACCCTCTCCAGGACAGACCCGTTTGTTCTCTTGACGGTCCACTGTATGTTCAGTACTCTTCTCCAGCACCACAACTCAAAGGCATTAAAGATATACATACTTCTTATCCATTCTTTCAAGACCTTATTGTATAATCTGATAAAGTATTTCATAATGACAGTTGAATAGCACATCATCACATATTGCTCTTTTCCTTGGTTAACATTTGCAGCTTAGCTGGGACCTCCTTAACCACTTGACTAACTGGACTTATATATACACTGTTCATCTCCCAGCTCTCACTCCCAAAGATAATATGGGTGAGACACAATATCCTTTGTTTTGTCTCATGTCTCCCTGACTTCTCTAGGAGTAACCTTGCCCTCAGAAACAACTCTTGTGGGTCAGAATCAAAAGACTCTTATCTAGGGTCTACTAGCACTCCATCCTGGTATATATTTATTCATTCCGCTGGCAAAAAAAGCCGGAGAAGAGGGGTAAATATACACTTTCTACACCTGAGTGGTAGGATTCCTCTCTAGTCACTGCTTGTCAAAAAGGTCTTGGGGAACTCAGGCAATTAAAACCAAGCCTGCCCAGGATTTTAAGAACTGGGGGCAAGATGGATGTGCTCTTGAAGGCATTAAGGAGTTGTGTGAACATACCATGGACTGCCAAGAGAACAAAGAGGTCTGTTCTGGAGAAGCTGAAACCAGGCTGCTCCTTTGAGGAAAGGATTTTGAAGCTCCATCTCACATATTCTGGGCCTGATGCCCTAAGGGACCAGTCCCTGGAGGACATTCTTGGAAGAGTAGAGGGTCAGCCCAGGAGAGGAAGACCCTGGATAATAGAACTTGACATAGTGACTGGGGTAATGAGGGTGATGTGTCAGAGAAAGTGAGACTGGCTCAGGATAGGGCAGGGTCCAGAGCTACTATTCATAGGGTTGCTGTGAGCCACAGTTGACTGGACAGCACATCACCACAACCCTCAAAATAATGAAGTGCTGAGTACTCCGTGAGTTGCCAAAAGAACAAACCAGTACGTCTTGTATAAAGTGCAACCAGCATGCTTCTTAGAGGCAATGATGGTGAAGCTCAACCTCACATACTTTGGGCATGTTGCTAGGAGAGGCTGTTCCTTGGAAAGGGACATTGTACTTGGAAAAGTAGGAGTCAGGGAAAGAGAGGAAGATTTTCAATGGGATGGCTTGATAAGGATAATAAAGGATAGGACCAGAGTCAGATCTGTTGTTCAAAGGGGTGTATCTAACAACTGCTCTCGAAATCTGACATCCATAACTTCCATTCGCTATTTCTTGTCCAACAGGTTTCTTGGGTTTTTAAGAAATTTCTAGACTATATACCCTCCAGGCAGGAACCGCCCAAGACCCTCGGCTTTCATCCCCACCCAGGTTTCTCGTTCCCCTTTTCTCCCCAACCTGCCAGGCCTAGCCCATGTTTGTGCCTTCTCTGTTGGGGCAGTTCCACCATCCCCAGAACAGCATCCGCACGCAGCCCCACCGAGCGGGCGCTCTCCTGTGCAGCCGCGCCTGCATCCCTGTGCGCGCCGGCAGGTCCGGGCCGCGCGGCGCCGCGCTGATTCGCTGCCGCGGAGACTGCGGCGCCCGCGCCGTGCCCGCCCCTCGCGCGCGCCGCCTGGTGCAGCCTCAGTCTGTCTGCAGCCGCGCGGCGACCACGAGCCCAGCCGCTGCAGCGCGGGCAGACCGCCTGAGTGCAAGCTCAGCGCACCAGGACCGCCACGACGAGCTCCCAAAGGCCGCAGGATGCAGGCCACTGCTGATTCCACCAAGATGGACTGTGTGTGGAGCAACTGGAAAAGTCAGGGTATTCTCTTTATTTCAGTACTGCATGCCTGCGGCGCACGGGAACCCAAGACCCGGACTCGTCCATTGTGCATCATTTCACCTGTGGGACCTTTGCATGCTTCATACCCCAGAGCTTTCCATTGGGTGGAGTAAACCTGTTATTGCAAAATCAAAATTGATGGTGTTTTATTCCTTTTTTTAAAAATGCCTTTATTTCTCCCCCAACCCCCACCCTTTGTTGTCTTATTGTATTCTATTATTTTAAATAATGCATCATTTGCCTCTCTCCTCGGAGCTCTTTCGGTATACATTGGTCATTCAGTGCTTGTTTAATCTCTTCTCGTCCCCTGAGTTAAAATGCTCTCGTATTGTGTTGTGTGCATCCCCGTGCGTTATTTTCTGTCAGAGATTGAAATATCCTGGAGAACCATTAACTGAGAGGACTCCCGTGCATCCTTTTAAAAGGACACACCCATCTCAGGGTTGTTGTTTGTGGTCACACAAAAGGGACTGGAAATGCAGACTAGCTCTCGAAATCCTGAAAATATGATGGCGTAGCCATATATTAGGATGGGCCACTTTGAAATATGTCAGGGTTTTTTGCCTGTCATTGAGGTAGCAGAACTACTTATCTATTAATAAGGGGTGTTTGTTGAACAAATGGAGGGAAATAAAAAACAGTGTGAGTTGCCCTCTAGTAAAACAGATTTATTTTGCACAGTCCATATTAACACTGGGTGTGGCCGCCCTCCAGCCTCGCTTGGATTGCTTTTCAGCCATTTTTATTCAGCCTCATACTTCACACATCCATCTCTCCTTTGTTACATTAAGATACTCTCCTTCACCTTCCTCAGTTAGGAAATGAGGAGGAGAAAGACATAATTTGCAAGAATGAATTCTATATAGTTAACTTGGGTATTTGTGAAAATTAAGTGTCTTTTAATATTTAACAAATTTGGTTCTAAAGAAGGAGCCTTGGACTGAACCTGCAGGGTTTTGCAGCATCCCTCAAGGGACCAAGATTATTCTGGAGCAGCAACAGATAAAGATATAAATTAGAAACAACCTGGGCATCTTCTTGTGTCTTTTTATTTCCATTGTCCTAACACCATTGGTCCAGAACAAAGTAAACATAACCCTCAGAATGAAGGGCTCTTTTGCTTTTGATCTTTGGTGGTTTGAGTGACCGTGACACAAAATGCAGTCATCTAGTTCAGCTTACATGGTGGGGGTCTATTGGAAATAATAATTACTAAGAGTGTATCAATAGACTCCAAAACTTAAAATCCAGGAAATTCATGTATGGCAATTAAGAAGCATAATTTTAGACAATGGTGACAACTGCATGGGATACCAAGACAACTGACAGCAACACTATAGAACTGAGTAAAAATGGGTGATGAGGTTCCACGCCTGTAAATCCTAACAGAGATCGGCTGCCCCATCTTTCTTCTGTGCAGCACCTTGGTGGGTTCAAACCACCACCATTTTGGTTAGCAGGCAAGTTCTTTGACCACTCTGCCACAGGACTAATCTACTACATATAACAGCAGATGCTATGAAAATTCTTTGTAACAGTCCATTCCTGACAAGGGTTTAGGCTCAGTCAGTTTATTCAGTGTACATACTTGACAACTATGACTTAATATAACTTAAAAAAACAAGTTGGGTATAAACTAGGGTTATGGGTTGTGTCTGCTCTTCACAAAGTAGACATCAAATGGTGGCATATTTTTCTGTACATTTGAGATAAAGGGCATGTAGAAAGAATCCTATGTGTTTCAGTAAACCTTACTGGAACTAATTTAAAATATAAATAATTCACAGACATTTATAATCAGAAAGTAATACAAAATGATGTAGTTTGTCCATTGAAGGCAATCATTTTCATTATACAGCTGCTTGTGACAATGAGTTCAAGATTAAGGGTCTTCAAGACACAGTGACCTTTTGAGTCTTCAGTACCATTGATTGACCTTTATCAGATAGAACAAAGCCATTACCTGGAAAATTAACTAAAAACTGTATGGGTCAATTTGTATGCACAAGACAAATGACAAATGAAGTATTTACCTTTCCATCCCAGCAAAAGAACTTTTCTTCTAAATGAAATCTTACAATAAGATGTTAGTTTAGTATTTTCACTGCATCTGTTGCACTTTAATTCACCTACCATCAAAAACAAACAAATCTCCTGAGCAGTTTTTAAAACTACAAAGGATGCCTGGGCCCTGTCCTTAGAAATTCTCATTCAATTGTGCTGGGCATTGGTATTTTTTTAAAAGCTCCTCAGGTGAGTTTTACTTCACAGGCGGAGTTGAAGCCACTATGAGTCAAATCTATGCCCATCAAAGCAAAGTTCACTATACCTGTTATGAAATGAGTGTGATTTACAATTATCTGAGGAGAAGCCTCCATGAGATTGTTTTTTCTTACAGTTTATAAAAGGTGATAGATACTGAGGTTTTAAGTCTGAGAAGGTCAGTAATTTGCCTTAGAATATATCTAGATCTTGAACACAGGAATCCCAAAGCTCAAATATTTTTTTTCTTTTGCTGAAAAGAAACATTAATAAGCCGGTTCAACCCTTTCTACATGCACCTCTTTGTGATATGAATTACATTTTTCAAGTTGTACGATTGTTCCTCTGCCATTAACTTAAAGACGCCATCCCCTATGCTGCTATTCAGGGCAGATAGTCTTTACAAATTAAGTTAACCTATTGTTCAAAGAAAACTTCAGAAGATAGTTTAGCTTAAGATTTACAGAGTATTTAAAGTTCATGATTTTGGGATTTTATCCAGCCTCAATGGCTCCAGAAAAATCTAGATCCTACTGATAATTTAAAATTCTGTTCTACATGCTTCTCCCTTTTGATCAGAATTCTATAGAATCTTTGATTAAAATACTAAGTGATGCTCAGCAGCAGCCATCTACTTCGTCTGGCTTCATGACAAAGGAAGTGACTGGACACACAATGTGCCAAAACCAACACTTTTAACTATACTACCATACTACCAATATCCAAATGGTACCATCAAAAAGAAACAAAATCTGGGCTGAACCATCCATCTGTATCATTCAGTTTGTGCTCTAAAACTGCATTTTACTATAGTCAGCAAATTCACTTGGTAAGACCTTTGAGAGTATAGTGAATGTGACACCTACCATATGCTTGGGGCCAAGAGTCCTGCTTCATGCCGTGTTAAAGCTTCCCTATGATTTGAAACAGTACCACTGGGTGAAACATCACAGAGAATGTAGCCTAAAAGCATTTCTCTTGGAGTAGTTTTTATAAACAAAATAACATTTTTTAAAATGTTATGCTGACCTAACAATGTTCTGTGGAAACAATGCCTTGGAGTCATTAGTTAAAAAAGAAGTTAACTTGAAACATTTATTATACAGCCAAACATCCCAGATAAAATCTACAGACGAAATGAACGCTTTAGCATAATGAAAAGCAGTATTTGTCTCTGGAAAGTGGCATTAAATAGAAGACATTTTAATACATATAAAAGAAGTTAATAACACCTTTCATCAAAATTTGCATTTTATTTATGTTTCATAGAACAAAATGGCATACAATGTAATACAAATAATACAACATAAATAGTACATTTGCACATTCTCTCCTCAGAGTCTAATAAAATAGAAAAGGATAAAAACAAGCTTATCTGGCATGGTTTGGTTTGTGGTGGTTTTTTTTTTTCAATGAGAGAAAATTCTCGTTGAGCCAATAATGTACCAAATATAGATACTCATTTACTCAGTGGAAAATAGAGGTTTCTTTTTTATCTCAATTTATGATTCTTTTTAAAAGCCCTTATACAGGTAATTCTTCAGTGTTGTGGAAGACAATTATTTATCTAAAAATAATACATGCACATTTTGAAAATTTCCATTTCTAAAAATAAGTTCAAAACAAAACCACAAGTCAACCAAAGTCCTATCACAAAAAGTTTAGCAGTGTTAGTATTTGATAAATATTTAACTTTACTTGTTAAAAAAAAAGCCAAAGGGCTTACTAAACAACAAACCAGGAAAATAAAGACTATATTTTTAAATATATTTAAAGTCATTTTCAGCCTGGTTTTACAGAGGTGAAAAAAGTTGATGTGAAACTGAAAGAAAGAACTGAATTTAAGATACGTATTTCTCTACTAAGGAACCCTGGTGGCCTAGCGATAAGAAGCTTCACAGCAATCCGAAAGGCACGTGGTTCCAATCCTTCACTATCTGAGCAGTTCCTTCCTAAAATTAAGGAGGTTCAGGGAGAACCAAACTATGATATACATCAGAAAGGTATAATATTTTTAATTCTTTGTTTTCATTTAAAACTATCCAGATGGCTTCTTTGTCTCTAACTTTTTTTAAAAAAAGTTTCACTGAGGTTAAGAAAGATTGACCAAAATGCTGATCTAAGTCTACATTTTGAAATCTATTCTATTTCTCAGATTTCCACAAATTAATACTTCCTTCATTAAAAGAGTTTCTGGGTGAAACAACAGTTAAGAGCTTGACAACTTACTGAAGATTGGTGGTTCATATCTACCCAGCAGTACCTCAGAAGAAAGGCCTGGAGACCCCGAGAGGTGTCAGCCATAAAAAACCCTGTTGGGCACATTTCTGCTTGAAACATATGATTTGCCATCAGCTTCTCACCAACCAGTCTGGGCTGCTTTGTTTTGCTTAAAGTATATTATTAATCTTGGTTCTGTCCAACACAGACATTATGATTGTTGTTGTTGTTAAGTGCCATTGAGTCAAGTGTGATTCATAACAACCCTATGAACAACAGAACCGAACCCTGTCCTGTCCTGTGTCATCCTCACAATCTCTTACATATTGGCGGGCTCGAACTACATGCCTTTGGGATTGTGGTGTGCCTTTTTACCACCAGGCCACCAGAGCCCATTGTGGCAAGCACCATGTCAGTCCATCTGATGGGGGGGTCTTCCTCAGCATTATAATTACCATATGTTAATAGCAATAGTGGATGAAATCTTCCAATATAGTCAATAGTCCCTTTCTTTACCATAGTTTTTATGAGACATGTTTCTCTCTTTCTTCCTCTTTTATCTTTGTTTGTGTATGTTTAATTATAGTCTGTACCCATTTCTTTTTCAGCCTTAAACTAGTTGATACATTCTGAAACAGAATCTGTTATGTAATTTATGTATATTTAAATTACCTAACAATAGAATTCTAAAATCTGCATTCAAAAAAATAAAATAAAAGTGATCTTTATTGGATAGCTTTCAATTCCACCTTCATTCTTTAAATAACTAAATGCACTTCACAGCCAAATTCATGCTTTTCAACCTGCTGTTCTTAAATTTTGGCTTATTTAGCCCATGTATGTATATCTGCATTCTTCTTGTTGTTATCTAGTTGCCTGCGACCCATAGAGACCCTATGTACAGCAGCTCTGAACCCTGCCCTGTCCTGAGCCAGTCTCACTAATTCTGACACACCATCCCTCATTACCCCAGTCACTGTATCAATCCACCTCATCTGGGGTCTTCCTCTCCTGCTTCATCCCTCCACCCTTCTGAGCACAATGTCCTTCTCCAGGGACTGGTTTCTCCTGGCCACATGCCCAAAGTATGTGAGATGCAGCTTCAAAACTCTAGCCTCCAAGGAGAAACTTAGTTTTACCCTCTGCTAGACAGACCTATTTGTTTTCTTGGTAGTCCATGTTATGTTCAGGGCTCTTCTTCAGTGCCACAGTTTGAAGACATAGATTCTTCTGTCATCCTTCATCATTGTCCAGATTTCTGATGCAAGTAATTGCAAAGACCATGGCCTGGATTAGATGCACCATTGTCTCTTGACTGTCATCTTTGCTTCTCAGTACTCTGGAGAGGTCCCTGACAGCAGATTTTCCCAAAGCAATTCGTCTTTTGATTTCCTGACTGCTGGTGCTAAGAAAGTTGATTGTGGAGCCAAGCGAGCTGTGATTGTTAACAAACTCAGTCTTTTCTCCATCCATCATGGTGCTGTCAGTTGGCCCAGTGGTGTGAATCTTTGTCTTCTTAATGTTGAGCTTCAATACATATTGAAGACTACAGTCCTTGACCATCTGCAGCAAGTGCTTCAGGTCTTTTAGTTGTTGTTGATTGCTGTCAAGAATGACACATAGTGACCCTATATACAAAAGACCTGAAGCCTTTCTATAATGATCATCATTTTTTAAAGTTCATAGAGTTTCCAGGGGCATGTTGTTTAGGAAGTGGATGTCACTCCTGCTTCCAAAGTCACCTTTATATTTCCTAGTAAAGTACACACAGCTATTAAAACAACCATGGTTGCCTTGTGGTTAAAAATTAAAGTCTGAAAGCTTTAGTGAATTTTTTAAAGCTATCCTCTTGCCTAAGTAACATTTAATAGTAACTACTTTTAAATCTTAATAATAATTTTTAATTTAAAGCATTTCTTTCAAATAAGTAAATTGTTGAGCATATTAGACTTTTAGTTTTATTTCCCCAAAATATGGTTTTAGTTAAGTTAAATCACGATGAAGTCTTCTTATTTGGCTTCACAAAGTAAAATCTTTACTTCTTTCCCTATTACTTGCTTGGCGAAAGGAAGAAAATGATTCAAACATAACTTACAAGGGTGAAAAGCACAAATATAACAAATTTCAACTTTTAGAGTTCATTACACTTCCTACCATAAGAGTGCATCTCAAATATGGGATCATATTCTAACTCCTTTCTTCCAAAGAACTTCAGCAAACTAAGATTATTGTTAGATGCCGTAGAGTTGAATATAACTCAGAGTGACCTTATAAATGACAGCTCTGAACTCTGTCCTATTCCTGTGCCATCCTTAAAATGTCTAACGTATTCCAGTTGGGAAAATTGGGAAAAAAAATATCTAACGTATTCAAGCCCATTGCTGCAGTTACTGTGCCAGTCCATCTGGTTGAGGGTCTTCAGCTCTTTCACCAATCCTCCATCTTTCCAAACATGATGACATCCCCAAGAAATAGTTTCTCCTAGCAAGAGGCACAAACTATTTGAGACAAAGCTTTATCGCCTTAACCTCCAAGGAATAATCTGGCTGCACTTTCTCCAAGACATATCTGTTTGTTCTTTTAGCAGGCAGTGGGATAATCAATCAGTATTCTTCTCCAAAACTGCAACTCAGAGGCATCAATTCTGTCATTGACTTGTCCAGTGCAATACATCTCCTGATCACCTGTTGGTACAAAAGGTGTTGATTGTGGATCCAAGTAAGATGAAGTGGTTGACAGTTTCAATCTTTTCTGCATCTTTCATGATGTTGCCTACTGGCCCAGGGGTGAGAATTTTTGTTTTCTTCACATTGAGATGCAATTCATGTTGAAAGCTGTATTCTTTGATCTTCTATAACAAGTGCTTCAAGGCCTCTTCACATTCAGCAAGCAAGGTTTTATCACCTGCATAACATAGGTTATTGATGAGTCTTCCTCTGATCCTAATGCCGTGTTCTTCTCTAGTGACAACTGGCATCAAGAAGGACATGGTATTTTAATGAGCAGACAGAGGTACAATGAAGGATTGTTCCTTTTTCTTATTTTCTTTCTGTTCCAGAAACATTTTGTCATTATCAGCTTGCTAAAAAAATCTTTAGAGTTATATGTATATATAAATGTTTACATGCATATATATGTGTGAGTGTATAAACACACACTCGCACACATCCTCAATGACTCCTGTCTATTCCACGAAAATGGTGACTTTTTCAGAAAGTTTACAGTTATGTGACTCAGAAATATAAATGAAATGATACTTAGAGCAGGTTGGAAAAAAAAATAATAGATGAAGATATTCATGAGCCAATACCTTGTAAATGGCGTGCTCGATTACCACATGCTCAAAGCTGCTTTTTGCCCTCATGTAGTAATCTCTTTATTGGTGTAGGTGCCTCATAGAAATCCCTTCAGAAGTACCCCTTGGATTTTCTGGAAGCGAAGCAGGAGGAGGAGTTGGCCACCATATCTTAAATCTGTGGGTCCAGCTGTTTTACTTTCTTTCCATCCCATCCCATCATGGTGACAAAAATCCCAAGTACAGTATTAGTCCAGAAATACGGGAATGTGTTCATGTGAACGGTAAAGAGGGGAATAAGAAATCACATTCTGCTTTTAACTCAAGAAAATGGTTAGCCCTTCATAGGCATAAAAGCAATTTTGCCTTCTATCCAATCTGGTGAATGCCATTGTTGTTAGGTGCCGGTTCTGATTTGTAGGGACTCTCAACTACAACAGATCAAAATTTGGCCTGGTCCTACACTATCCTCACAATTTCCACTGTAATCTGAAGAATAAAGAAAAACTCAAACTCATTGCAGTTGAGTTGGAGTGGACTCATAGCTGACCTTCCAGCAGTTTTTTGGGGAAACTCTCACATGGTAGAAGTTTGCCCATTTTTCTTCCAAGTAAATGTTGATGGCTTTGAACTTCCAGAGAGGTGCCATCTTTGGGTGAGCAGCACAGCTCTGCATCAACTACACTGCCAGACCCTCCTATCTGAAGAACAGTCATGGAAAGATGGTGTTTGTTCTGGTCTCTCATACTACCAAAGATAGATGCCACCGTCTATGACTTTGGGAATTAAGTCTTTCATTTTCCTTTGTGTCACTGTAAAGATCATCCATGTAGATTCTATGTATGGTCTTTAACACATATGCAACAGTAGACTAGAAATAATGTTGAGTTTGTTCTTGCGGGCTGTATTGGCAGAATGTAGAAGGTATGAAAGAATGACTTGAAAGATGGTATCTTATCAGCAAAAGTCCCTCCCAGGAGATTCCTCTCTGGGCTTCAGGCTACTGGATTCCCATTTAAAGTTTTCGTTTAGACAGAAGGACTTCATGTGGTAAATGAAACTCATGGCTTAACCAGAAGATGTCACTATTAAATGTCTCTGTGACTTCCATATTTTACCATATATATTGTCATCTTTCTCTAGTTTTATGGTAACATAGGGAAATCTATCTCTCTCTCGTTAATAACATGTTTGCCCCATGTTTGTTTGCCTCATGAAAATCGGTCAAAGAAGTTGTTTTTTCTATTAATAACTTTAATTTGCACTCTATTGGCTGCTTAAATGCAGTGTTTTTCTAGCCATCAAATAATTTCCACAGAGTAGTCAATTATCATAATCAATTCTTAGAAGCTTAATAAAATTAAAGTTAATAGAGTACATTTTTTTCAATGATTAGTTTGCTGAAATGCTTATAATATCTATGAATAATTACATTTTTTCACTAGTGAACAAATGGTGCAGTGTTACCTGTAATCTTTTCTAGGCTAAGATGGGCCATAAATGAACACATTTGAGAATAATGAAGATAATCATGCATAATTTATGACCATTTTATATTATAAACTTATGTTGTATATTGCTTCATACATAAATTATGAATAGTTGCACCACTGTCTTTTAAGTTTATGATTTTTTAATAGAGTTCCTAAATATTGCAGCCACTATTGGGTTTTATGTAACTGAATATAGTTTTAATAGTATCCCAAGTAGAAAAAAAAAATAGCTGGACTGCAGCAAAAGACTTTCTAGAAATTTGACATACAAACTAATTTGCATTTAGCTATTAATTCAGTCCTTGCGTCACTTACCTTTTTTTTTCTGTTCTTGGAAATGAGAGCAGCATTCGTTTGGGCACTGGGTGGTGGTGGTGGTGGTCCGTGCCATCGAGTGGAATGACTCATAGTGACCCCATGACCAACAGATTTAAACCTGGCCCTGCCCTCATAACCTTGGTCACACTCAAGTCCATGGTGGTAGTCCATCTTGTTGAGCATCTTTGTCACTCACTGGCCTTTAGGATTCTTTTAACTTACCAGTTCACCTTTCACTACATCTGTTCTGAGCCAGAGTCATAGGCAGGCTCACAGGGTGCTCCCACATGGGGTTTGGGAAGTGCATGAGATTGCCCACGGTAAGTCTGTTTCTCACATTGAGAGGACACTCTGATCTCTTATTTGAGAGCCTTCTTACCAAATACTCTCAGTTTTTAGCAAAAAAATTTCAATGGTTGTACTTGGCAAAGCAGTAAGTAATATATATGTCCTACTGAGTAAGCATCCATTGCCATCAAATCCATTTTGACTCAGAGGAACCCTACAGAGCAAAGAACTTCCCTATAATGTTTGTAAGGCAATAACTCTACAAAATGCAAACTACTACATCTTTCTTTCACAGAATGACTATTGGCTTCAAACTACTGGTTCACCACCAAGCCCTTAACCACTGCACTACCACAACTCCTTGAATAAGCATAGTGAATAGGTACTCAACTGTTTTAACTCTCACGTGACCTTTCAGTATTACAAAGATACTGGAAAAAGAAAAGGCTTTCTAAACCTTGCTGTACATACAGACAGAAAAATAAACCAAACCCACTGACACTGAGTTGATTGCATCTCAAAGGGACCCCAAAGGGAGAGTAGAGTCACTCAGGGTTGCGAAGGTTGTAAATCTTTATGAAGCAAGCGATCACGTCTTTCTCCCATGGGGTTTGGTAAGTTTGACACCATCTCCCCACCCCTTTCTGTTAACAACTGAAAATGTAACCATTGTCACTGTGCCACTGACGACCCTACGTGAAGGTCACTTGTGGTGATTTGTTTGTTGCACATACAGAATTATTTTCATCTTTTTAATGTGTATTCCAAGGGAACTAGTCCAATACTTGTTTTTCTGGATCGAAGACTATAAAGCTTCCTACACAAGTTTTCATCACTTTAAGCAAAATTAAAAGGTGAAAAATGTCACATTTATGCAGCAGATTTGCAACACAAAACTTCTCTGATCACTCCATCACCTCCCATGCCTCATGCCTTCCATTGACTCATCAGAGCTCTTGGCCATTCGCCTACACTCTGACAACAGCCGTCACCAATCCTCAGCACCTCAGGTCCCAGCTCTCAGCCAAGCCTCCCTCATTGGACATTCCAGTTTGATCCTCTGAATCTTAGACTCTTCTGACCATACTTTTTGTGCAAATTCACAGCCTTGTGTCAGCCTCCCCTCCATTGCTCAGAACAACCAGCATCTAACCCTGTTGACTAAACTCATCAGAAATAGCTCTGAACATTCATTGACATTAGTATTATTCATTCCTTTTAGAATCTTCACTGTGTTTTCTAGATTGGCACTGTCAAACAGGTGTATAATGAGAGCTGGGAAAACTCCAATGCAATTTACAATCTCCAAAAACCCACTCGAGTGTCAGCTATGAATTGGTTCCAGCTTGATGGAAATGAGAGTGGCCACATTAAATAAGTGAAATTCATTAATAATACATTTTATTCCATTCAAAATATCCAAAGTATTTTATTTTCAACATAAAATCAATATTTTAAAAATCCCTATTAATTGTGTATACCTTTTTTGAGTTGAGTCTTTGGAAGTCGTCATGCACTTTACATTTACAGGCCACCTCATCTGGACCAGCCACATTTCAAGTGCCCGGTAGCCATATGTGGCTTGTGGCTGCTGTACTGGGGAGTTTAAATCTTTATTTTCTCCAAGCCTTACCCTTGGCCCCCGGAAGTCCTCAGTCTCAGTATGACCTCATAAATCATTTTTTCAGAGGAAATTTAGTCAGTCCATCTCAAGTCACTTTGCATTGTTCCCTTTCCATCTCAAAATACACCTATCGCCTCATCCATGTTTCCAAAAGAACTCCATGTCTTTACTCATCCCTCTCTTCTCCTTTGAACAAAAGCTGTAATTAATCCTACTCTTTAAGACTTTGTTTCATTAAATACCTCTGTAGAATCTTCACCACTTCCTTCCCCACTGACATTCCCAGCTTTTGTCAACCCTGAAATGTTACCACTTGCATTTACTGCCAAGTCACTGTTCTTTCTACCATCTTCTTTATTACTTAGAACTTTTCACCACTTTCCCAACTCTTAAAACATAGTTTCCTTCCCCACTATTCCTAAAACTTCTCTCTCAAGTTATGAATGACCAGCTAGTCTCCAAATCCAGTAATGCTTTTCTAATCCCAATTCACTTATTCTGTCTTCCTCATTCTACACTGTAAGCCCACTCTTTTGTGTTTGACTGCTCTAATCAGCACTATTGTCGTTCGCCTTCTAATATTCAGAACTCTCTTTGTAGAGCTCCGTTTACTCTGTTGATCCTTAACATATGGTCTTTTGCTAAAATTATGGCCTTATCCGAAAATGTATTCCTTGGCCTGCACTCCATGGAGATATCATCCATTCTCATGACTTAATCATTTCCATTCAGGATACACTTAGATATATTCATCCCCTGCTTGCTAAATTTCAGTCTCTCATTTCCAGTTGCATCCTATTAATATCCATCTGAATATCATTGGATATAGACTATTACTGACCATTTTAACGCTAGGCTGCTCTGACAAATGCTAAAAAAAGCAAATTTAACTTCTCAGCTTTAAAAAGAAAAATTAGCAACTATTGTATATAATAGCCTCATCCGTGATCCCTGTTCCAACTCCGCCTCAGGCAGTGTCAAAATGCCCTGCTTAAAATGTCATCATGTCAGTATCTGTAGGCTTAAAAACAAGTGACAGCTTCTTCCCAAACCTCAGGTTTCCTATTTTTGTCAGTTACACTAATCATTCCTTTACCCTGCTTTGAAATGCTACTTTCATCCTTAATTAGATCTTTCCCCCCCTGTTTCTCACAGCTAATTAATCACCATTCTTGTCAACTAATCCTTCATAATATTTCCTTTCTATTCTCACATATCTTTAAAAACAAATTATTCACCACATTCATAAATCAAGGTAACCTGGTACTGTTAAGTTACTTGTGACTCATAGCCGGCCTGTAGAACAGAGTACAACTGCCCCAGAGGGCTTCACAAGTTGTGTTTTTTAGGGAAGGTGATTATCCTGTCTCTCCCCTGGAGCAGCTGGTGGGTTTGCATGAACCATCTTTTGGTTAGCAGTTGAGTGTTTAACCATACCAACAGGCCCTCTCCATCCTTCCCCCCATCAGTTCCAGTTCATCTTACTATTATCCAGTTCATTTTGGCTACCTCCAGCACATGACATAGTGGCATTGATTCAACATTAAAAGGAAGGGCCAGTCTTCTAAAGCTTACACTCCTGAAAAGCAAGAACAGTATTTCATATTCTCTTCTTTCCTGTGTTAATGAGATGATAGATGGTCAGTAACTTCTTATTTTTTATATCTAATTTTCCCTTTTTAAAAAGTTTCTTTACTTAGTTCTAGAATCAGATTAAAATATAATTAGCCCAGGTTAATTTTGCTTGTCTTGAGGACATTTAATATAAGACAAAGGAAAAGAAGTGCAACTCTAAAAATCATCACACTTGGAATTTTTCCCTGCAAATCTTATTACCCTGTGCTGTGGTGTTGGGGAAGTTCTGCCAAAAGGACAAACAGATGTGTCATGGAGAAGGTGCAGCCAGAGTGCTTCTTGGAAACAAAGGTGACAAAGCTTCGTCTCATTCTTTGGACATGATTCTAGGAGAGGCAATTCCTTGGAGAAGGACATCATGCTTGGAAAGGTGGAGGGTCAGCGAAAGGTAGGAAGACCCTCAGCCAGATAGATTGACACGGTGACTGCAGTAATGGACTCCGGTTTGTCAGAGCTGGTGAAGAAGGCAGAGGGTAGTGAGGATAGGACAGATTTCTCCGGGTTGACTTGATTCGACAGCACCTAAAAACAACAAAACTCCTGCTACCCCCTAGAGGGTCAGCTATGAATCAGTTCCACCTCAAATTGTACATAATAATATTTCTATTATCTAGTCAGAATGTAAGTTTCTCAAGTTTTGGTCTCCTCACTTGTTATATACTGATGCAAAGGAGTTTCTTGGGAGTTTCTAATGAGGTAATGTATGAAAGTGCTTCAAATATGACCAAATTTACACAAATAGATCATTATGTCCCAAAGTCTGTAGAACATCTCACTCTTTTAAGATAATGGTTCTTTCATTCACCTCCTAATTAGAGACATCTAGCACTCCTAACAAGTTGATTGAAAGACCTATTGTGCAGTGGATCTGTTCCAAATGAGTGTTGGTTAATGCTCTCTCTTCTACGTTCTCTTCAGGTTAAGAAAACCATAGCCTGCTGCCTGTCATCCTCAAGTGAATTAGAGATTCAAATGGCTTCTCTCGAGGGCATAATATTTTTACCAAGAGGTGAAATCTGTTTATTGGGAATCCACTTTAAAGTAGCAAATTATAACCCTTCTTTGCCTTAAATCTACATGCAAGGTACCCCATGCATGCTAATGTCTTACAAGGTGTGCTGCCTGCCTTAGCACTAAGTAGTCTCACCTTTAGCACAAATCATGCTACTTGTATTTGCTTTCAAATGGGTCACTCTGTAAGGCTTCAGGTGTCATAAAACAGAAGACTAGCTTTTTTCTTAATTATTTATGTGTTGTTGTTGTTGTTGTTAAGTGCCACAGAGTCACAGGCGACTCATAACGACCCTATGAAGGAGAGTCCTCGACGCTTGGGTGCCTTTCATCTTCTCTCCAGGTTCACAGGGTTTCCGGAGGCAAGCTATTACAGAAGTGGATACCACTCCTCCTTCCAAGATTTATGTGTAGGGTTATTTTTTTTTTTACAATTCATTTCTCTTTTTATGCCTGAAACCTAGTTAGTGCAAAGCCCAGCACTTAGTTCTTGCTCAGTATATATTGTTTAGAAAATGACTCAGTTCCTAGCCAAAAGTTTGGTGGTTCAAAACTACCTCATGGTTCTGAGAGAAAGATCTGTTGATCTACTTACATAATTATTTAAGCTTAGAAATTCTTTGGGGCACTATCACTTTTGTCACTTAAAGTCATTGAGTTGAAATCAACTTGAAGGTATAAATCAGTTAAATCAGTATAAATCAGTTAAAAGGTAATGGTGGTGATGGTCTAGACTCCTTCTTCTTCTGCTCCTTTCTCTTCCCAGTAGAGACTAATTCATGCTAGCAAGCCGCAGCATCCCAAGGACCTTTAGTTCAACTGACAAGACCATAGGAAGTTAGGCCTCTGTGGAGATTTATTTTATCAACTATCAGGGACCAAGGAGTTTCTTATAGATCATGTCATCCAGAAAATCTCTCTCCTCTACTTAAAAAGGAACAATATTTTGGTATTTTGTTCTCATCAAATGCTGCTAAAAGTAAATCACTTGGATTAGTAGCCTACACATAAAACTCTATACCACTAGTTCACCTTTTCCAACTTTAAACTCATGACTTCCTTTCTGTCCAGCCTGCGGCAAGTCACATGCGGAAAGGGATTAATTTCCTACTATACTCTTTATTGTTGTTGTTGTGCCCTTGCCTGAGACTCATAGTGACCCTGTGTACAACAGCTCTGAGGCCTGTGCTATCCTGAGCCAGTCTCGCACCTCCCCCCATTACCCGTTACTGTTTCAGTCCATCTCATCCGTGGGTTTCCTTTCCTGTGCTGTTCTTCCACCATTCCAAGCATAAGGACCTTCTCCAAGGACTGGCCCCTCCTGGTCATGTGCCCAAAATTTGTAAGATAGAGCTTCAGAATTCTAGCCTCCAGGGAGAAAGTTGTTTTCACCCTCTCCAAGACAGACTTAACTTGTTTTCTTGGCATCCATGGTGTTACCTTAATAATGTCAAACTTGTCATCAGGCTGTGTGATTGCTGCCAGTATGTAAAAAGAATGTAAGCAGAATGAGGACAGCTGCGTTTGACCTTCACTAAGCACAAAGGGGAACTGCCCTCATCAACATCTTTAACACAAAACCAATTCCTATGAAGTCAGACATATCCTTACCCCTGGGGGTGGGGGAAGGCATGCTTGTGCACCTCTTTTTACTAATTCTAGCACCAATCCTGTTGTCCTACTGGGTCCAAAATCCATTGCAATAGCTAAGAAGACTTCAGGGAGACATAATTATGGGGTTTATTAGGGAAACTAACGGGTTTTCAGGCTAGCCATAGATTACAATTTTTCAGTCAGGAAAGCTTCCAAAGTGTGCTCCTAGCCTCCACAGCCTTTGGCCTCATGAATTTAGGCCAGGGTTGTGAAGTTTCTTGTAGTTTTTGTTGTTGATTGCTATCAAGTTGAGCACAACTCATAGGAGCAAAAGGCCTGAAGTCTTTCTATAACTATCGTCATTTATCAAAGTTCGTAGAGTTTCCAGAGGCATGTTGTTTAGAAAGTGGATGCCACTCCAACTTTCAAAAATATTAAGGCACCTCTCCCTCTCCCCAAGTCCCCAACAAGCTTGGGCAAAGGCTCTTAGCTCTGAACCTATAGTAGCAGTCACAAGGCCGGCTCTGTCTCACCTTGGGTTTTTTTCTGAAGAGGCTGCTACTGCTGGTCCTGTAGACCCTAATTTGATGGACACAGGCATCTTGGACCCCAAAGGACAAGCTCTCTGCATTCTCTGCTTCTTTTCTGGTAGTGAAATCCCCAAATTCTGCCACTGAATCTGCTCAATTTATGGCAAGACTAGCCAGTCCCCTTGTGGATAGCCTGTCAAGTCAGAACCAACTCACAACTGACCCTCCCACAGGTTTTCAGATGCAGAAAATTGTATGGGAGGAGATTGTCCATCCCTTTCCCTTGGAGAAATTAGTAGATTCAAACCAAGGGCCTTTGGGTCTGCAGTGCAGATTCTAACCCTTAGGCCACCAGACCTCCCTGTGGGTAGATTAACACACCCTGTATTTGTATGATCCTGCCCATCTATGTGTCAAAGTCAGTGGCTAGGAAAACCATTTGAACAGTAAACCCTTGACACCACACAGTACTTTTCATTCAGCCAGCTATATATAAATCAGTTTGGTGGGAGCAGCTTCCTATTCTCTTCAATCTTGTCACCTCTGTTTTCCTTTGAGTCATGTCTGGTATCTAATTCTATGAAAGAGGTACCTTGAGATACATGCTACCTGAAGGAGTGTAAGCAAATGCTACTTTTATTGAATTTTGCATCTTTTTTATTGAAAATTGAGTGACTAAATTTTATATGTAACAACTTACATTTATATACTACCCAGTTTGTCTTTCTTGCCTAATTGAAAAAGGATTTCTGCATACTTTTTAAAAAATTCATTTTTATTTTATATTGGTTTGCATACAAAATTCATATACATGTGTTTCACACATCCCTTCATTTACATTGAGTTTTACATGATCATTCCCATACATTGTGTTTATAAAATTAATCACCATTTATCTATACCTAATGTTACTCTCTTTTCAGATCCCCATTAGATCTTTCCTAATTCCTTCACCCTCCCCGGTCCACCCACCAAACTGTTATCTTATTGATTTTTACTCTCCGTTTTCTTCCTCCTTGCCCCCTCACCTTCCCCTTATAGACTTTATATATATCTTATTAGTTATCCTTCTATTTTTTAATACATTCTTTAACAAAGGATTTTTCCTTTTTTTCATATCCTACAAGGGAATATTCTAAATGTTTTCCACATTATATCACATTTGGAGCACCATAAACTTTTTCTATGATTTCCCCCCTAAATTGAAGGAGGGTAATAACTGAATGCTGTTGTTGTTGCTGTGTACCACTGAGTTGGAACCAACCCATAGCTGACCGCACAGTGGGTTTTCAGAGGCAATAAATCACATGGGAGAAGATTGCCCATCTTTCTTCAGAACTTTGAACTGCATATGAACTACAGATGATGAGTTGTAGATTTTAAAATTTACACTCCAGAATTTTTTTGGGTTTTTTGTTGTTTTTTTTTTTTTTTTTACTCCAGAATTTTTAAACACAGAATGTAAATCATGTTGTACACATGTCTAATCCACATGTCAGTGGAACAACCTTTATTTAGCCTCTTGGTTTTACTTGCATTTGGGATGAGACAAGACCTCTCTCCAGAAGCCTGGGCAATTTCCCAGGATCTCCTGCCCTTCCTCCATGTTCTTGAAGGCTCTACTTCTCCAGCCACTTTTCTTTTCAATGAGATGCCCCTCCTCCGTGGTGGGGGGATTTGTACCACTGATGTATTCTTCCAACAAGCTACAATTAAGACAAAATTATCAGCTGAGAAGCAAGATTCCCTTATAATTAATACCTTCCTGAAAAAGAGACCCTGTATTCACAGAGTCCTTCTGCATTTCCAATTTCTTTCAAAGTCATAGGGCCTCCATAGGAAAAGAGTCACCCATAGAGATACAACCATCAAGATACTGTCCCCAGAGATGCAATCACTTCTTCTGATGTGTAAATTTGAGAACTTTTCTTATCGATGGGAAAGAGAAAAGATTCTTCCAAACATAAATGAGATGACAGTAAATGTCTTTGGCACAGCCATATGTCTACTCACTGTGTTTACTAAATGCCAGGGGGGATCCTTCTGCTACCTTGGCTTTGAGGCACCAGCAACAGCACCTTCCCAAGTGGCATTTCCCGTGTTGAGCAGGGTGTTCTGTGTGTCCTCTCCACAGCTATCGACCTGCTCTACTGGAGGGACATCAAGCAGACGGGCATCGTGTTTGGGAGCTTCCTGCTGCTACTCTTCTCCCTGACCCAGTTCAGCGTTGTGAGCGTCGTGGCCTATCTGGCCCTGGCCGCGCTCTCAGCCACCATCAGTTTCCGCATCTACAAGTCTGTCTTACAAGCTGTGCAGAAAACCGACGAGGGCCACCCTTTCAAGTGAGTTTCCTAACCCTTCCCATCCGTCCCTCCCCCTGCCTGCTCCAGGTCACAACCATGCTTTCCATTGTGTGTCTTTAACATTGTGTTCGCCTGGCAGAATTGGGAAATGTGTTAATATCTTGTCTTTTGGGTGGTTTTTGTTTTGGTTTGGTTGGGGTTTTTTTTTTTAGAGAGGAACCTCATTTATCTTTATTCCAACACCAATTGCGTTACTGAGTCATAATGTGTTAATTACTGCTACAACTTATGAAAATTATGACCCTTTATTGGCATGAAATGCCTTATCATTTAAAGAGTGCTTTGGCAGTTAATAAATCCTATCAACTCTGCGTGGAAGGCCAGGTGGGCATTATAATAAGTGACCTATAAGAAGTGAAGTGATTTGCCTATGTTCACATGATCAGTGATGATCACGGAGCCAGGACTAGGGGGGTTAATTTTTATGCTCATGTTCTCCTTGTTCCTAAAGAGCCAACCCTCTGAGGGGTGAAAGGTTGAGGAACATTCTCACAGTGTGCTCTACTCTGCATTTTCCTAAATCTCTTTAGAAGATTTGTGAGGAGGAAGAAATATCTAAAAAAAGGCAATATACTAATTAAGTGAATATGTAAGATGTGATAGAGTATCAGCATTGCCAGCTGCATGCCACTCAACTCCACCCCCCATTTATCTCACTGCCAGCTTAGTGACTCTCAGCTCTTTGGGCACTTTTGTTCGTATCCCTGCCTTGCCTTGCACCAGCCCCCAGTGTGCAGATACTATACCAGTATCTTCACCTTCTCTAACCAAGGGCCCATCGTAAAGCTCAAACAACAGATGGAAATGATGCCACAGAATCTCTTCTGAGCCATCCTCAATCATTCACCCACAGTTCCTCTGAGTCCTCCCTCACTAACCGTCTCAAGCCTCACCAAACAGCTGGATCCAAGCCCCAACAAAACCAGACTGTTGGAAAGGGAAGAGACATGTGTGCACACAGACAGAAGAATTGTGCATCTGACTTTCTTCTCAGTCTTTGGTTCCAGGGCTCTGGGCAGAAGACAGTTATAGTCTAGGCGCCCTTGCCTTTGAGATATACTTGACCTCGGATTGCAGTATTAGTGCGCCTTATGGGCTGTGCAACTTCTATCCCAATCGTGGGATAAGCTGCAGAAGCAGAATGACATCTCAGCAGAGTGTGCACAGTGCCTGCTTCACTGGCCCTTGCTGGTACCAACCTGTCCCCTCACCTTTGCCCATAATCATTACATATTCTTGGTCCCCAAGGGTATGGTAAGTGGGAAAATTTCTCTCTCATTTGGCGTAGGCCTTCAAGTACCCAGGGAGAAGAGACTAACAATCAACAATTATCTCAATTAACTTATATATTCTGTAAGGAGACAGATTTGAAATTTGTCCCAGACTAAATAATTTTGATTGGTCAAGGGAATAAATGACCCACTCACTATACGTTTTGAACTAAAACAGACTTTAAAAAAAAAAAATTTCTAGACAAATTATTTTTATATTTCTTTTCTAAAGGAGAGGAAATAATTATTTAAGCATTAACTTTATAAAACTCTCACCAAACTCTGCTTTTCTCTTTTCATCTTAATTCTCAGAATTTGTTAAGTGTTCTAAGAACCATAGGCATGTCTTCAAGTTAAACACACAGTCCTCTTATCACAAAAGAGTGGGAAGGCATGAAAGACAGGAGGCAGGAAGTAGAGGGGTAGGATAGAGGGACCCCTGTATGTGAAGAGGGAATAGAAGATACTGAGCTGGATTTCTTTGTTTATATCTGAGGAGCCCTATTTATTCACTCCAAAATGAAGTGTAACTACTTGAATAAATTGAAAATGTACAGTTTGTTAATAGAATTAACAAGAATTTTAACATGGCTCAGATTGAGTTTTCTGAAAATAAATTCCAGAATTTAAGCTCTTTGAGTTCTCCTAAGCAACATGAATTGGCAGCTGTAAATTTCAGATAGCTCATCTGTTTAACAAGATTCATGTTATTGCAAGACAGATTGACATAGTAGCTGTAACAATGGGTTCTAGTATGTTAGGTATTGTGAAGATGTCACAGGAGAGGGCAAGGTTCCAGTCTGTTCATAATGTCACTGAGTTATAGTCAGCTCACCAGCACATAGCAACAGTGCATCTCTTTGCAACCAGGAAAAAGTGGGCTTTCTCAGCTTCCTGGTGGGCAAAGGTTGTATGGAAAATTCAGCAACTTGGTTAGTGTGGACTGGTTATTCTGCAGTTCCCACAAACTTCGTGG
The DNA here is from genome assembly GCF_000299155.1 of Elephantulus edwardii. Classification (NCBI taxonomy): domain Eukaryota; kingdom Metazoa; phylum Chordata; class Mammalia; order Macroscelidea; family Macroscelididae; genus Elephantulus; species Elephantulus edwardii. The sequence goes on along the minus strand of NW_006399854.1, from coordinate 2,326,022 downwards.
ATTATCAGCCGACACAGTAGAGCTGCCTTTGGTACAAGAGAAGCAGTCACAATGCCCAGCTAAAAGCCAGGATCCTGTGTTCTCCAGGGTCCTGGTAGAGGGAACGTATGGAGCCCTGTGTCCCACATGACTGTCTAAGCCCCTGAGGCGGCCAGCTGTGAGAAGGAAAGCTTAGAGGTTTCATTGGTAGATGGTGCCAGCAGTCTGTTTTTGTGACCCACTCTGATGGATTCTCTGTGGGGATGGTTTGTTGACAGAGCCTACTTGGAGCTGGAGATCACCCTTTCTCAGGAGCAGATTCAGAAGTACACAGACTGCCTGCAGTTCTACGTGAACAACACGCTTAAAGAGCTGAGGAGGCTCTTTCTCGTCCAGGACCTGGTGGATTCCTTAAAAGTATGATTGTTTACAGCATTCACTTTTTACCTTTGACTTATTTTCCCTCAAGATATAATAGTATATGCACCACCTTGTCATGAAGAACAGAAAGTCAGTATGTTCTAGAGTTAAAAAGCCTCCAGCTGGATGGCACTTTAGAGATCAGTTCATTTAATCTCTTATCTTAACAGATGACAAAGATGTGTGACTCAGGAGGTTTTCAAGACATTTGCCCAAGGTTTCCCAATGACTTAGTGAAGGAGCTAGGATCAAGCCTGAGTCACACAGCCTCTAATTCTGTACTTTTGGCAACATGACACAGGCTGCCACTTTCCTTGGACAATTTTCTGAACCTAATTTTTAAAATAAAAATCTAGTTTGGAGATGTAAAAAAAAAAAACCTATGTATAATTTTTTGCTGAAAGAATTCCACTGAGGGGTGGGAGGGGACTCCAAACAGAAACACACCCTTCTCCATGTTCCTTATACAGTTTCCGCCACAGACTGAACATTTTGAAGGATCAAGGTCTATAGACCGCCAACACTCAGCCAGCGCCTGGACCACTAGGTTTTATTCCTAGTTCTTTCATGACTTTGGTGTATTTCTTTGGGCAGGATGTTTACAACACCCTGCACCTTATATGTCATGTGAGACTCAGTCAGTTATGATTTGACAAAGCCAGGGATAGGGCTGTGAGAAGCCCGAGCAAGGCTGTGAGTTTTCCAGGCTCCGCGAGCACTGTGTACACACCCTGGCAGGGGTCTTGTGCTTGGAGGCTGTCTGCTGACTGTTCACAGGCAGAGAGAAAAGTGAGTAATGTCGTCCTGGCCTTTAGAGCTTTACAACAATTGCTGTGTACCATCAAGTCGGAACCAACTCATAGCTGACCCTCCAGCAGGTTTTCAGAGGCAGTGAATTGTACGGAGGGAGATTGCCCATCTTCCTCCTGTGGAACAGCTGGTGAATTCGGACACGTTCCTTTGAATTGGCAGCTCAACTCCTTAACACCAAGCCATGACTTGCCAAGTAGTGCTGATGAGTGATACCAAGGAGAAAATGAAAGGCAGAGAGTTAACAAAAGAGAGGAAAACCCTTAATGAGACCATTTGATAGAGTGACTAGCGCAGTGGGTTTGAGCGTGCTGGAGATGATGAGGATGACGCCGGATAGGGTATGGTTCAGATGTGGGGTTCTAGGGTCACTCTGAGTTGTGTACTCGGATTACATTCAACAACAAGAACAATGGTCCACTAGCCATTTCTAAGATGAGCTGGTCTCCTGTCAACATGCACAGCTTCAGAAACTCGGTGAAGGTTCGCCATGAGTCAGGATCAACTGATGGCATCGAGTCCGAATGCTTCTAAAGTGATATTTATATTTGTATCTGTAATGTCAAAATTGTAGACTAGATTCAGGGTCAACAGAACTATTTTATGAAAGGTCAGATGGTAATTATTTTAGCCTTTTGGGGACAAAGGTGCTGTCACAACTACTCCACTTTGCCATTATAGCATAAAGGCAATCAAAGACAGTGAGTAAATGAAAGGCCGTGATTGTGTTCTAAGTAGGTGCTGAAAATGGAATTTTTTATTTTATAACAAAAATATCTTTGCATTTTAAAATTTACTTTTAACTGATTTGTCTATGCAAAAAACAAAGGCCTTAGTTTTCTGCCTCCTAAACTGGGCCATTTCATTCATATCATCAAATCTGCTCAGAGGGAGGCACTGGTTTCCAGAAGTGAGGAATGGCACCTCTTTCAGTGATTCTTTGATGTGCTTGAGACACCTTACTGCTCTAGTGTTCTCATTGAAATGATGATGTATTTTACCGTGAATTCTATCTAAAATTACTCAATAGAATGGTACAGTTGTATCTGGCTAAGTCTTAGGAGTTCTGATAATGCTTTCATTCTTCAGTTTGCAGTGCTGATGTGGCTCCTGACTTATGTGGGTGCGCTCTTCAACGGCCTGACCCTGCTGCTCATGGGTAAGCATGGCCAAGAGCCCAGTGTGCCTTGTTTCAAATGTGCAGTGAATATAATGCTTTCTAAGGCTGTTCACTTCCACACTGTTTGGTAGGTTCCTAGACATGATGACACAGACATCCCCAAGTACATAGACTATTTCCCTTATCACCATACATCTATCAAAGTGTACTGTAATAATAATAAATTTATTATTCTGACAATTTCCTTTTTTCCTTCAATCAACACTGGTTTTCTTTGGCTTATAATATATACTTACAAAAGCAGCTGTATTTTTAAAAACTCAACTCATTGCTGTCAAGTGGAACCGACCTATAGCTGATGCTACAGCAGCTTTTCAGAGGCTGTAAATGACACAGGAGAAGTTTATTCGTCGTTCTGCAGAGCAACTGGTAGATTCTAACTGCTTGTGTTAAAGTTGGCAGCACAGCTGCTTACCCACTTAGCCACCAAAGCTCCTTAGAAAGAGATCAAGTTTACTCTTAAATGGCACATTGTTATAGCAGTAATGACATAATAGCTATAAAGGACATCTTTTCATTTTTCTTGGAAACTGCCCCATTCCTGTTATATTTTCACTGAAATGCTAGTTATTATAACTAATGCTATAATATTGTTAGAGCATTTATTATTGGAGAAACAACAATAGCTATAGGAAGGCATTAGGTCTTTTGTTCATAGAGTCACTATGAGTTGTGCTCGACTCCACAACAGTGAAAACAACATATAAACACAGAACTGAATTAATGAATAAATGAAAATCTAACTTCTCTATAAATGATCATTAAAATCACAATTAAAATAAAATATTTTCATCACTTTTTTTTTTTAATGTGTGTACTGTCAAATCAGCTCTGATTGGTACAGGAGGAGATTGTCCCTCCTTCTTCAGCAGAACATCAGGTGGATTCGAACCTCACACTTCCAGGATTGCAGTGCAGTTTCTTGCCACTAGGCCCCCAGAGCTTGCTTAAAATAAAATTTTATTAAAGGGGAAAAAATAGAGCTCTACTCTGGTGGCCTAGTGGACAAGGAGTCCTAACCCAGAGGCTACCAGTTGGAATACACCAGCTACTTACTTCATGGGAAATCTTCTCCAATGTAATTTATAGTCTCTGAAAACCCATTGGAGGATAAGGTAGAACAGTGAGTTTGTTTGAATTGATGAAAAAATAGAAAATATAAAAATATGTGCATAAACTTATCCTACTGACTTTTCCTAGGATTTTAATACTGTATTTGTTTTTCATCCCAGCTGTGGTTTCAATGTTTACTCTACCTGTAGTGTATGTTAAACACCAGGTAAGTTCTATATAAGGTCAAAGATTCGTGTTAAATTTTGGCTTCATGAACTTTGGATGTGCTCATGATTTATTTCTCTTCACAGGCACAGATTGACCAGTATCTGGGACTTGTGAGGACTCACATAAATGCGATTGTGGCAAAGTAAGTTACATACGCAGTAGGGACTATGTGAGGCAGGAGCTTGGTAGGGATAATAAAGGAGTAGCAAAGTAATTTGATTTAGGATTGTTTATTCACTTATTCAAGTATTATTTCAGAAAATAACTCTTAAAACTCAATTAAGCAAACTCTTCAGTGGGTTATTTCAGGTGTTATAAAGAATGAGTTTGATACAGACTTAATGGTCTGTCTGGAAACAGGCCCATGTCCAAGCAAGAACAAGAATGACTTAGAATAAAGGAAGCATGACTTGGGAAAATGAAATTAATTTATAACAAATTAACTTCATTAACTATCTATTTTTAAGCAACAAATATTACTGAATTTTTTAAATCATTAATATTATCTTCTAAGAACAGTAAATGTAATTAGGTCATTTCACATCACCTCAACAAGTGTTTATGCTTGTTTAGTTGTTTTTTTAAGAGACCCTAATTTATGGGCTTGCTATGAGTCAGAATCAACTCAACAGGAGCTTTATGAGCTACCTTCCATATTAAAAGATTAAGATTCCAGTTGCAAATATCCAGGGCTAACCTACTCATTAAACGTTGTCATTTTCTATAGCTCTTACTAGTGGGCTTTTTTGTTGTTGTTTATTTTTTAACATTTTTATCTTATATTGGATGCTTATTAGTGGTCTTAACTGTGTTTTCCTACATAATTTTTTGTTATTACCATGTTGTAGTTGTGTGTCATCAAATAGGAACCCTCGGGCGAGTTTTCAGAGGTGGTTAATCACATGGGAGGAGATTACCCATCCAAAAGGGTGCTAGCCTTCATCAGCGTAAACACACATGTAGCTAGACTTTGGTGATGGTTAGATTTAAAAGGAATTATTTCAAACAGACAATGATGAATAATAGCAAACAAGAAAAGCAATTTGTACCTGATGAATTAATGTTCAAAAATTACTCAATACTATCTTTTAAAATGAGCTATAAATAATATAATAACTAATTAATTGATAATAAAATAAATTACAAAAATAAGCTAAAAAAATACAAAACGGCCCAAACAGGAAATTGAAAAGTTTAAAAAAAATTGTGTGAAGTGTGCTTTCTATATACTTTCTTCCAAATATATTAGAAAATATTGGGATAATTTTTGCTTTATTTTTTAATTTTTGCTTGATTGGTCAATTGCTCACCAAATATGAGTGTCTGATATGTGTACCCCAAGTATTGAATATAACAGGCAGAAAAGGTTCAAGGCATTGAGGGTCTCAGACCTCAAAGAGTTCTCTTCCTGTTGGTGTATACACAATTATAAAAACAAGAAAAGATATTAAGACAGTATAAGAGCTTCAATAGTGTTGTGTTAAAATGTTAAGGAGGGAATGATTAAAAGGCTATAAAATGAGGTGACATTCAGCCTGGGTCCTGAAATACAGGTGAACATTCACCTAATGAATAATAAGGGGGCAAACCTTTTCAAGAAGAACTCAGCAAAGGCAGAGACTCATGCAAATTGTTAAGTCATGTTGGGGAAGCAGTGAATCGGGGTGTGATGCTGACCTGAGTGGAAAAGTTGGCTAGAACAAGTCTAGAAAGCCAAGCTGAAGCCAGGTGGGGAATGCTAAAAGGACATTGACTCTTATGAAATAGAAATGGCCAGTACCTGTCGATTTTAAGCAAAGGAATTAAGTCTTCAGCTTATTTATTTGCTTATTTTTTTAATAAATAAACCATGACAGTCTAGTGGGAGAAGTTGAGCTATGGATGGTATCCAGGATACTATCATAAGTCAAACAAAAATGAGAAGGGTATAACTCCAAACTCACTGCAGTCAGAGGCTGTTAACAGCAGAGAGATTGGTCTTCTTTCTCCTGCAGAGCAGCCGCTAGATTTGAACCACCAGAGACACCACCTTTGGTTTAGCAGTGCAGCTCCCTGGGGACTATGCAACCAGAGTGTCTTGAAAGGGGAAATGGACCAGTTAAAATTGGGGGGGGAGGGGAAGCCAGATAATATACCTTTCATGAATTGTAGTTGTTAACATAGAAAATCAAAATTGTAAAAAGATATAAAGGGAATGTGTTAAGCATGACTATTAATATTGCTTCTGTAAGTGAGCTTCTAATTTGATTCTGAACTTCTTGGTAGCTAAGGCACCTGGATTTCTGTAGGATTTCTTCCATCTTTTATGACACCTACTGTTATTTCTCCATTTCTTTACCAAATAGTAGCGATAATGACCCAAATAAAATAGGCACCAGTTCCTACCATCTCCCTGCCTAAAATCCATCAATGGCATCTTATCACACTGAATAGAATCTCAGCTCCTCATCATGGCCCACAAGTTCTAACGCCAGCTTTATTGCCTGCCTCTTAGTTCTCTCCTTTCCACACTTCACAACTCCCCTCACCCTCAAGAGTATCTTCATATTACTACCTTTGCCCTTTTTACACCCTCTGCCTAGAACACTTCATGCCACAGTCTTTGCCAGGTGACCCTTTCCTGCTCCTCAAGCATTCATAGCATTATCAGTGAATATAAAGACAGCACCCCTTACCATGTCATTGCTGCTGACTCATGGCTCCTCTCTCTCTCATTGCTCCCTCATTGCCGTCCCATCGATTCTGACTCCTAGCTGCTCCTCCACTGGGTTTCCCAGGCATTAAATCACGTGAGAAGAGAGTGCCCATCTTTCTCCTGTGGAGGCACTGGTCAATTCAGAGTGCCAGAGAAGTACTGCCCTTGGGTTACCAGCATGACTCTGTGCAGACTGGACCACCAGAGCTCTTAGTCACTGCCTAAAACAACACATGGTTTGCTTTGGTTTCAGAGCATTTATCACCATCTAAATTTCTATTATTTCTCAAATTATTTACCTTGGCTACTCAGCCCCTACAAGACAGGAAGCCCATGAGAACAGATAACTTTATCCCTTTTGTTGACCAATTGATTCTAACACCTGAAAGGGAAACCTGGCAGAGAACACAGTAGTATCTTGACATGATAACTTCTCATGATGAGCATATAAAATGGGATTAACAGAAACAAATCCATCTAGTATGAACCTGCCCTAAAATAACGGTGTCATACTATTAGAATCACAGAGTTAGAGACCTTGCCAATATCAAGTTTTAACAACTGAAAGCATTTAAATGAGGGTTCTAAGAAAAACCCAGGGACTAGCCTAGCATCACACAGTTAATTAGTAGCAGAGCTGGGAATAGGACCTGGGTTTCTTGATTCCAGATTTAGGTAGCTTTCCTCTGCCAAGGATAACTGTATATTCCTGTTTGTTGGAACCCTCTCTGTTTATGCCCATTGTCCTGATATCATTAGGAATAGTATCCTCTTTGGTTGACCAAACATAGATTCTGTAATCCTGAAATAAGTCAATGCTCATCTGACTGATAAAAGGCATAATCTAAAGAATGGGGATTTGAATCCACCACTATTATTATTCTTTATTACACTTTATTCTTACTGCTATAAAGAAAAGTATGTGCAGACCCTTAGACATAAAAACCATAATAGTTATTTGGTTCTTAGCTTGTTAAAGCAGCAGTAAATAAGGAGACATAAAATGCTATCATTAATTACCATCTTTTGATAACTTGTCTTTTTCAGGATTCAGGCTAAAATCCCAGGTGCTAAAAGGCACGCTGAGTAAAGGGATGTCCCACCGGGGCCTGGACACAAAGAGGAATGTCTGGAGTGGTAACGGCTCTGTTCTTACACGTTACTGCAAATTGATTGTTTATCCCCTCTCCCCCACCTCGTACCATAATCTTAGAGACAAATTTTTAAACAGCTGTTTTTAGGCTGTTTCTGTACTCTTAGGATATTTGAGTCATTTGTGTCAAGCACTACAGTATAGAGAAAAGTGTATTAGATGTGGTTTTTATTTCGTGTTGCTTTAAAAAAAATGCATGATGGTGAGAGCCCAAGTAATCTTCCTCCTTCAGTGTTCGCCTCCTTCCTCCTGCAATGCTTCTGTAGCTTCTAACGTTCCCTGTGGCTAGGCCTTTCCTGAGTGCATTGATGCAATAGTGGAAATTGCTTCTATGTCCCTGGGTTGCTGGTTGGATTAATCTTTAATAACTATACATATATATAAATATATAGACTTGTAGACCGGTGTCTTAGTGTTTTTCCAACACACACAAGCCTAAAAGTCGACCGTTCTCATGGTAAATCCATTTTGTATAACTTAAATAAATAAATAAAATAACCCCAAACAAACACGCAGTACTTTTGTTGTATGGGATTGACAGGCTGATTTACATGTATGGTAACCAGAAGAGTACCAGCATGTTACCTTTATTACTATTTGTATTACTTTCTCTGTAGTTCCTAATGGACTTAAATCATGGACTCTGGATATTTGCACTTATGTACTTGATACTGAATGCATAAATAAATGTTACTAAATGTACAAAGTTCTCCCTCCCTTCTCATGGTCTCAAGAAGAAATGGCAAAAGTCTAAGAGGATGATGACCTCCCAGGAAGGCTGAGGTCAGATGCTCAGGACCACCTGGTCCAGCCCATGCTGGTGCATGACTTCTCTGAGGTGTTACTAATGGAAGTTACTGAAGAATGGTAAAACTGGAAAAGAAACACTCTGTCTAGTGTAACTCTGTGAGGTTAATGTAGATATTTTACATGCTGAAAAAGAAAACTTGAAAATTATAAAAGTCCTTACATAAACATTTTCTACTTTGCAACACAACTCTGGCACACAACAATTACAATTACTGGGAACTTGGTTAGCATTCATACTGAGCACCTGCTCGGTGCAGAGCACTGAGAGTAGGTCTGTGAATAAGAGCAATGTCAGATCCACCTGCTTTTGTAAAAAGTCTACTTTTGCATTTTTCATGTCACTTTTAGAGACAAAAGTTAAAGATGAAGAGATATGACTCAGAGAAGTAACAGAGATAGAAATAAAAATGGTTGGAGAAAACAAAAACTAATTACAAAAAGCTTGGACAAGTTTGATACTTGGAAGTTTGAACTTTCACACAAAGTGATATGAAAGATACAAGGGCAACTTAGCACTGTGCCAACAGCCAAGCAGCTTCGCATTTTGTGTTTTGAGGAGGGTTAACAAAGTTGTTGTGTGCCACTGAGTTGATTCCAACTCCTAATGATCCTATGGGACTAGTAGAGCCCTTTGTGTTGTGGGGTGCCATCAGGTCAACTACGACTCATAGCAACAAAAGATCTGCACATTGCCCTCTCCTGCATCGTCCTCACCATCTCTGATACACTTGGGCCTATCGTTACAGTCACTGGGTCAGTCCATCTTGTTGAGGGTCTTCCTTTCTTTCTCTGACCCTCCAGCTTTCCTAGTATGATGTCTTTTTCCAAGGATGGTTCCGTCTAATAACATGCACAAAATATGTTGAGACAGAGTGTTGTGGTGGTGATTAGTGTCATCATTGAGTTGGAACCAACTCATAGCTGACCCTCCCTTGGGTTTCCAAGGTTATGAACTGCGTGGAAGAAGAGTACTCATCTTTCCCTCATGGAGCTGCTGGTGGATTCACACCACCAGAGAGGTATGGCATTTGGGTTAGCAGGACAGCTCCCTACAGACTCTGTCACCCAAGCTCTTGAACTAAAGAAAAAGCAGAATTAACTACTCAACAAGACGAGAGCGACAGAGAAGGTATCCTCAGAGTGACCTTTGGGCTGGGTCTTGATTTGGCTTTTGCCACATGAAGAAAATGTTCCCCAGACTAAAGAAAGGACATGAACTATGATGCTAAATCAAGAGAGTGCATGTCATCAGCAGATGATGGTAATAAGGTAAATTGAGTTATAAGGAACTTATAGCTAAGTAAAAGTAAGTTGAAAGCACATAGGATCATGCAAGGAAGAAACATGAATGTCAGGGCCAAGAAGGCTTGACTCTAGTTTTGGGTCAGGAGTCATATAAACACATTGACAGTACAATACAGGAGATTAGAAGAAAAGAGGATATAATTGTAGCAGAATTCTATGGTAATGAATAAATCTGTCGCTAACAAGAACTAAATTACTATAGGCTGCAATGAAACTAGAAAAGAGATATCTCCCTTGTCAACAATAGTCTATCTTTCCAAACATCCACCATACACAGGGAGGTAACTAGGAGAGTTGTGGAGGGAGATTTGACTGGAATTAGTGTTTTCCTGCATGTGGGGATTGAAGACCAGGGTTAACCCCAAGACTGAGTTGTTGTTGTTGTATACCACCAAGTTGGAACCAACCCAAGGCTGACCCTCCAGTGGGTTTTCAAAGGCCCTTCTTTCTCCCATGGAACACTTGGTGGATTTGAACCATTATCGCATTTGACACATCAGTGTCACTGTGCTTATCATCACAGCAACCACGAGTTCCCTCTGTACAGCAATGCACAGACCAGTGCTATACCACTTAGAAGAATGTTCGAAAAAACAACTTAAACCAGGCCTGAGGGCTGCAGATTAAAGTCACCCACCTTGGTCTTGGTAGCATAACTTTCAGTCTACTAGGCCAACAGAACTCTCTCTATGTTGTCGTGTTAAATGCAGTTGAGTCATAAATGACTCATAGCATTACCCATGGTGGACAGTGTTTGGTGTTTCCCAATTAAAACAAGCTTGGAAGCGGGAGTGGTATCCACTTCCAAAATGGCTTGCCTCCGGAAACTCTATGAACGTAGAGAAATGACCAAAGTTATACAAGTGTTCAGGTCTTTAGTTCATAGAGTCGGTATGAGTCGTCTACGACTCGATGGCACTTAACAACAAGAGACTTTGCATTGGCAGCACTGTTGCTCAAGTTTTACACCTCAACTGTCTCATTTACATCTGTTTAAGGCTAACTGATTAGAGTTGGTAATACTGTTTTCCAGGATTGTCATGGTGTTATGTTATATCAAATTGGAGCTGGTTCATAGCTGACCCTTCAGTGGGTTTTCAGAGGCTGTAAATCACACAGGAGGAAATTGCTCCTCTTTCTCTCTTAGAACAGCTGGTGGATTCGAACTGCCTGTTTTAAATTGACAGCACAACCGCTTACTCCCTAGGCAACCAGAGCTCTCTGTTTTCCTGGATAGAGAACAGGAAGATGAAGACCAAAGTGAGAGTCCAAGGAACTCAGAATGAGGATTGTTATGCTGGAAACCATGGACAGAGGATTACACCTGCTACCTATGCTTGAATTAAACTAGCCGGTGCAGGTAGGATGAAGGAGGAATGGTGTGTTATCAGAATATCTGGAACAGAGGAGGTGGGATAGTTCATATATCCTCTGCTTTTTCCCCCAACCTGAGGCCAGGCTCACCTTTGTTTTCTAGTGTTTTCACTTCTTAGAGGTTGAAGGATTGGTTCCTACCTTAGAGAATGTAGCCCATTGCTTAACCTTGCTTTGCTATGATGGGGATCCATCCACCTGTCCATTACTTGGGCTTCCTAGGGACTAAGGTGAACCTGATCCAGGCCATGGTCTTCACAAGTACTATGCATCAGAGAATTGGAAAATGGCTAAGAATGACAGAAGAATAGATACCTTTGAGTTGTGGTGCTGGAGAAGAGTCTTGAACATACCATGGACTGCCAAGAAATCAAATAGGTCTATCTTGGGGAGGGTAAAACCATGTTTCTCCTTGGAGGGTAGGATTTTTTTTCCCATTACACACTATGTGTCCCAAGACATTTATTGCCAGTCATATCACTTCTTTTAAGATTTGTAATACTAATCTTTCTTCAAATAGAAAATTTATGTATTACCATTTAAGTATAAAAAATTATGTTATATAGTTCATCACATTCACATGATCCAATAGAGATTGAAAAGAGCATTCACGGATATTTTAAATTAGCAGAACATTTAATGGTCAGTCATGTTTTACTTTCAATAATATTAATGATACCTTTGCATCATATGTTCATGTGCATTAAATGAATAAGCACATCCATGGTGAACACCAATACATGCAAAATCTTCTATCCTCAACATACATATCCACTCTTGGGGTAGTTATGGTCCAGCTCTTAATTGGCAGGATGTAGGCAAACATCATTTAAAATTTGCCACCAAGATAATAGAAAGTTAGCAGTAAGTATGCAATCTATTACCTAAATGTAAAAGAATGAAATCTCTTTTAAAGAACTAAAATAGTATAACCATTATAAAGCATAATATCCAGACAAACAAAATATAACAACACTACTGTTCTTTTTTCTGATCAAATAAGTTGAGGGGCATGTGGAGGGTAGGATTTAGGATTTTGAAGCTCCATTTCACATACTTTGGGCACACAGCCAGGAGGGACCGGTCCTTGGAAAAGGACATCATGCTCGGAAGGGTGAAGGGACAGCGCAGGAGAGGAAGACCTCGGATGAGATGGATTGATAAGTAACTGGAGCAATGTGAGTAGGTGTGTCAGAGTCAGTGAGACTGGTTCAAGACAGGGCAGGCTTCAGAGCTGCTGTACGTAGGGTCACTGTGAGTCACAGGCGACTCAAAGACACATAACAACAACAGCTTTAAAGCTCTTTTCTGTAGTCACTATCAAGTCTATTCCACATACTGACTTGATCAGTTTGACAGCTAACTGTTCATTAGATGTCTGATCTACCCAGAGTGGTCCTCAGTACTCTCAAGTTGTTGTGTGGAGATTGAAAAGAGACTCAATCATGACAACTTCCACCAGGGCAAGATCTTATCCCCAGTTAGGCTTTTGTTATTGTTATGTGTCATCAAGTTCCCTGCCACTCATAGCAACCCTATGTGCGACAGCTCCAAAGCCTACCCTATCCTGAGCCAGTCTCACTGACTTCAACACACCTACCCCCATTGTCCCAGTTACTGTATCAATCTATCTCATCTGGGGTGTTCCTCTCCTGCACTGTCTCTCCACTCTTCCAAGCATGATGTCCTTCTCCAAGGGCCGGTCCCTCCTGACCATGTGCCCAAAGTATGTGAGATGAGCTTCAAAATCCTACCCTCCAAGGAGAAACTTGGTTTCACCTTCTCCAAGAGAGACCTATTTGATTTCTTGGAAGTCCATGGTATGTTCAACACTCTTTTCCAGCACCACAAATCAAGGCATCTATTCTTCTTCTGTCATCCTTAGTCATTGTCCAGCTTTCTGATGTAATTGTAAAGATCCTGGCCTGGATAAGGCACACATTATCCTCTGGACTAACATCATTGCTCCTCCATACTCTAGAGAGGTCCCTGACAGCAGATTTTCCCAGTGCAAGTAGTCCTTGGATTTCCTAACTGCTGGTGCCAAGAGTGTTGAGTGTGGAGCCAAGCAAGCTGAAGCTGTTAACAATCTCGGTCTCTTCTCCATCTATCATGGTGCTGCCAGTTGACCCAGTGGTGAGAATCTTTGTTTCTTGATGTTGAGCTTCAATCTGTATTGAAGACTTAACTATATTGAAAGTTCTTGACTTTCTGCAGCAAGTGCTTCAGGTCCTCCTCAGTTTCAGCAAGCAAAATTCTATCATCTGCATATCACAAGTTGTTGATTGAGTCTTCCTCCAATCCTGATGCCACATTCTCCCTCATAAGGCCCAGCCTCCCAAATGATCTGTTCCACATACAGATTGAAAAGGTATGGAGACAGGACACATCACTGACACTCTGCTTTCCTGATTTTGAACCATCCAGTGTTGCCTTGCTCTGTTCTGAGACTGCTTCCTGGTCCAGGTATAGGTTTCTCATGAGCACAATCAAGTATTCTGTGATTCCCATACTCCTCAAGGTTAGCAAAAATTTGTTGTGATCCACACAGTTAAATACCTTTATATAGTCAATGAAACACAGATAGATATTTGTCTGGTACTCTTTGCTTTTGGTCAAGATCCATCTGACATTGGTGATAATGTCTCTAGAGCCATGAACTCCTTTAAACCCAACTTGTATTTCTGGTAGTCCTCTGTCAATGTACTGTTTCAGTCTCTTTAGAATAATTTTCATCAGGATTTTGTTTGCTTGTGATATTGTCCGATAATTTTCACACTCTGTTAGGTTACCATTTTTTTGTAATGGGAATAATTATGGATCTCTTCCAGTCAATTGGCCAGGTAGTTGTCCTCCAGATTTCTTGGAACAACCTGATGACCACATCCAGGGCAGCATCTTTTTGTTGAAATATATTAGTTAGTGTTCCATCAATTCCTGGGGCCTTGGTTTTTTGCTAATTCCTTCAGAGCAGCCTGCACTTTCTCCTTAATAACCATTGCCTCCTGGCCATATGTAGTTTCATTAATTTCTTCTTTGTCAGCCATCATATAAACCCTACTGATGTCCACCCTCCAAAAAGTTAGATATGACTCTTACTGGCCAGTTGTTATTGGTATTGATATGCCATAGCTGACCCACAAGCAGGTTTGCACAGGCAGTAAATCACATGGGAAGAGATTGCCCATCTTTCTCTCATAAAGTAACTGGTAGATTCAAACTCCCTGACTTTGGATTAGTATCCCAACTCCTTACCATTAGGCCACCAGAGTTCCCCTTTACCACTAATTAGCTACCCACAAAAAGGAAAAATTTAACTGATAAGTCTAAAGAAAATTATCAGGTATCTTCACAAAGAGGAATATCTGTTTTTATAATACCAAAATACTGAAAGCAACCTATAATATCAAATATCAGGTAATTTCTCCAGTACATTTCAGACCACTTAATGCAACAGAAGATTCAGTCACTGAATCATTTTATGAAATAGTATTCTGACTTGAAACACTGTTGATAGAACACTGCATAAAGAACATTAACTAAGAAATACATGAAGTTGTGAACATCAATTTGTAATCTGAGCAAACACAAAATGATAAATGCAATTTCTTGGGAGGATTTTGAAAGCTAGTTCTTTTTCTTTAAAGTTCTCTGGACTGCTTCCTCCTCCCTCATTTATTTTATGAACTATTGCCTCAAACCTGGTATTCATCGAAACCAAAGTTACAACAAGTGAAAGCTTATTGTGATAAGTATTATTCTCTCATTTGGGTTTTTCTAATCTGCATTTCTGGTTCATACCCTATATATTTGCCTCTCTCTTTTCTGCCAGTGAGTGAACTAACGGGTGAATATCCAAAGGAAGATGAGATTTATATAATTGAGGTAAAAAAATTCTTTTTTATCAATTTTATAGACTTATGATACTTCCTATTCTCCTAATATTTTTTATTAATTTTTCCAATAACAAAAATAATATATAACAGCAGAAAATTTGGATGATATTCTTCTATTCTGAGAAAACCACCGCTAGCATTTTGGTATATATCTTTAGAATCTTATTTTCTAAAGATTTTTAATTACTGAACTCATGATCTGTATCATTCAAAATTCTACTACTTTTGAGACACAAAGTATAACAAATATTTTACAGATGTTTGATATGCTAATTAAAAGTAATACCACACTACATTTCTCATTAACAACACGATGGATCTTACAAGTTCTGAGACCCTAGACTGTAGGAATATCATGTTCTTTTTTATTTTTTTAACATTATAAAGTTAGCTGATTTACAATCTGTTAGTCCCTCCTGATGCTTTATGTGATAAAAAACTCTTTATAACCAACCTTAAGAAAGTAATATAAATATTAATATTTGTGCTGTAAAAATATCTTAAGTCTTTCATGTTATTTGATATTACCTATTTTTTCATTAGAATTTTATTTTAACTATTTCTTAAGTCCAAAATTTTCCCTTCATATAATTTTATTACTTTCAATCATATTTTTTTAAAAACGTGGTGCTAAGTGGCATTCAATGATTTCACTTAATCTTCAAAATAGATCTATAAAAGTAGCTGTTAGTGACCCCACTTTTACATACGAAGAAATTAATCTTACTTCAAATACTGCTTGAGCTAAATTTAAAATTGAGGCTTGAGAATGTTACTTAATTCATGTCATTACTGATTTCTAAATCAATTGAGAAATAGATCAAGGAGCTAATTGGTTGAAGATCACATGTCCTGTTCTGTTAAGGATCAAGCCACTTGTTTATAGCTGGAACAAGGCTTCCTATTGTTTCTGTTTGTCACACACTGACCAGCTGTGCCCACCCTCTCCCCTGCACTGGGCAAAGAGTTCACTACTCCAGGAAGCTGAGCCTGGAAATGAGCTGGAAAGCAGGCCAGTCTGGCTGAGAGAGAGAGACCGAGATCACCCCCTCTAAGTCCTCCCTCCAGATCACCAGTCAAGTAAGTCACTCCTCTGGTGAGGATAATGAAGAAATGGATAATACCAGGATTTCTGCTCAAGTCTTTCTGGTTCCAGCAGTCATTTTGAAACATATTTGTTCATTAAGACTTAGTTGAAAATATAGTGTGAAATACTTAAATGTTTTTGAATGAAATACAATGTCATTTTCTTACTAATCAATTTTACAAATGCAATCTATCCCAATTAGGGTCTGGCAGAAAATAGTATACTCCATTGTAAAACTTCATCACCACAGGCTTCTTCCTTCATCACCATAGGCTCTTGCTCATATGTTATTTCTTTAAATTCCTCTGTATCTGCCAATTCCTTTCTATATAGTGACTCAGTATATTCCTTCCATCTTCCTTTAATACTTTCTGGATCATTCAATACTCTGCCCAAAGCATCCTTGATTATAGCAACTCTAGGTTTGAATCTGTTCTTCAGTTCCCTGAGCTTAAGAAATGCTGAGCGAGTTCGACCCTTTTGATTTTTCCGACTCTAGCTCCTCACACATTTCGTTGTAGTATTTTGCTTTGTCATTCCGAGCAGCCTTTTGGAATCTTCTGCTCAGCTCTTTAGTATCTTGAATTCTTCCTTGTGCTTTGGCTTCTCT
>NW_006399854.1:2230872-2306726 GCF_000299155.1 Elephantulus edwardii | reverse complement strand
AGTGACTGGGGTAATCGGGATGGGTGTGTCAGAGGCGGTGCGGTTGGCGCAGGATAGAGCAGGGTTTAGGGCTGTTGTGCATAGGGTCGCTATGAATCACAAACGACTTGACGGCACATAACAACAACAACAATTGTAAAACTTGAAAGTTTTTTAAGAAGGAATTATTTGAAAATGTATAGGTAGTTGTGAAAATCAAAGTAACACAACTCTGGCCCTTTGCTTAAAACTAACTGGCATCTGATATCTAGCTGATTCTAACTCATAGCACAGAAAGTTTCCTGGTTATAAACTTTGAAGAAAATAGACCACCACATCTTTCTTCCATAGAGAGGTGAGGGCTCTAATGGCCAACCTTAAGGTTAGTAACCTGATGTATAACCTACAATACCACAAGGTCCCCTAAACAAATCTAGCACTTTGTGCCCTGGGTGGCACAATGATTAAACACTTGGCTGCCAATCCAAAGGTTGGTGACTCAAATACAAGAGAAAGACTGGCAATCTGCTTCCATAACAAACTTACTCCATACCCCAGCATATCAATAAGAAAAAAGGCAAATAACCCAACTACAACATGGAAGCAAGAGATGAATAGAAGCTTCACCAAAGAAAAGGTCAGAGGGCCAGCAAACATTTGAAAAAATGCTCAGAATCTCAGAATCACTAACTATTGTTGTTGTTAGGTCTTGTTGAGTCAAGAATGACCCATAGAGACCTTATGAACAACAGATCTGAACTCTGTCCTATTCCGGGCCATCCTCATCATCTCTGACTCACTCCGCTATCCTCTGCTGCAGTCACTGTGTCAATCCATCTGGTTGAGGGTCTTCCTCTCTTTCACCAACCTTCCACTTTTCCAAGCTTGATATCCCTTTCCAAGGAACAGCCTTTCCTAGCAACATGCCCCAAGTATGTGAGACAAAGCTTTATCACCTTTGCCTCCAAGGAACACTGTGGCCACACCTCCTCCAACAAGAGGTACAAATAAAACACAGTGAAATGTCCTCTCACCCCAGCCACAATAGCAATATTAAGCAGGACAGCAAACAACAAACTCTGGCAATAATGCAGAGAGAATCATTCATCAGGTCACTATGAGTTGTACTGGACTCAGTGACACCGAACAACAACCTCCCTACTAGGAATATGTTGTTGTTGTTGTTGTTAGGTGCCATTGAGTTGTAGACGACTCATAGAGACCCTATGAACGAAAGGCCTGAGTACTGTTCATACATAGAGTTTCCAGAGACAAGCCATTTCGGGAAGTGGTTGCCGCTCCCCAAAGAAATCAAAACTGTGACACAAACTGATATGTGCACACACGTTTATTGGAGCATTATTCACAAAAGCAAAGAGATGGGCGCCTGGAAGCAACCCAAGTGCCCATCAACAATTTAATGGATAAAGAAACTATGGTGCATTCACACAATGGAATATTACACAACACTGAAAAGCAATGAACTCATAACACTACACAATGTGGATGTGTCTGGAAGACATTATGCTGAGAGAAATATCTCAGTCACAAAGGGACAAATATTGAATAAACCCACTATTGTAATAATAGGATTGAAATGGGGAAGAGGAGAACAGAAAAAGAATGTATAGTTAATGAACACTGCACTGCCATGGGTGAAAGGGTGTATAATCTAAAAGGAATAGATAATTAGAAATTATGGTTTTTACAGTTAATACCCTGGGACAAGACAAGCATTACAAAGGGAATTTGGGGAGAGGGAGGGAGGAAAATGTTCATACATGCATGAATGGAAACCAATTATCTTTAAAAACCTTCACTAAAATAAAAAAGAAAAGGTACACCTAAGAAAACCCTATGAGACTCTTCTGTTATATGGAGTCACTAGGAGTTGGAATAGATGACACACAATAAAAATAAACCTAAAATTAGGTTGAAGCTTTCCATTTGAAAAGAGGGGAGGTTTCAACAACAAAAAGATAGCAGTAAGAAATGCTAAGTGATTGGTTAAATGAAATCTTAAACAATTGTGTAATAAGGCATCTCTGATTTTAGGGAAGAAATATGAAAACAAGAAAAGCTAATTTATTGGATATTTGGAAAAAACCCTTTTCCTGATTGGTTTGGCTTTAGCTCACTGAATTAAAGAGATTCTAAATGACAAACTAAGTGAGGCCTTTTTGCCTTTGATTTAGTGTCTTCTAAATGTATAAGTATTTTAGAGCTCATGATAGGCCTTAACTTATTCAACATACAGCATAGATTTGACGCTGCTTTGAAATACAGCCTTGGAAGTGCATAAGGTTGCTATAAAGTTAGCCAAAGATATGGTTCACATTTAAACATTTAACACAAGTATTAAGGACTTCCACAAGAAATGATGTGACCCATTGTCACACCATCCTTGCCTTCAAGGAGCACCTGGTTTGTACTTTCTCCAAGACAGATTGCTAGAGAACAAACCCAGTTTTGCCACCTGCCACAAACAAAACAAAACAACCTCAAAAACCCAGTCTTAGAGACAGGGATTGTAGAGGAACAAGCAGAATTTTCTTTTTATGCATACAATTAAGACAGTGTGTATGAGCTTCCGAAGTCTAGTCTGTCTCCTGAATTGGAGACTTTAGGGTCTGATACAGATGAGGGGCAGGATGGTGAGTGTGAGACGTTTCTACAGTACATCCTTTGGGTCTGGTGAATTTGTTGAGGTTAACTGACTCATCCTTCTCAAAGTCACATTGTAGCTTGCCTTTCCATGCTAAAAATGAATAATTCTCAGCAACAGATTGCAAAATAGACAGGCAGACATCAGAAGGCTTCAGTTTGGATAAAGAAACTTGCTAATTGCTTCTGCTAAGCTTCGGGGAAGACTTCTTCCCTTGTATCTAGAAAAGAGGATCCGTATTACTGTCACTTTGTGAAAGTTTATTGCTGTTGTTAGAGCTGTCAAGTATGACTTGTGGTGACCGTATGGACCATGGATCTGAACCCTGTCCTATCCTTTGCCATCCTCATCATCTCTGACAACATTTGAACCCATCACTGCCAGTTTTGTATCAATTTGTCTTGTGTGTCTCCTTCTCTTTCATGATCCAAGCATGATGTCTCCTGGGGACTGTGATGTCTTGTAGATACCCAGCAGACAGATTTATGCTAACCTATAATGTGTCTTATATAAAATAAGGAGTTTTAGACAGATTGCATCTAAGTCTTAGCAAGTGCAGTAGTACTATGCTGAATCATTGTTTTAAGTGTAACCATACATGTCAGTAATATAATAAGAGTAGTGGACAAATTGTTTTGAGTGTAACTGCACAATCTCTATGCAAAATGGGTCAAAGAGCCACCTTTGTTCTAAAAACAACAACAACAAAAAATTTGATGGGGAAAGTTCCAAGGCAGCTGGTGGAATGGCTTATTTCCTTGTAGTTCATGTGGAGCGCTCTCTCGCTCTCTGTGTGTGTGTGTGTGTGTGTGTGTGTGTGTGTGTGTGTGTACCCCTGCAGTCTGTGTGAGAGCTGCAATAAAGGAGACATTTAAACCTACCTCAGAGGTTCCTTCTGATCCACATTATCTAAGGAATCTACACATCCAGCTTTTCACCAATTGCCTTGGACCTTATATTTGACTCAGTGAGCAAGATACTTGACAAATGGCACTGTCAGTAAGATTTGGACGTGACAATGTGCCTTTCCACGACAAGGAATTGTGCTGCCAATCCAAAGGTACTTGGTTCAAATCCAGCAGTTGCTTCATGGAAGAAAGATGGGAAATCTCCTTCACTGAAATTTATTACTTCTGAAAATCCATTGGAGGGTCAGCCGTGAATTGGTTCCAACTTGACAGTACTCAGCGACATGCTCAAAGTATGTGAGATGAAGCTTTGTCATCATCTTTGTCTCTGAGAAGCACTCCGGCTGTACTTTCTCCAAGACCTATCTGTTTGTTCTTTTGGCAATAAAAGGCTTGGAGAAGAGGAGGTATCATTTCTTCTTCTGTCATCCTTGTTCATTGTTCAGCTCTCAGTTGCATACCAAGTGACTGAAAAGAGCATGGCCTGAAACTGGTGCACCTCAGTCTTCAAACTGACATCATTGCTTCACAGAAATTTGGAGAGGACATGACTGCAGGTGTTTGCAATGCAATATGTCTCCTATCTCCTGACTATTGGTACCAAGAATGTTGATTATAGATCCAAGTAAGGTTAAATCATTGATAATTTCAGGCTTTAATCCATCTATCATGACATTATCTGTCAGTATAGTGATTGCTAGTTTTGTTTACTTGATGTTGAGCTATAATCCATATTCTATGGTCCTTGATCTTCTGCAGCAAGCACTTCAAATCCTCCTCACTTTTTACAAGTGGTGTCCTCTGCATAATATAGATTTTTGATGAGTGTTCCTCCAATCCTGATACCACATTCTTCTTCACAGAGTCTAGACTCTTACATGATTTGTTCAGCATACAGATTGAAAAAGTATGGAGAAAGGATACAACCCTGATTCACACCATTCCAGATTTTAAACCATGCTGTGTTCCCTTGCTCTGTTTGGACAGCAGCCTCTTGGTTTAAGCATAGGTTTCACATGAGCATAATTAAATTCTCTGGAATTCACATTCTTCTCAATGTTAGTCATAATATGTTATTATCCATGCAGTCAAATGCCTTTGCACAGTCAATAAAACACAAAAGTACTCTCTGCTTTCAGCCAAGATCTGTCTGACATCCTCAATGATATCCTTAGTGCCATGGCCTCTTCTAAACCCAGCTTATACCTTTGGCAGTTCTCTATTGATTTTTGGATCATCTTCGACAAGATTCTGCTTGCATGTAATATTAATTATATTGTTCAATAATTTCCACATTTTGTTGGTTCCCTTGGAAACAGGTATGGATCTCTTCCAGTCACTTGGTCAGGTAGCTGTCCTCCAGATTTCTTGGCACAACCTGATCAGCTCATCTTAGGGCTGCGTCTGTTGAATTATGTCTATTGGTATTCCATTAATACGTGAGGTTTTTTTTTTCTTTTTTACAATTTCTTCAGAGTAGCTTGAACTTCTTCCTTGATTTCCATTGGTTCTTGATCACGTTGCTTCCTGAAATGGTTCTGTGTCAATCAATTCTTTTTGGTACAGTGGCTTAGAGTAGTCCTTCCATTTTCTTTTGATGCTTCATGGATCATCACTGTTTTGCCCATAGCATCTTTTGGTATAGCAGCTTGAAGTGTGAATTTGTTCTTCCGTTCCTTTAGCTTGAGAAATACTGATTGAGTTCTTCCCTTTTGATTTTCTGACTCCAGCTCTTCACACATTTCATTATAATATTTTGCTTTGTCTTCATGAGCTGCCCACTGAAATCTTCTATGCAACTCGTCAACTTCCTGATTTCTTCCCTCTGCTTTGGCTTCTTGGTTTCCTAGTACAATGTCATGAAGACTTATTAACAACCTGTGTTGTGCAGATGACATGAAAGTTTAGTATTCCTTAAATGAAAGGTTAAACTTTTATTGTTCTATTAGTTGCAAAAGATAGTCCTTACTGCTCAAGGTTGTACAAAGTGTTAATTTCAAACTATTACATGGTATTTTAAAAAGAACCTAGTATCCTATGATAAGTTGTTAATAACTTGTTAGCTCTCTCTTACTTTACAGATTATTGCAAGATTTGTTTGTTCTATAACAGTCAATAATAGATTCGATAGTCTTCACCAACACCACCACCATTCAATGTCATCAGTTCTTGGGTCTTCCTTTTTTATTATCCAGCATTCACAAACATATGTGAAGCACACAGAGGTATATATAGAAGGGAGAATATATCTAGAGGTGCAAGTGGAAAATGCCAGTTCTCTCCCCGGAATCCCTCCTCGGGATAATTATTCTACCATGTGTGAAAAGTTTTGGAGAAAAATGTCAGCCAAATTCCTTCTACAGCAAAAGCATCCAGTCTGTCTTGCTCTCTCTTCCTAGAGCACACAAGAGTTATGTATCCACTTGACTCTGCCCTTGACTTTGGTACTTTAGCTGAAACATAGCAAGTCTTGAGAGAAAACTTTAAGGATAATTAATGATGGAGGTGGCAGGTCAGTGAAAATTCACTTTACTTAGTACAGAAAACTGTTTCAGGCACTTTATTTCAAAGATTATCTGGAAAATTAGATGTGTTTCTAATGAATTTGATGAGTTTTGCACATTTTACTAGTAAGAGTTTTTCTGTTTTCTTTCTGATATTCACATATTAATGATTCATATCAATGGCTTATGAAGTAGGAAGTTGAAGCTGCACTGAAGGCATTGTTAAAAAAAAAAGGTCTCAGGAATTGATGGAATATCAATAACAAATGCAGCCCTGTATGCACTCACCAGTCTATGGTAGGAAATTTGGAGAACAGCTGTCTGGCCAATGGATTGGAAGAGGTCTATATTTGTTCCCATTCCCAAGAAAGGTGATCCAACAGAATGTGGAAACTATCGAACAGTATTATTAGTATCACATGCAAGCAAAATACTGCTGAAGATCATTCAAAAAAATACAACAGCTAGAACATAAATAGGGAATCAGAAGAAGTTCAAGCCGAATTTTCAAGAGGCTGTGACACCAGGGATATCATTGCTGATGTCAGAGGGATCCTGGTTGGAAACAGAGAATACCAAAAGAATGTCTATTTATGCTTTATTGACTATGTAAAGGCATTTGTGTGTGTGGATCATAACAAGTTATGGCTAACAAGAAGAATGGGAATCCCAGGACACTTAATTGTGCTCATAGGAAACCTATACCTATACAAGAAGGCTGTTGTGCAAACTAAGGGAAATCTATATGTTTTAAAATTAAGAAAGCAGTGCATCAAGAGTGTATTCTTTCTCCATATGTATTCAATGGGTATGCTGAGCAAATTATTCAAGAAGCTGGACTCTATGAAAAAGAATGTGGAATCAAGTTTGGAGGATGAATCATCAATAGCCTGCATTATGCAGATGACACAACCTTGCTTGCTGAAAGTGAGGAGGCCTTGAAGCACTTATTGCAGAAAATCAAAGAATACAGCCTTCAATATGGATTGCATCTCAATGTCAAGAAAACAAAGATTCTTAACCACTGTTCTGATAAGCAACATCATGATAGAGAAAAGATTGAAATTGTCAACAGCTTCATCTTACGTGGATACTCAGTTAATACCCTTGGCACCTGAAGGCAGGAAATCAGGAGACATACTGTACTGGGAAAGTCTGCAGTTAGGGACCTCTCCAAACTATTGAGGAGTAATGCTATCAGTTTGAGGATTAAGGTGAATCTGATTCAGGCTATGAGCTTTCCAATCACTTGCTATACATCTGAGAGCCGGACAAATGAAGAAGGATGA
Source organism: Elephantulus edwardii (assembly GCF_000299155.1). Taxonomy (NCBI): domain Eukaryota; kingdom Metazoa; phylum Chordata; class Mammalia; order Macroscelidea; family Macroscelididae; genus Elephantulus; species Elephantulus edwardii. The sequence continues at coordinate 2,299,381 of NW_006399854.1, read as the reverse complement.
CAGAGGAAGAATTGATGCCTTTGAACTGTGGTGTTGGAGAAAAGAAATCCCATGGACTGACAAAAGATCAAATATGCCTTGGAGAAAGTGCAGCCAGTGTTTCTTGGAGGCAAAGATGATTCACCTCACATGCTTCAGGCATGTTGCTAGGAAGGGCTATTCCTTGGAGATGCTTGGAAAGGTGGAGAGTCAGGGAAGGAGAAGACCCTCAATACAATGACTGCAGCAATGGGCTCTAGTGTAGTAGGAAGTGTGAGGATGGCCCAGGCCAGGACATGGTTCAGATCAGTTCATAGGGTCGCTATGGGTGCCACTCAACTCGATGGTGACCTAACAGCCAAAAGAACAACGGTTCTGGGAAAATACAGAATTTTTTGTATCGTTTATCTCTCCTCTGACTTCTTTTTCCCAATTCAAAACTCTCCTTCACTAAGAGAGCAACAAGAAGGGAATTCTGGCGGACTCATCCTTTCTGCTCTCGTCCCTCTGCCTCTGAATGACCTCTCTGGCGCCACCTACTGGTCTCTCTTGGACTTGCTCAGCACCACAAAGGCCCCGACCAAGAGGAACATTAAGCATTTGATGACTGACACAAGGGTGCCTTGACTTCCTCCCAAGCCTTGACAAGATACTTTTGTGCTAAGATCTGACCTTGGAACGCCCTCCAACATAGCACTCCAGCATATCACTGCCATCAGTAAAAACTGATGAGAAAGAAAACCTGTTTCACGTCTTTGGAATAGCTACTGTTGATCTGATTAAAGGAAATTCTCCTACTGGTTAAATGATGAAGTGATTTGGAAGAGTACTAATGGCATAAAAAAAAATTATATTTCAGAATATATGTTCTTATTTTCCATTTTTTAAAAACCAAAACAACAACCCCAGAATGTTACAGCAATCCAGTCATTTCCAGATCAGAGACACCCTCCATTCACTTCCAAGGCTGTAAATTTAAATGAGAGGAGATTGCCTATCTTTCTTCTGAAGACCTGTTGGTGGATTCCAACCACGGATATCCTCGGTCTTTTGCTTAGTATCACAACACTCTATGGACTATACCAGCAGGGTTCCTTTTAAAAACGTTGAAAAGAAATTTGGGCAGCATTTAGCATATGTGCTCTGTGGTGATCAAAATACATCAATCATTCTTCTGCTTAATTGTTATAGGGGATTAACGATTTAAATTAGTCTAAAGAACCAGCAAAGAATGGAACCAGTATTTGTCCCAAATCTGTTTAGCCTCAAGGAAATGCTAATAATGGTTTAAAAACAATTAGGAAAGAAGATTGAGGAGGCGGTTTTTCTTCACTGGTGGTTGTTACAAACACTGACCTGCTTTGCCCTTCCTTGGAAATGCCTTGCTCTCTCTGTCTGGTATAACTCCATCAGAGACACTGATCCATCTGCCTGCTTTTCCAACCATCTGGCATTATCCATGGGACATGATCTTCCTGCCATTTCACCACAATTGACCATGTGCTGTTGTCACTATAGCTGAAATTGTAACCTGACTACGAGAAAGATACTTTAGAATCTGCAAGTAGCCTAAAGGCCAAGACTCTGCCTAACACATAACCATCTTGCAGGGTTTCTAGGCATAAAGCCAACTCAAAGCCTTAAAAAAGGAGGTGTTCCTAAAAGCATAGCACAGGGGAGAACCAAGACACTCTTTCTCTTCAAGGAAGAAAGTCACTAATTGCCTTGTAATTCCCTTGAAATCCTTATGAAAGATCCACCCAGCTGGTTTGGGTCTGGCTTTTGACTTGATAAATAGTAACTTGGAAGTCAAATGCATGACTGACATTTGTGGGTAATCCTCCAGCTAATCCCCTCCTTTTCCTCCCCTGCTGCTTTTACCACTGTCATTAAGAATCCACACACTCATAGTCTAAAATGCCTTTCATGAGCAGCCAGTGGGGAGTGCGTAGGACTCTGGAAGGATTGTCTTTACTGATTAAAACAGCTTTGCATACCGCTGCTTTCCACTTCCTGTTTTGTACAAAAGTTCCATGTCTAGGGCTACAGTGCCCATCTATGCTCATGAGGCAGTAAGACCATGGATGAATGGACACACTTTAAAGATAGTGGAGCAGAAAGACAAAACAAGCCTGTCGATTAATAAGACACTGAGGGGACAGAAGGACCATGTGCTGGGCATTAAGCCCTGTACTTGGCACTCCTAGATTCAGGAGCGAGAATATGGAGATTTTATTTGCTAGGATCTTCTTAGAAAGATGTGATAACCAACCAGCACCAAAATATTGTTATTAGATGCCACTGAGTCTGCCCTTGACTCATGGTGAATTCATACACAGTGGCTGAAACCCCTCTCAGTCCTGAGCCACTCCCATAGTTGCTTGTGCTTTGGACTGCATCATCCTACAGCATTTTTACTGACTGATGCAGGAATTCTACCACAGAATGACTGTTGGAATTACAGACACTGATATACTGAACACAAAGTACCGAGGCATGCAACTGTATCTACCAAGAATGGGATGTTGGCCTGGTCCAGTCCAAGGTCTAGAAACTTAACACAGTAAAAAAAAAGTTGGCATTTCTCCTAGCAGCATTCAATTTAGATAATTCAAGCAAAGAAACAGCCTCGGGGAAAATGTAGTCATCAGATACATAAATGACACGTAGAAATTTCGAACATGCCCACACATCCAGGTACGTCCATTCCTATGTGAGCGAAAGGTCACATACCACGGAACAAATGAGTTCTCCTCTCATCCTGGCCCTGTCAGCAGTAAGGAGTAAGTTGGAAACTTGCTTAATGGAATTAAAAATCAATGCCAGCATAAGGCTTCAGAATATTGTTCTGTCTATGAGCAAAGTCTGCCTTAAAAGTACTACTGGAAGAGGGGCATTTCCTTTTGTGTTTCAAGTAAAAGGTGCATGAAAGATGTGAGCCATGGGGTTTTGGCCCACTGGACGCTATCTATAAATACTGAAGAACCAGAAACCATCTTTAATTAATTTTAAATTTGTATGGTTTTTCCCCTCTAAGTATTTTTAAATAAATATGCCAAGTATGACATTAAATGCTCACTTAATTTAATCATTTTAACAATCTTAAATTTCTTTAATTTTCTAGTTATGTGTATATGCTTCTTAAGTAAAAATTCAAATAAATATTACAAAGAAAAATGTAATATTACCTACTGTTCCTGTTACAGATTATTATGAACTTAGTATTGTAAACTGTAGTTCTGTTAGATGTGGTTGAGTATGACTATAACTCCTGTCCTATGCCAATCTCACAGTCTCTGACATACTCAAGCCCATTGCTCGAGGTGGTAAATCTTCACAGAAGCAGGTTACACATCTTTCTCTCTGATGTGGTTGGTGGCTTTGAACTACTAACATTTTGGCTTGGAGCCTAATTTTTCAGTCCCAGTGCCACCATTACTGTTGTTTTGAGGTGACAGCTGAGGTGGACTCATACGGACCGATGAGCAACACCCTGTTCTATAGTGTACCATCCCCTTCATCCCTGATATACTTAGCCCATTGTTGCAGTCATTGCATCAATCCATCTCTTGGAGGGTCTTCCCTTCTTTTGCTGACTCTCTACCTTTTCAAGCATGATGTCCCTTTCTAAGGTATACCTTCTATTAACAACATATCCAAAGTAAATGAGATGAAGTCCTCCGTCTTTGCCTCTGAAGATCACTCTGGCTGCACTTTGTCCAATATACCAGAACTCATTTTAAAAAAGGGAAAAGAGGCACTATTTTTAAAAAGTCAGAAAACATGTAACAAGTCCAATAGGTGACCCTGGATGCTCCCTTGGGGATTGGCCTTCATTTCTACTGGTGACAACATGGAGATTGTCTTGAGAATCAGGGTACATACAGTCTAGATAGTTCAGTCAGACAAGAATTTAATAGAGAAAGACTTATAAGAGAGATAGGGGAAAAGGACAAGAAGGTAAAGATGATTCTAGAGATCCTAAAAGAATGCCTGTGCTTCCGGACTTAGTAGTGAGCACCAGAAACCGCTGGAGGCGCTACTCTGTTAGCACCACTTCTGCCAGCAGGACCTGCCTATCCTCCCTGCTGTCCGCTCTGGAGCCACTAAAATGACTAAGTCCTATAGCCATCTGTGGTGGCTTGAGACTAAACCTAGAGGAAATGGAATGACATCTCTGTTTCACAATATCTCACCAGAGTGAGAGTTTGACAGGAAACTAGTTTGCAAGGGCATTTGGGAAATGTAGTTCCAGGCTTCTAGCCCCTGCCACACAGAAGAGAGCACAGTATGAGAGGAATTGGATCAGAATAGCAATAGACCAACTCCAGCACAATAGGAAACCCAGGAAGGTATCCAAGGCTAAGACACGGTTCTCGCTGGAGGAAGAGGCCTGTGTTCTGGAACCAGCTCTGTTTTCAGTGTGCTGGTTCCTCTCCAAGGCCATACAGTATGGTTTTCAGGACACAGGCTCAAATAGCGTGCTCTTTTGCAGAATAAGGTTGTTAAGCGGGTAAAGATACTGTAGATAAAGTTCTTTGACCAGTACCTGGAACATAGTAAGCACTTAACAAATTATTAACTATTGCTATTGTTATTATTACTTTGATTTCCATTTCACCATTAAATCAGAACCAATTCATAGCCGACTGTCCATTGTGAATGTCCATTGAGTTTTCAGAGGCTGTAAATCACAGGGGAAGAGAATGCTCATCTTCCTCCCATAGAGGCACTGATAGAGTCAAACCAGCCACCTTTAGGTTAGCAGTGCAGTTCCCTGCAGAATACGCCACCATTGCTGCTGCAGAGGAAAGCAAACTAAGGATCATAGCCATCTGAGCCCAAGGCTATGCGGGCATTTGGAGAGACAGAAAAAAAAGGAACCTAGCCCCACCTTCAAAGATTTCTTAGTCTGATGGGAAGAAAGACAAAAGCAGAAGAAAACCACTGATACAAGGCAAACTGTGATCAGTGATAGCATTTGGAAGCAGGCGTGGCATCCACTTCCGTAAATAGCTTGCCTCCAGAAACCCTATGAACCTGGAGAAAGGATCAAAGTCACGCATGCAAGTGTCCAGGACTTTCGTTCATCGGGCCGTTAGGAGTTGCTTACGACTCAGTGGCACTTAACAACAACAACAACAATCATAATGACCCTATGAAAACCACTGATTCAAGACAATATGTGATCAGTGACAGTACTATTGTTGACTATAACAATCATAGTGACTCTATGAACAACAGATCAGAACATTTGCCCTGTCCTGCGCCATCCTCATTATCAGAGGCTCAAGCCCAGTGTGGCAGTCACTGGGTCAATCCATCACATTGAGGGTTTTCCTTTCTTTTGCCAGTTCCCTACTTTGTCCAGTATGAGGTCTTTGTCCAAGGACTGGCCCCACCTGAGAACATGACCGAAGTATGTGAGAAATGTCACCATCCTCGCCTCTAAGGAACACACTGGTTGCACTTCCCCCAAGATAGATTTGCTTGTTCTTTTCACAGTACTCTTCACCACAATTCAGAGGTATCAATAATTCTTTTTGGTCTTCCTTGTTCATTGCCAATTTTCACATGGATACAAAGCAATGAAAAATATCACAACTTGGGTCAGGCACACTGTAATCTTTAAACTCACATCTCTGCTCCTTAGTACTTTAAAGAAGTTCTTGACAAGAGTCTTGCCCAATGCAACACATATTTTGGCCTCTTGACTACTGCATTCATAACTGTTGACTGGATTTAAATAAAATTAAATCCTTGACAACTTATTTTTTTTTTCTTTGTCTATCATGAGATTATCTTTTGGTCTAATGGTGAAGGTTTTTATTTTTTATTGATGTGGAGATATAAACTCCACATATAGATAATAATTTATAGATATAACTAAGAGATAGATGTAATCCACAGATGCATACTGTTGTTGTTGTTAGTTGCCTTCAAGTTGAATAGACTCAAAGTGACCCTATGAACAGCAGATGTGAACCAAGAGAAGCAAAGTTTTAAGAAGATGTGTTGTTATGTGTCATTCAGTTGGAACTAACTCATAGCTGATCCTCCAGCGGGTTTTCAGAGGCTATCATTTCATTATTGCCCACTTTTCTTCCATGGAGCAGCAGATTAGATCTGCTAAATTTGGGTTGATAGCACAACCTTTTACCCTGTCACCAGAACACCCAAAAAGGAGATACTATTGTTGTGTGCATTGAGTCTGAACTGACCCATTGTTGACCCTTCAGTGAATTTTCAGAGTCAGTTAATCAGGCAGAACTCCTCCCTGTCCATCCTTCTGTTGTGCCCACAAAATGCCCCTCAAAGAAATCCAAAAGCACATCTGACATTTCAAGAGCGTTTATTATTTAATTTTCCATGCGCGGAGGCCCTTTCCCTTCCCCAGGATGGTGGTGAAGGAAAAAGGCCCCGAGTTTTCCCTCTCACTTGCTTTTATAGCTTTTTCTTGAGTGCCCCTGCTAGGGCAAAGAGATTGGTGGGCCAGGGGGGTCAGTCATTTGGTCGGCTTTTGATGGGCTGGTTACTTTGCCCGCCTTTACTCTGTTTATGTCACGTAGACACTAGTTAATTCCTTACTTTTTCAAGGACAGACTAGGCTTTACCTGGGGCACTCGTGTTTGCCCTAAGCCAAGAATGTTTATGGCCTGCTTCTGCCTCCAGCCCTAATGGGGGTTAATAAAAAATGGGTTTTCTGCTGCCCCTTCACTTCTACTGTTGAGCAGTTGGTGGACTAGACCTTTGAGATTCTTGCTCAATTTGGAGGAAAGATTCATAAAGATGCTGCTTTGAACTTAAAAGTGTTCTCTTGTAATCTTGGACAGTTCATTTAGGCATCGTAGCCTCATTTTCCTCATCTATAAAAACAAAAGCAAAACAAAAAAACAAAACAACAACAAAAATCCAGAAGCAAACACACTACCAGAAACACAAACCTCTCTTCACAAAGTCGTGAAACTACTGAACACTTCTGTATATAAAATCCCTTCTGTAGTATCTGCCTTAGAAACACACTCAAAAGGTGAACATTGTTGAACAATACAAATTCCATATGACCCAGCTAGTCCACTCCTTGGAATATATACCCTGAGAAAATGAGAACTGAGGCTCAAATGGAGACTTGTACTCCAGTGTTCATAGCAGCATTATTCACCATCACAAGAACATGGAAACAGCCCAAATGCCAAAACTGAATGAATTGAGAAATTGTGGTGCAACCACACAAAGGAGTATCATGCAGCACTCAACAGCAAGAATTTTGAAAAATACTACATAACTAATGGTTATAAATTATGGTACATTCACATGATGGACTACTACCGCAGCATGCAGGAGCAATGATTTTGTAAATTCCTTCCTAACTTGGGAGGGACTGTAGAGCATTATGGTAAGTGAACTCAATCCCATAAGGACAAATATTGTATAAGACCATTATTGTAGAAAGTGTATGAGGATCCAAGGGAAATGGGGGCAGCAGAGGGGTGAGCAGGTGGGAGTTAATCATAGGATCGCACAATTTGATGGGTGGAGGGAGGAGTGGGGAAAGGAAAGGGGAAAGATCCGCGTGAAAAACAATGTATTATGAACTTTGTAAATAAAACAATATAAAATAAAAATTTTCTTTAAAAAAAAAAGGTGGGGGGGGGTGAGCAGTACTAATCCTAGTGGTCAACCAGAGAGATTCAGGCCATGAACTAGGGAAAGAAGGGAAAATGCAAAGAGGGGAAGGCTACTTAATTTTAAAGAATGAAGGGACCAGAGCAGTCAGGTACCCAGTTCCGTGCAGGCCGCCAGGGGGCGCCCAGGGCCAAAGCGAGCTCGTTGCCAGTGGCAACCGGCCTCCACAGCGCTGGCTGCCTTGGCGGCGCTCCAAAACAGCAAGATGTCACTGAGCCCCTGCTCGTCTGACCCTAACGTCTCAGGCAAAAAGGTGCTGACGGTGACTGAGCAGGCGAAAGCTGAAAAGGGACAGGAGATCGGTGTCTCCACCGGCCCTTCCCTGGAGTTATGCGTCGTCCCCGCCACCTTGGGCTCCTCGGTCGCGGCCGCCGCGCTGGAGCAGCTCTTATTTGTGGGTGAGAAGCTTGTCGGAAAGGAGCTCGTCCTCCAGGGTGGAGCCGGGCGGCCCTCAATGGGAACCCTCCCTGGAAGCACTCTCGGCTGCTGGAGCCCCCTGGCTCCTCCGAGGCTGGGGAGCCGGCAGGGGGCGGCGCCAGCACTTGCTGCCGGCCCGGGAGCGGACTCCGGTTGGATCCTGGACTTCCAGGCCATTGCCCTTCTGCCCTCTCTTGCCTGTTGCAAGCTGCAGGCTTATCCATCTGCCCATTTTTTGTGGTTGTGAGTTTTTTTCCTTTTTGTTGGGGTTATTTCCCCCCAAATTTTTAAAATTGGTTTGCATACAGTAATTCGTTTACATTGTGTTTCGTTCCTGTACATTGTTTTATACAATCTTTCTTTTACATTGTGTTTCATACATTCATATACATTGCGTTTTATGTAATTAATCCAATGCCTATTATTACCCTGTCCTTTGCAATCCCCATTGAATCTTTTCTATAGCACCTATATTCACAATAGCAAGAATATGGAAACAGCCCAATCAACAAACAAATGGAGTGAGAAAGTGTGGTATATTCACACAATAGAACACTCTGCAGCACTAAGGAACAAACACAATGTGAAATACTATTTAACTTAGGAGAGTCTAGGCATTATATCAAGTGGACAAATTCTCACAGGGACAAATACTGCATGAGACCATAATTGAAAAACTAGGACAACTAGTTAGATGTGTGTTAAGTATCCAAAAACGGAAAGGATGAAGGGAGTGGAAAAAGGAAAAGGGTGGAAATCAATAGGGTTGCAGAGTTTAGTGGGTGAATGAGAGTGGGTGAAGGAATAGGGAAGATTCCATCTGCCTTTAGACTGTATATTGGATTTCTGCTTGTCCCTTACTGCCTTTCCATTGCAAGTTAATTTCCTCCATTATTTTGCCAGTGAAAACTGGAGAACTTAACACACAAATAAGAAAAAGTGTGTCAAAGTGGCACTTGTTCTATTAAAGCAGCAACAAACATCAAACTCACTGACATGGGGGATCCATTCCCGCTCATGCAGTTGCTCTGTGACATTTCTGAGGTTATAAAATCTCTGAGGCAAGAAAAACACAGACCATTTTCTCCAGTGCAGTTTACGGCTTCTGAAACCCGCTGTGTGGCAGCTGTGAGTAGGACAGGACACAAGAACAACAAATCTTAACAGGAGCAAATTGCTTCATCTTTCCTCTACATAGTGGTGGATGGATAAGAACCTTTTGGTGAACAGATGAGCATGTGGTGTGAATTAAATCTGGATGCTCTTTTACCTGGAAAAAGCACGTTTAGGAAATGTGAACAGAGAAGTATCTTAACTGGGGCCAGATTAAAATTTTTCTTCACTTACAAGAGCTGAGCTTGGAATTAAGCCACCTAAATTTAGGACAAAACATGTTCCAAGAAAAAGCATTGTTTCTTCATATGAAAACCTATTTATTCCAAATAATAAGATATTCATTGCTTCGCTACTTAAGGATAATTCTATTAGTTTTTAGTATAATACTACCATTGATTTGGTAGGATTTCTTTACCCCATTTTAGATGAACTAATTTCATGTTATAATTCTTGTGGAATAGGTTTAGATAAGTTCATTATAAAAGATATTGACCCAGAGAGAGTAAATTATTCCCAAGTGTCTAAGGTCATTGTTTAGGATAGAGATAGTTTGGAGCTGTTCATCTCTGGTTTTATCTCTCGGTCACCAAGTTATTTCATTTCTCGTGTTAATCACAAATAATGATTTCTGGACCTGCATGAAGTTTTTCACAGGAGAAAATATCATTAAGTCTTCCTGATCTGAGTATGCAAGCAGAAACAAGTGTGTGCTCATTTATTTCACTTTAAAAGAGAGAGATCCTTTACAAAACCCTGTCTCTCTTACACACACTTAATTGCTCACAAATTCAGTAAGTGATTTTCACTTGGTCTGAGAGCTTAGATTATTTAAGTGAGCCCAAATTGCCTGAAACAAAGAACAGAAATTATTCTTTACACTTCCAAGAATGAGGATTAAGGACAAGAACCTAGAACTACCCTATTGGTATCCAGACTCCACCATGAATCAGCACTATGACCTTAAAAATCGGCTGTCAGTTATTTCTCCAGAGTGCTGAAGAGCAATGATGTCAGTCTAAAGACTAAAGTGCACCTGATCCAGGACATGGTCTCCACAACTACTTGCTATGCATCAGAAAGCTGGAAAACAACTAAGGATGATAGAAGAAGGATCAATGCCTTTAAGCTGTGGTGCTGGAGAAGAATCTTGAACTTACTTTAAAAAGGAAATATTAAGTAGAAAAGAGATCCATGTAAAACTAGGAAAATTCAGAGATAGAAGATGTATTTTACAACTGAGTAAGCATTTGAATTAGATCTTAAATATTATTATTAGTTTGGTATAGTTTCTTTTTTTCTATTTTGTTATTGATTACCTTCGAGTTGAGCTCAACTCATAGCAACTCTATGAACAAAAGGCCTCAAGTCCCTCTAAAACTATTGACATTTATCAAAGTTCATAGAGTTTCCAGAGGTATGGTGTTTAGGAAGTGGATTCCACCCCTGGTTCCAAACCTGACATAGTATGTTATTGTTGTTATGTGCCGTTGAGTTTCCTGTAATGCATAGTGACCCGATGTACAGCAGCTCTGAACCCTTTACTATCCTGAGCCAGTCTCACTAACTCTGACTCACCAGCCCCCATCGTCCCAGTTACTGTATCAACCCCTCTTATCTGGGGTCTTCCTCTCCGGAGCTGTTTGTCCACCCTTCCAAGCACCATGTCCTTCTCCAAGGACTGAAATTAATATCACAAGGAACTATGGGAGCTTAGTGCATTGTGTGCTGGGCTGCTAACCAAAAGGTCAGTAGATCAAATCAACCAGCCATTCAGTAGACAAAAGGTGAGTTAGCCTGCTCCCTTTAAGATTTAAAGCCTCAGAAACCTGAAGAAGGGTCCATGACTTGGAATAGACTCAACAGCTGTGAGTTTTGAAGTTTTGAATTTAATATCACCACTCTTATGAGATAGACATGGACAAGTATCATAAAAAATGTTGACTGTTGAAGAAGTACAACTATTCATTAGTATCCAAGTTCATTGTCAGTAATAGAGCTAATTGTAAACTATTGATTTGGAATACAATTTTAATTTTCTTTCCTTCATTTTTAGAACAATCGCTGCAAAGTGACTATTTTAAATGTGATGAAGCAGCTAGGATCTTTCTTCAGGACATCGCTGTAGCTGTTAAAAAATTGGTATTGTATTATGTATAAAGCTATTTTTTTAATGCTTCCATGTACTTTATTATCAAACTTTAATTTAGCACTGAGTCTTTTCAAAGTGAAGGTCCTGGGGAGCGAAATTTGTTCTTAGTTACTGACCAAAAAGTTAGCAGTTCAAACCTATTTGATGATACCATGGAAGAAAAGCCTGGTGATCTGCTTCCGTAAGGTTACTGTCAAGAAAATGTCATGGGATATAGTTCTACTCTGTACCACGTGGGTCCCTATGAGTCAGAACTGGCTGCAGAAAAAGGTTTGATTTGGTTACCCATCTGTTCAAGGTACTTCAAAAAATGAATAGGGAAAATATTTAGCGTCAATTTAAAAATATTTTCTCTCACGTTACTAAGTATTTGCACCAGTGTTGAATCAGCTGTTGAAGAAGCAAAAATACTGCTTTTTTCCTGTCATTTGGAACATGGAATAACAGGCCTGTTCTATAGATGATGCTAGATTCACTTATGAGAAGCAGAACTGGTTAATGATTGAGCTGGTCAGAATTGTGAAGGCTCTTCATTAGATTTAAAAATATACTATGGAAAAAAATATTTATAATATGTCGAGATACGGAGGTAAATGAGTTTGGTCTAACCAAGTGATGATGAAAATTATTTTACAAATTTCACATATATGTTAATGTACCACTGAGTCAGAAGTGATTTATAGCTGACCCTCCAACAAGTTTTCAGGGATCACACAAGAAGAGATTTCCCACCATTCTGCCAAGGAAAAAGTGGATTAAAACTGTGCACCTTAGGGTTGACGGTGCACCTTCTTACCACAAGCTCTGTGTGTATGTGTATGTACTTAACTACAATTACGCTATTAAACTTCATCATAATGTATGGAAGCACAAGGTTTTTTAATATGCAATGCCATACTGTGATCCTATTAAAACTTTCCCCACCTCTGTTCATTTAAGAATGCTTTTTCTCAGAACTTGAAGGGGTGAAAACATGTTATGGCTAATTATCCAGCTTGACTCAATTTAATATTTAAATCCTATAACCAATCCCTTAAATAGCTGAGAAAAATCTCTTCTTCACTTTGAAAAGTAACACATTTTCACTATTATTAAAATAATGCATGTATACTCTGAAAATTTTAGGGAAAAATAAATATGCAGAAAGAAGAAAGTGAAAATATATCACCAATAAAACCACTAAGACAATTTCTTTGATATTTTAATGGAAGTTTATAGAGAACTTGGATTTCCATTCATTCATTCATTCATTATTGCATATTTTCCTCCCTGCTCCCCTCCCCAAAGTTCATTTTCTCTTTGAAAAAAAATTATTTCATTGCTGTACAATTCTCCACTCCCATCCCAGTCCACTTTATGATGTAGCTCTTATTCTCGACTGTTGTTATGCAAATAATACCTAAGCTATATTCCTTTTAAGCATATATTCCTTTTAAGCTGTTCTAAGACAATTTTTTTTATCTATACAATATAATGACAGTAATTATATTAGCCATACTGCCTCCAGAAACTATGAACTTTGATAAATGTTGATTGTTTTAGAGGGGCTTCAGGCCTTTTGTTCACAGAGTCGCTATGAGTCATGCTTGACTCGAAGGCAATGGACAACATATTGCACAAAGGAGCCCTGGTGACACAGTGCCTAAGCATTCAGCCACTAACATAAAGGTCAACAGTTTGAATGCACCAGCCACTCAAGAGAAAAGTATAGTAGTAGAAACATTATGAAGCAATTCTACTCTGAGTTAGAATCAACTTGGTCAAAGTTTAGTTTTTATATTGTACATCCATCTCTACTATCCATTCCCAAAATAATTATAATGAAATCTTTGATAAATGTCCTTTCTGTTTTCAGATCATGCATACCATTGAAACTTACTTTTACATATGGTCAAGTCATATAGTAGCTTTTTTAGCCATCATTTATTTAAAGGATGCACTACTTTCTGCCCCTTTCCCCAGTTGGTTTTTGAGCTCTGGAGGTCTAGTGGCAAAAAGCTGTGCTACAATTCTAAAGGCATGTGGTTTGAGGCCACCAGCTGCTCCACCAAAAAAGAATCTCCTCCCATGCAATTAACTGCTTCTGAAAACCCACCAGACGTTCAACTGTGGGTTGCTTCCAACTCTATGGTAAACACCACACCAACAACAATTGTTTTTGAAATTCTTTTTTTCCTTTGGTAAACTAGCTCTACCTGTTGTTGTTGCTATGTGCCGTCGAGTCGCTTGTGACTCATAGCGACCCTCTGTACAACAGCCCTAAACCCTGCTCCATCCTGTGCCAATCGCACTGCCTCTGACACACCCATCCCAATTACCCCAGTCACTGAATCAATCCACCTCATAGAGGGTCTTCCCCTTTTGCGCCGTCCCTCCACCATTCCAAGCATGGTGTCCTTCTCCAAGGACCTCTCCCTCCTTACAACATGTCCAAAGTATGTCAGAATCCTTGCCTCCAAGGAGCATCCTGGTTTAACCCTTTCTAGGATGAATATGTTTTCTTGGCAGTCCAGGGTTCATTCAGTACTCTTCTCCAGCACCACAGCTCAGAGGTATCAATTCTCCTTCTGTCTTCCCTAGTCATTGTCCAGCTCTCTGATGCATAACAAGTGATTGCAAAGACCATGGCCTATATTAGGCACACCTTAATCTCAAGAGAGACACCGTTGCTCTTGAGTACTTTAGAGAGGTCCCTAACAACAGACTTTCCCATCGCAATACGTTTTTTTATTTCCTGGCTGCTGGTGCCAAGAGTGTTGACCATGGAGCCAAGCAAACTGAAGCTGTGAACAATCTCAATCTCTTCGCCATCCATCCTGATGCTACCAATTGGTCCAGTGGTGAGAATCTTTGTCTTCTTGACATTGAGCCTCAGTCCATACTGAAGGCTGCAGTCCTTGACCCTCTGCAGCAAGTGCATGACGTCCTCCTCAGTTTTAGCAAGCAGGGTTGTGTCATCTGCATAACGCAGATTGTTAATAGATCTTCCACCAATCCTGACTCCACACTTCTCCTCATAGAGCCCAGCCTCCCAGATAATCTGTTCTGCATACAGGTTGAAAAGGTATGGAGACAGGACACATCCCTGGCGTACACCCTTCCCAATTTTGAACCATGCAGTGTTACCCTGCTCTGTTCTGATGACTGCCACTTGGTCCAAGTATAGGTTTCGCATTAGCACGATTAAATGTTCTGGGATTCCCATTCTTCTCAGAGTCAGCCACAGTTTGTTATGATCCACACAGTCAAATGCCTTTGCATAATCAATGAAACACAGATAGACATTCTTCTGGTATTCCCTGCTTTCAGCCAAGATCCATCTAACATCAGCTATAATATCCCTAGTACCCCTACCCCTTCTAAACCCAGCCTGGACTTCTGGCAATTCTCTGCTGATGTGCTGTTCCAGTCGTTTTTGGATAATCTTCAGTAGATTCTTGCTTGCATGTGAAATCAATGATATTGTTCTGCAGTTTCCACACTCTGTTGGGTCACCCTTCTTTGGAATGGGAACAAATATAGATCTCTTCCAATCAGTTGGCCAAGTGGTTGTTCTCCAAATTTCTTGGCACAAATTGGTGAGCACATCCAGAGCAGCATCTGTTAGCCAAAATAGGTCAATTGGTATACCACCTATTCCTGGGCCCTTATATTTTGCTATTTCTTTCAAAGCAGCTTCAACTTCTTCATCATCATAGGCTCTTGCTCATATGTTATTTCACTAAATTCTTCTGTATCTGCCAGTTCCTTTAAATTAAAAAAACCCACAAAACCAACCTTGAACACTGACGTTGGAGTATACAATTGCCCCATTTTCTTCTTCAAATAGGAATAATGTTTGAAGATGTTTTACAAAAATCCATTTGAAGCTCTGAACACATAATGCATTGTTTAGGAAATAAATCTTATTGTTTTACTGTCTTAACTCTTTAAAATGCTACTTAAATTTTCAGGAACAAATGAGAAAAGCCACAATTGATCTTCTAGAAATTGAAACCATGGAACTCAGCAGACTATATTTTCTATTGGAAACTCTTCCCAAGTGCTTTAACAGAGAAATGGAAGGTACTTTTAGGGTTATTAATTGTAGAAATTTACCTTGTGAAAATATAGAATCTAGTACTTTGGATTAAATAATGTTGATAGTTATCACATGTCACATACAGGAAGAAAGAATGCACAACGGAAAAACAGATTTGTAATGCTTTTCTAGTTGTTGCTGTTATTGTGTACTGTTGAGTTGGAACTGACCCATAGCTGACCCTCAGGTGGGTTTTCAGAGGCAGCTAATTGGACAGGCGGATATTACCCATCCTTCTCCCGCCGGAGCTTCTGGTGGATTTGAACCATGTGTCTTTAAGATTGCAGTGCAACTTCTTTCCACCAAGTCATCAGTGCTCATACATATTATACAAGTGCTGTGGAAATAATAGGTATGTACATAAACACTGAATATTTAGAATTTTATTTCTCAGTAGATTGAAGATGAGAGCATCAACACATCTCAAATTGGTATATCTTCAGTTAAATTATGAAGCATGACCAGCTTAAATTGCAAAGCTAGGTGACTTCGCCAATCAATGTGTATTCTTTAAAATACTAAGAAAAGATTTTGTAAAAATGATGGTTTTTATTTTTTAGTTATTAAAACCTAGGAACACAGCTAAAGAAAGATATAAAAGACAGGTAATCAGGAATCTACAAAACATATTTTAAGGACTAAATTATAAAAATGTTAACATAAATTGGTTTTTACATTTAATAGGTTGTTATTGTTATGTGCTGTCAAGTTGCATGCAACTTGTCCTGAGCCAGTCTTATTGATTCTGACATACCAACCCCCATTGTCCCAGTTACTGCATCAATCCATCTCACCTGGGGTCTTCCTTTCCTTCCCCTCCACCCTTCTGAGCATGATATCCTTCTCTAAGGATTGGTCCCTCCTGGCCACATGCCCAAAGTATGTGAACTGAGCTTCAAAATCCTAGCCTCCAAGGAGAAACTTGGTTTCACCCTCTCCAAGACAGACTTAATTGTTTTATTCCTGGTCTATGATATGTTCAATCCTCTTTAGCACTACAACTCAAAAGCATTGATTCTTCTTCTAAAGCCAGTAAAAAATCTGGCAGGTTATTATGTGGAAGACAATTCTAAAATTTACATGGAAATATGTTGCTGTTGTTGTTGACTGCCTTCACATCGAGCATGACTCATAGCAAACCTATGAACAAAATGCCTGAAGCCCTTCTTCAACTGTCAACGTTTATCAAAGTTCATAGAGTTTCCAGAGGCAAGTTGTTTAGAAAGTGGATGCCACTCCTGCTTCACATGGAAATATAAAGGACCAAATTTAGAGAGCTAAGATAATCTTGAAAAAGATGCATAAGATGAGAAGTAATATATAAGAAACAGTAAGATTTATTATATAGCTATGGTGAGCAAAGACAAGATGAGCTGTGAGATATCAAGAACATCTTCCATGAAGAATGCAAAAGGTCATTACAAAGACAGAGGAGGAAGAAAAGACCAAGATGGATGTCAGAAAAGACCCTGAATATTGCACTAGAGCAATAAGCCAAAGCAAAGCAAAGGGGAAAAAAAGGAAGCCAAAGCTATGGGAAGAACTCAAGATATTGAGGAGCTAAAGAGAAGATTCCAAAGGATAGCTCGGAAGACAAAGCAATGTATTATAATGAAATGTGCAAAGAGCTGGGATCAGAAAATCGAGCTGAATTCACTCAGCATTTCTTAAGCTGAAGGAACTGAAGAACAAATTCAAGCCACTGCTGGTAATACTCTGTGACACTGATGTGTCAAATGCGTTAAGGGTTGGCTACCCAATGTGGACAGAGAATGGGGTGGAGGTCCCCAACTAAAACAAACTTGGAAGGAGGAATGGCATCCACTTCCATAATAGCTTGCCTCTGGAAACCCTATGAACCTGGAGAGAGGATGAAAGGCACCCAAGCGTCAAAAACTCTCCTTTATCGGGTTGATATGAGTCACCTGAGACCCCACGGCACTTAACAACAACAAGTGGTAATACTTAATGAGTCACCTGAGACCCGACGGCACTTAACAACAACAAGTGGTAATACTTAAGAATGCTTTGGGCATAATATTAAATGATCCAGAAAGCATTAAAAGAAGGTGGAAAGAGTATACAGAGTCATTGTACCAAAAGGAAATGGCTGACACAGAAGAATTTTATGAAACAACGTATGTGCGAATGTGGTGATGAAGGAGGAAGTTCAAGTTGCTTTGAAAGAATTGGCAAAAAACAAGGCCCCAGGAATTGATGGCATACCAGTTGACATATTTCAATAAACCAACGCTGTCCTGGATGTGTTCACCAAGTTGTGTCAAGAAATCTGGAGGACAGCCACCTGGCCAACTGACTGGAAGAGATCTATATTTGTTCTCATTCCAAAGAAAGATGACCCAACTGAGTGCAGAAATTACCAAACAGTATCATTAATACCACATACTAGCAAGTTTCTGCTGAAAATTATTTAAAAATTACTGGAATAGCACATCAGCAGAGAACTTCCAGATGTGCAGGCTGGGTTTAGAAGAGGCCATGATACTAGGGCGATCATAGCTAATTTTAGATAGATCTTGGCTGAAAGCAGGGAGTACCAGAGGAATGTCTACCTGGGTTTCATTGACTATGCAAAAGCATTTGACTGTGTAGATCACAACAAACAGTGGCTGACCCTGAGAAGAATGGGAATCCCAGAACACCTGACTGGGCTTATGTGAAACCTATACTTGGATCAGGAGGCAGTTGTTATAACAGAGCAAGGTTCAAAATTGGAAAGGGTGTATGGCAGGGATGTGTCCTATCTCCATATATTTCAATCTATATATGGAACAGATTATCCATGAGGCTGGGCTGTATGAGGAGGAATATAGCATCAGGATTAGAGGAAGACTCATCAACAGTCTGTGTTATACAGATGACACAGTCCTGCTTGTTGAAACTGAAAAAGATCTGAAGCACTTGCTACAGATTATCAAGGACTGCAGCCTTCAATATGGACTGAAGGTCAATATCAAAAAAACAATGACTAGGGATGGTAGAAGGAGAATTGATAACCTTTGTGCTGTTGTGCTGAAGAGTGTTGTATATACCATGGGCTGCTAGGAAAACAGACAGGTTCATCCTAGAAAAGGAGAGACTAGGTTGTTCCTTGGAGGCAAGGATTCTGAAGCTTCCTCTGACATACTTCGGACACATTGCAAGGAGGGACCAGTCTTTGATGAGGGATGTCATGTTTGGGAGGGTGGAGGGACAGCGCAAGAGAGGAAGAGCCTTGATGAGATGGATTGAGTTGGTGACTGGGGTAATGGGGATAAGTGTGTTGGAGACAATAAATTTGGCACAAGACAGAGCAGGATTTAGGACTGTTGTACATAGGGTCGCTATGAGTCACAGGTGACTTGACACCACATAACAGCAGCAACAACAAATGGTATTAGCCCTCAATGAGAAGGGTTGGCACCGTGACTACCACCAAGGACTTGAGGATGACAGAGATCATGAGGATAGCATTGATCTGTTCATACACTTGCTATGAGTTACAGTCAACTTGATGGCACCTAACAACAACATACATTAAAGCAGTGTGATCTGATGCAAGAATAGACAAAGAAAACCTGATGTCTTAAGTTGCTAATCACTCAGCTGCTAACGGAAAGGGTGATGTGAAGCCACCAGCTGCCCCATTGAAGAAAGATGTGGCAGGTTGCTTAGGCAAGCATTTACAGCCTTAGAAACTCTGGAACAGTTCTATTCTACTTACACTCACTGTTATCAAGGCTGAACCAACTCATAGCTGACTCTCCTTTGTTGTGTTTCCAAGACTGTAAATGTCATGAGAGGAGACTGGTGGATTTGAACTTCAATAAAGATGAGGCCTTTGGGTTAGCAGCATAAACTCTCTATGGATTAGACCATGAGAGCTCTCTCTCTATTCTGTAGGCTTGCTGTAGTTAGAATCAACTTGGCTCAGTGCAGCAGGTTTGGGTCTTTTTGCTTGTTTGTTTATATAGATAAACAGATAAATAGAATATAGAAGCTAGAAACAATTCCTTTGCAATATAGAAATATTGCCATTATGATAAATATTGATGTATACTGCAGCCTTTTTAAGAAATAGTTCAGTGGTGTTAAGTATAATCAAGTCAGGACCTCCTCATGGCTGACTCTCTAGTGAGTTTTCAGAGGCAGTAAATCACATGGGAGCAGATTGCCCATCTTTCTCCCGTGGAGCAGCTGATGGATTATAACTGCATGCCTTTGAGTTAACAGCTAAATTCTTACTACTGAGCCACTGTTGCTGTTGTGTACCAGCAAGTCTGAACCGACCTGTAGCTGAGCCTCTGGTGGGTCTTCAGAGGCAGTTAACTGCACAGAAGGCGCTTACTTATCCTTCTCCCATGGATTCAAACCACATGCCTTCAGGATTGCAGCTCAGCTTCTTGCCACTAGGCCACCAAAGCTCCTAGATCTCCCTAAATAATTCTATGTGAGTAGGCTACTAATAGAGAAAAGATACAATAAAAAATTAAGTAGATGTTCCAGTTTCCATTTATTGCTTCTTAGTTTCCTTCATTGTCTGTTCTGTGATAATGGAGATAGACCCTGTTTTTATCTTCCTTGCCATTTGACATGACATTAAGCTTTATTAGTAGAGAGCCCTGGAGGAATATTGGAGAAGGAAGATGTTCTCCTCCTGGTTCCAATGTGCTTCACCTGGCACACTCTTACAGGGCATGTGACTTCTCCAGTGCCGGGCACCTGTGGCAGACAACAGTCTGTAGTAGTCAGAAGCTCCACTCAAGACCCCTTTTGGGTAGCTTCATGGTAGAGAGCCATTAGTGAGATATTTCACAGTGAACAGCCTGGTCCTTGATACCTCCTTGGATGGCTCTGCACTAAACTCTAAGGCATGACACGCCTTGCCCAACCTCTCACACTTCCAGGTTACACATGCACAGATGTAAGCTGTCTAAAGAAGTCCCAAGGCAGAGGCAGCTGGGTATCCCTAGGCCAGAACCTGAGAAATGCATGAGCAATTAGGAGCCGGTAAGACTGAGAGGAACTAAAGTGGTGAGTTGGAGGCATCTAGTATCAGGACAGGATGAAAACGTATTTCAGAGATGATCTAATTTGTTTATGTTTTATCTACACTTACACTTTTGCTCAATTAATGTTTCTACTTACTTTTAAGAATGTGTCAGAGATGCTCGCAAATCAAATATTTTTGAGATAAATAAATTATACCAAAATATTGCAAGTACTGATTCTGAAATAGAATCCTTAAAGAAAACATTAATAGAACTGGATGAAACTAATAAAATTCTAGGGTAAGTATTTTTTATTTACTATTTTAGTCAATGGTAGATGTAGTTAGAGGATTGTCCTAAAGAGTTTGCCCTGTGATCTGAACTTGTTCGGGGGGATATAAAAGTGGGCATATATTTTAATAGAAAATAATCCAGACTGATGTAGAGTTTATGTTGACTACAGAGGGCTGTAGAGGAGAACAGAACATCTTCAACCACTACACCACAAGTCCAGGAGACTTCTAAAATGTCATATTATACAATCAGCTTCCCAATAGCAACTAACGTTTGTAAATCAGACCCTGCTTAGCAGGCCACCTCTTAATGCAGAGACTCATAATGGTTTTAGTAGAATTCAATTTATAGACAACCACCACCACCAAAGCAGGAAGTCGCACTAGGTATTGTATTCATAGATCCCTACATGGCACAAACAATTGGTGAATGATTACTCACTTAAAATTTGATGATTCAAATCTACCCAGTGGCACTTTGAAAAGAAGCCCAGATAATCTCCTTCCATAAAGATTACATCCAATAAGACCCTAAAAACAGGTCTCTTCAACATGTGGGATCACCCTGATAGATTCAAGCACAGAAAGATTAATAATTTCTTTAGCTTTTCTTTTCTTTCTGGTTTAGTTCTGTAAACGTTAGATTATGACCTCCTGGAGGAATGAAGCTGAGATCGGCTCCCAAAAGGTCTCATATTTTATCTGCTTAATTGAGATGCAGGAGAAAGATGGGAAATCTCCCATCAATTTACTATATCTGAACTAGACTGTGAATTTCTAAAGTAATAGCAAAGACATAATACATAGGTTGGCAATTCATATCAGGTGGTCAGCACCATCTCAGCCCTGAAGATCTGTGATTCTCACACATGGTCATGTATCAGAACCACTTGGACCCACTCTAGAGTTTTTGATTCAGTCTGTCCAGAACCTGAAATTCTACGTTTCCAACAAGTTCCCAGATGATGACTGTGATCATACTTTAAGGACTTCTGCTTGTTGCACTTTTCTGACCAGCACGAAAGTGCTGGGTGCTGGGATAAACTACGCAAGACTTTAGTAAGTCAAGAATTAAGGGGAGAGAATCTCATGGTTGGGCGTCCTCCCGACTTGTACATCCTTATAGCTTTTAGAAGTTTTCTAATACATAAGCAAAATAAATTATTAACAAGAATCATGAGATTTATATAAGACATCCTGTTTGTTACAATGACCCTTTTTATGACTGCATTCTTATTAGAAATTTTGAGTTAGCAAGAGAATGTTTTCCTTGAAACAAATTACATGCATACATACTTACAAGGTATAATGTTCTAACTTTATAGGAACATGTTGACATTTACTCAGTAACTTATACCTTTGTTTTGTTGAACAATTCAACATTTACTTGGGAATATTTTCCTTGTTTTTCCCCCACAATGTGCATTTAATAGACTTTCCCCTTTAACAATTTTCTCTGGTTTCAGTCTCTCGGTCCAAGCAACCCCTGATTTAATTATCTTAACCCCCACCAAGAGAAAGCTTTATGAAAAGACAAGTTACCAGCAGATCATTTAGTGAGCTTGTTATATGCTGTTGAGTTGCCTGTGACTCATAGCAACCCTATGTACATCAGCCCTAAACTCTCCTATATCCTGTGCCACCAATCTTGTTGTCTCTGATGCACCTACCCCCATTATCCCAGTCACTGACTCAATCCATCTCATCGAGAGTCTTCCTCTCTTGCACTGTCCCTCCACCCTCCCAAGCATGACATCCTTCTCCAAGGACAGATCCCACCTTTCAAAACATCCAAAGTGTTTCAGATGAAGTTTCAGAATCCTTGCCTCTAAGAGCAGCCTGGCTTCACCCTCTCCAGGATGAATTTATATTTAATGGTGCCCACATACTTATGAAGAGCACAACTTTGTGGTGAGCACAGTTCTTCTGTTGGACAATCCTTGGACATTAGATCCCTTCCAGATCCTTGAATATAACTTGTAACACTCTAGTTCCCACCAGCAAAATACACCTAATTATTGTTGTGGAGATTATTGCCTTTGAGTCAAGCACAACTCATAGCAACTCTATGAACAAAAGGCCTGAAGCCTTTCTATAACTATCGACATTTATCAAAGTTCATAGACTTTCCAGAGGCAGGTTTTTTAAGGAAGTGGGTGCCACTTCTGCTTCCAAACGTGTCCTAAACTGGGAGCTCCACCAAACATTGTCCACCATGGGTAACTGTCATGGCAACTGACATCCCAATTACACAAGGTTCAGAATCACAGCAACCCCAGGTTACCTCAGTACAGCATATTGACAGAAGAGAGCTGTACCACTATACACCTAATTAGATTTTTAAATTTATTTTCTTTTTTATGCTTTCTTGAAGCTACCGGAACTAAGCTCAGCTAATTCAATCTTAGAAAGCTTTCTTGCTGGACCCACAAAGTGCCCACTACCTGATCTCCTTCTCACTGTGCCTCTATCTCAGACATCTTTTTATGATATTTCTGGTGTTGAGTCAACTTCTGGAACCTAACTCACTAACAGCCTATTTCTATTCTCCTGGGCCTTCACATGATCCATGGAAATGAAACAGTCTTTATCCTAGCAACCTTATTTAAAAAAATCAAATTGCCAGAGAATTGAGGCCTTCGGGTTAGTGGCATATCTCACTACGGGTTCCACCACCGAGCTCCCCAACACTGGAAAAAGGTAGTAAACGCTTTAAAAAGAAGACAATATCAATTGTTCCTCCTCCAAACTTTATTCTTCTTAACCTTTGGCTGTGTTTTTTATGATCTTAACATGTCTTTCATGATGGGCATGTTCAGTGGTAGATGTGTAAGGTAGATCTAAAGCCCTATTTGGTTGTGGCTGGGAGAAAGTAATAGGGTTCATGTTGGTTTTCAAAAAACCTCTAAACAGGTAACATGCAGTGCTCCTTCCTCCCCTAACTTCTGTCCTCTGTTTCCCTGCATTAGAAGTTGGCTCCTGTTCATATGGTATTTCCTGAAATTTTTCATTGTTGATCAATTCTTTCTGGTACAGTGATTCTGTGTATTCTCTCCATCTTCTTTTGATGCTTTCTGGGCCATTCAATATATTGCCCATAGTATCCTTCAATATTGTGACACGAGGCTTAAATTTGTTTTTCAATTTGTCTCAGCTTGAGAAATGCAGAGCGAGAGTTCTTCCCTTTTTATTCTCCAATTCCAGCTCTCTGCATTTTCCATGATAATGCTTTGCTTTATCCTCCCGAGCTGCCCTTTGAAACCATATGTTCAGCTCTTTTACAGGAGCCATAGGTAATGAAGGAGGAAGTGGAAGCTACATTGAGGCATTGGCAAAAATTAAGGCCCCAGGAATCAATGGGAAACCAATTAACTTGTTTCAATTAACAGATGCAACCGTGGATGCACTCACCAACTTTTGCCAGGAAATTTGGAGGACAGCTGTCTGACCTGATTGGAAGAGATCCATATTTGTTCCCTTTCTCAAAAAAGGTGAAACAACTGAATGTGGAAACTATTGAACAATATTATTAATATCACATGCAAGCAAAATACAACCAAAGATCATTCAAAACTGGCTAGAAGAGTTCATAGATAGGGAACTGCCAAAGTTCAAGCAGGATTTAGAAAAGGCTATGGCATCAGGGATATTATTGCTGATGTCAGAGGGATCATGGCTGAAAGTAAGGGATACCAGAAGAATGTCTATTTTTGCTTTATTGACTACGCAAAGGCTTTTAATGGTGTGATCATAACAAGTTGTGGCTGACATTTAAAGGAATGGGAGAGTCTCAGAGCATTTAATTGTGCTCACACAGAACCTGTACTTGGACTAGGAGGCTATTGTGCGAACAGAGCAGGAGAACACTGCATGGTATAGAATTGAGAAGGGAGTGCTTGCTACAGGGTTGTATTCTTTCCATACCTATTCAATCTGTATGCTGAGCAAATTATCTGAAAAGCTAGACTCTATGAAGAGGAGTGTGGTACTGGGATTGGAGGGAGGCTCATCAATAACCTGCGTTATGCAGATGATGCAACATTGCTTGCTGAAAGTGAGGAGAACTTGAAGCATTTGTTGTAGAAGATCAAGGAATGCAGGCTTTGGTGTGGATTGAAAATTCTTACCATTGGACTGATAGGCAACATCATGATGGATGGAGAGGAGATTGAAACTGTCAACAGCTTCACCTTGCTTGGATCCACAATTAACACCCTTGGTACCAGCAGTCAGGAGATAAGGAGACACATTGCACTGGGAAAATCTGCAGTTAACAATCTCTCCAAATTATTGAGGAGTAATTGAATAAAGGAGTAATTGAGTAGTAAATGTGAGGACTAAGGCTCTTTCCAATCACTTGCTATGCATCTGAGAGCTAGACGATGAATAAGGATGGTAGAAGAAGAATTGACATCTTTGAACTGTAGTGTTGGAGAATAGCACTGAACACCCAATGGATTACCAAGAGAACAGATATATCTTGGAGAGGGTGCAGCCAGAGTGCTCTTTGGAGGCATAGATTGGTACAGATGAGACTTTACTTCATACACTTTGGGCGTGTTGCTGGGAGGAGTTACTCCTTAGAGAGGGACATGATGCTGGGAAGGGTGGAGGGTTGTCAAAGGAGAGGAAGGTCCTCAACCAGGTGGATTGACACAGTGACTATCACAATGGGCTCTTGTGTGTTGGGAAGTATGAGGATGGTGCAGGATAGAACAGGGTTCAGATCTTTTGTTCATAGGGTCACCTTGAATCATACTTGACAACACCTCACAACAAGAAGATGTGATGGAATATTTATCTTTCTCTTGCTTAACTACTTAGGATAATAAGATAGCGAATACCATACAAGCATACTACAATTATGAATAAGATCTGTTCCTACGTATATCTTTAAGTCAGATTTGTAAGTCATTTGTAATGGGCACACTGATTGAGTCTTAGTTTAGTGTAACTAAAAGTTCAAAGCCTTCTCAATTATTTAAAAGCTGCACATGCAGTAATTGGAAGTGCTTGCAATGAAAAATTTGTTGTGTGTAAAATTTGATTCAATTGTTTCAAAGTAAGGGGAAATTTTAACATTAAAGACCTACCACTAAGGCAGGTTTCGGCACCAGTGAGTAGAGATGATTCAGCCTCCCCTTATTCAAACATGGCCACTCACAGTGCCACTTTGATGTATATTACTTTCCATAGTCTTGCCAATATTCTTTTGAACACATCAGGTTCCTGAAGGAGTTCACTATACCTCTTCCGAGTCCCCCAAACTGTGATTTCCCCATTACAGTTACCCTGTCAAATCACCAAAATTGTTAAAGTTCTAGTCTGTCCTTGTTTTATATGTTAGGCCATGACAGATCTGTTCAAATTGGTTAGGAATTTTGCTTAAATGGCAAGTAAGAGTTGTCAGTAAGCTGGGTGTTCATAACCTGAAGACTGCCTGTTTATCACAGCATTTATCTGGCTAGTTCTCATTGGCCTATTTAAAAACTGTTCCTGAAATATTGTAGAATTGAACCCAAAATATCCCAGAGTCACCATCTGAACCCTACTGTGGTCTCCAAGGACAGGTGGAGAGAAAGAGAAAACTATGATAGTTTTCATTCAAAAAATAGTTGCAAGCTCGACACTTTTATATTTTATATTTCCTTCTTTCCCAATCACAACCAAGTTTAGACAATTATCAGCATAACTATAAGGACATTTTACAATTTCTTAATATTATTTTTCTCACCTAGCAAATTTTTTATGTCTTTCCTATCAGCTATATTTTTTTCATACTATGACTGGGTTTGTTTTTGGGGTTTTATTTTTCTGCCTAGTGAAAAGCAAGAAAGATTGGTGAAACAGCATAAAAAGTTTGTCCTGTCACTCAACCATGCAATGAGTGAAAAAGCCGACACAACTATTTACATAAATGAGACTTATAGCAAGATAAACCTGAAGAAAGAAGAAATTCGAATGCACAAACAGTGTATTGAAGAAATAGAGGAGAAAATGGAAAAAGATAGAGAAGAGCATGCATTACAAAAAAAGACATTGAATACACAGGTAAATGGCAGGGTTTATTTCTTTAAAACATACAGAACTGAACAGAATCTGGAGGGAAGCAAATGGGAAATAATTTGTTTGCCTTCAAGTCTTGCTGGTATCTCTGTAGAATCTTGTGGATGCACAGGGATTGGAAGAGAGCTGGATATTCAAGGGAACTTGAGGCCTTGGGTGACGACCTTAATTTAGGAACAGCATCTTGCATCATGGGAGAGAATATGATTGCTATAACTTGGAATTTGGGGTGGGCCCTTCATTCATCTAAAGCCTTATAAATATATGGAGTTTACATCCATTTAACCAGGCTCCTTTGACAGTTCTGAGGCAGCTTCTCTACAGAGTACTAGGATACTCTGCCAAAGCCTGCTGTTTCTGCTGAATGGATCTGCTAAGAGGAGCAACTGGTAGAGAGCAAAGAAGAGCCCAGTCCCCAAAGAGAAATATCTGAAATCCTCAATTTAATGAGAATGGAGGGAAAGTTTTGTGGATGTAAATTCATTCTATTCTGCCCTGCAAGTATGTATGGGTAGAGACTGGACTGTGATGTCTCAAAACTCACTCTTAGAGTAGATTATGATTGCTTCATCTTTTTCCTCCACGGCCCTGTGACAGGTAGGACTGTTTCAATAGTGTGTGTTTCCAGTCGCAGGTTTCTCCCCCTGCAGTGATGACTTGCTGTGGCACGTATTGCTCTTGAGCTCCTAATGTTTGCTTTTAGAAGGGCACAAATGGCATCGGCTCATGTTATAAATGTAGGAATTGAGATTTGGGCTTGCAACCCTCATACACTAAGAAAGAAAGTTTACTGAGTTGCTTTTTCATATCTTCATTGAAATTTAAAGGAATAAAATCAGGTAATGAAGAATTGATTTATACAGTCATAGATTCCATGTTAAACGTTTGGATATATATCATTCCAATCAAGGCAGAGCCTCTTTATTCTTACAATTGCCTAAACCTTCCGAAATAATTTTACATTAAAATAATATATTGAGGTTTTTTACGGGGGAGGGAGGGTTGTTTTCCAAGTGTAGATAACCCAACCTGATACAAACCTTTTTTTTATAATAAGCATAATGTAAAATAGCTGTTAGGAAATTGAGATGTTCTCAGATGCCTGTAACAAGCACTGGAAACTTGGTTTAAATAGTAAAGGACATTTATTATCTCTCACAGTAGGAATTTCAGAGATAGAACAAATGCCAAGAGTAGCTAATTCTACTCGGGTGGTCTAGTTGCAGGAAACTGAGCTGCAATCACAAAGGAATGCAGTTCAAGGCCCCCAGAGTCTCCGTGGGTGGATGGGCAATCTCCTGTCATGCTATTAATTGCTTCTGAAAAGTTGCCAGAGGGTTAGTTAGCTATGGGTTGGTTCCAACTATGGTACACAACAAACACAACAACAACAATCCTTCACCCTAAGACTGGTTTCTAGTCGCAAGATGGCTTCCAATTACAGTTTGAATATTTGCTTCCTTATTCAAGGAGCAAGAGGAAAATTTTTCTCTAACTATGAATTCTTAAGTTCTCCTCTTCTGTGTTCATTCAGACCAGAGTAGGACAAACACCCTATCTGGAACAATAATGCATCTTAAAAGAATGTACTGATAAATACTGGTGATTGGAAACTAAATAACATGGAAAAAATCAAAAGAAGATTGGGAAATATGAACTTGGAGAGAAAAAAAACAAAGTGAGAGATCACATGATAGAGTTTTGTAAGAATAACCACTAATTCATTGGAAATACCTTTTGTCAAAAACACAAACTATAAAAAATATAAATTATATATGTGAACATCAAAGGATAGAACACACAGAAATCAAATAAAGAACATGCGTGGGTCGAGATGGGAATGATGATGAAGCAAGCTCAAACGAGACCAGAGGCTAATGGCCAAACACAACATTAACTGCTTATATGGAAATTCAAGTTAAAGCGAGAGCGAGAGTGAGAGCTTGAGCATATCCCATCTATTTATAGACCATTTCAAGACAAGATGTGATGAGTTGAACACTTACTACCAAACACCAGATAAATTCTGGAATAAAAGGAAGAAAAGCAGAAAGTCATTAAAAAGATAAGACAGAGAGGAAAAAATACTAAAATGGATGTCAGAAGAGACTCTGAAATTTGCTCTTTAGAGTTGTTGTTATGTGCCGTCGAGTCGTTTGTGACTCATAGCGACCCTATGTACAAGAGCTCTAAACTCTGCTCTGTCCTGTGCCAATCTCATTGCCTCCGACACACCCATCCCGATTGCCCCAGTCACCGAATCAATCCATCTCCCAGAGGGCCTTCCCCTCCTGCGCCTGCCCTCCACCCTTCCAAGCATGATATTCCTCTCCAAGGACCAGTCCCTTCTTACAATATGACCAAAGTATGTCAGACAAAGCCTCAGAATCCTTGCCTCCAAGGAGCATCCTGATTTAACCCTCTCCAGGATGAATCTGTTTGTTTTCTTAGCAGTCCATGGCACTCTCAGCACTCTTCTCCAACACCAAAGCTCAAAAGCATCAATTCTATGCACATCCAAAAACTTCTCCAGTAGGGTAAAAAGGGAAGCCACTGACTGGGAAAAAGTATTCGGTAATAACATATCAGATAAGGGACTTATATCCAGAATTTATGAAATACTTGAGCACCACAACAAGATAAAGGTAAATAATCCAATAGAAAAATGGGCACAGGATATGAACAGGCACTTCACCGAAGACGACATTCAGATGGCTAACAAGCACATGAAGAAATGCTCAAAATCCCTAGCCCTAAGAGAGATGCAAATTAAAACAACTATGAGATATCATTTCACCCCAGTCAAAATAGCAAAATTTAACAGAACAGCAAGCAACAAATGCTGGCGAGGTTGTGGAGAAACTGGAACCCTGATTCACTGTTGGTGGGAGTGTAAAATGGTGCAACCCCTGTGGAAAGCAGTATGGCGCTTTCTCAAAAAGTTGCAAATAGAGATACCATTTGACCCAGCAATTCCACTACTGGGAATATACCCTGAAGAGACCATAGCTGACATCCAAGCAGATATATGCACACCCATGTTTATTGCAGCTTTGTTCACAATAGCAAGGAGTTGGAAACAACCTAAGTGCCCATCAACAAACGAATGGCTAGAGAAGCTGTGGTATATTCGCACAATGGAATACTATGCTGCATTAAAAAACAAGGAACTCATGCAATATTATTCAAAATGGTTGACCCTGGAGAACATTATGCTGAGTGAAATATCCCAGTCACAAAAGGACAAATATTACATGATGCCACTGTTGTAGAATGGGACTGTCCTTGGGGTTGGGGAGAGACTGAGTAAGATGGGTTCAATAATGTACACTGCACTGAAACAGAGGAGGGAGAGAACCGTCTAAAAGAGAGATGTAACTGGGTATTTCTGTCATCACAGGAGACTAGAGCGAGGGCTGCATGGTGGAGGGGACCTGGGGGAGTGTTTGTAAAACAATGAAAGAATCTTTTCTTTTACTTTTCCATAAAAAAAAAAAAGAAAGAAAGAAAAAAAAAAAGCATCAATTCTCCTTCTATCCTCCCTGGTCATTGCCCAACTCTCTGATGCATAACAAGGCCGTATCAGATGCACCTTAGTCTCCAGAGACACATCATTGCTCGTGAGTACTTTAGAGAGGTCCCTAACAGCAGACTTTCCCATCGCAATACATCTTTTAATTTCCTGGCTGCTGGTGCCAAGAGTGTTGATTGTGGAGCCAAGCAGACTAAAGCTGTGAACAATCTCAATCTCTTCACCATCCATCCTGATGCTGCCAATTGGCCCAGTGGTGAGAATCTTTATCTTCTTGACATTGAGCCTCAATCCATATTGAAGGCTGCAGTCCCTGACCCTCTGCAACAAGCACTTCAGGTTCTCCTCAGTTTCAGAAAGCAGGGTTGTGTCATCTGCATGATGCAGATTGTTAATAGATCTTCCACCAATCCTGATGCCACATTTCTCCTCATAGAGCCCAGCCTCCCACATGATCTGTTCTGCATACAGGTTGAAAAGGTATGGAGATAGGACACATCCCTGATGTACGCCCTTCCCAATTTTGAACCATGTAGTGTTTCCTTGCTCTGTTCTATCGACTGCCAAAGAAAAATAAATAAAAGATGAAGTAAAAGAGATGAGAAGATTTCAATCTCGTCCTGTACCAGTCAGGTCTGATTTGACAGTACACACAAAAAAAATATTGAAAAAAAGTTGAAGAAAAAAAGAGAAGAGAAGATTTCAAAGGACAACTTAAGAAGAAAAAGGTCTTTGGAATCTGCAAAGACCTGGAGTTAGAAAACAAAAAGGGATGAACACATTTGTTATTCCTCAAGCTGAAAGAAATGAAGAAAAACATTTCAAACTTCAAATTGCAATATGCAAAAAACTAAATGAAACATGTGCTTCAGTTAACATAATAAGACTGAAGGAATAAATTGAGTCATTATATAAAAAGAATTAATACAACTGAAGATCTCCAACCATTTCTGGAGGTTGCATGTGACCAAGAACTGATGGTACTGAATAAAGTGAAGCAGTTCAAGCTGAACTAAAGCATTAGCATTCAAGTGGGGAAGTAATTGGTGTAACACCAACTGAGATGTCTCCAAAACCAAATGCAGTGCTGTTGGATACATTCATGCTGAAGAGAACCCAGAATGCCTGGGGAAAACAGGGAAATATGGCAGAAATTCAGATTGAATTCCATAAAGGACATGAAACAAGGGATATAATTGCTGACATCATCTATATCTTGGCTGAAATCAGAGAATACCAGACAGGTTTTTTTACTTGTGGGTTTAAAAAACTATTACTATTATTATTATACAAAGGTATTCAATTGTAGGTATAATAATAAATTCTATTTAATATTGCAAAGAATTGGAATTCAGTAACATGTAAACATATTTGTGCAGAACCAAGAGGCAGTAGTTGTTCAAGCAGAACAAAGAAATACTGTACGATCTAACATTAGGAAATATGTGATTAAATGTCAGGGTTGTTTTCTTTCACTATGATTATTCAGTCTGTATGGTTAGGAGATAATCTGAGGAACTGTTAAGAAGCACATGGCATAAGATTGAAGGAAAACTCAATAAACAACCTGTAATATGCAGATGATACAATCTTGCTTACTGAAAGCAAAGAGGACTTGAAACACTAATGAAGTTCAAAGACTACAACTTTCAATATCAATTGCACTAAACATAAAGAAAGCAAAAAATATTCACAACTGGAACAATAAACAACACCATGGTTATTAGAGAAAATATTTAAATTGTTAAAGATTTTGTTTTACATGGATCCACAATCAACATGAATGGAATTGACAATCTATAAATCAAATGGCAAATTACATAGGGCAAATTTGCTAAAAAGTCCTTACTTAATGTGTTAAAAGATGTCACTTTGAAGACTAAGGTGCACCTAACCAAAGCAAAGAAACCTAGAGGCCAGCTACCTGGGCAACTGACTGAAAGAGATCTACATTTATTCCCATTCCCATAAAAGGTGATCCAGCAAAATGTGGAAATTATCGAACAATATTACAAATATCACATGCAAGCAAAATCTTTCTGAAGATTAGCCAAAAACTACCAGAACAGTACATCAACAGAGAATTGCCAGAAATACAAGATGGATTTAGAGAAGCCATGGCACTAGGGATATCATTGCTGACGTCAGATAGATCATGGCTGAAAGTAGAGAATACTGGGTGTCTATTTATGTTTTATCGACCTATACATTTGACCATGTGGATCACAACACATTGTGGTTAACATTGAGAATGTGAATCCCAGAATACCTGATAATGCTTATGCAAAACCTAGACTAGCTGTTGTACAGAGCATAGTACAAAATCAAGACAGGAGGGTGTGAGGGATATATCTTTTCTCCATACCATGTCAATCTATATACTGAACAGATCATTTGGGAAGCTGGACTTTTATGCAGAAAGATGTGGCATCAGGATTTTAGGAAAACTCATCAACAACCTGTGTTATGCAGATGCTACAACCTTGCTCATCAAAAACTGAGGAGGACTTGAAGAATTTGCAGCATTAGGTCAAAAACTGCAGCCTTCAATACGGATCACATCTCAACATCAAGAAAACAAAGATTCTCACCACCAGGCTAGTAGGGTCGCTGATAGATGGAGAAAGGATTAAGGTTGTTGATGATTTCATCTTACATGGATCCACAATCAACACTCTTGACACCAGCAGTCATGAAACAAAAAGATGAGTTGCATTGGGAAAATCTGCTGTCAGGCAGTTTTTCAGAGTAATAAAGAACAGTGATGTCAGTTTAGAGATGAAGGTGTGCCTAATTCAGGTTATCATCTTATCAATTACTTGCTATGCATCTGAGAATGAAACAATGCATAAAGATAGAAGAGGAAGGGATGCTTTTGAGTGCTAGAGAACAATAGGTCTGTTCTGGAGAGGATGAAACCAGTTTGCTCTTTGGAGGCAAGTGTTTTCAGGCTCCCTCTCACATGCTTTGTGCATGTTTCCAGGAGGGACCAGTTAGTCCTTGGAGAAGGACATCATGCTTGGAAGGGTGGAGGGTCGGTGCAGAAGAGGAAGACCCTGGGTGATATGAATTGATAAAGTGACTGTGGCTTTCAGAGATGGTGAAGTTGTCTCAAGGTAGGGCAAGGTTCAAAGCCTTTGTTCATAGGGTCACTGAGTTGTAGTTGACTCAACAGCACATAACAACATTTGAAACCATGGTATTTTGCCTCATCAAGAAATTAAGGAGCTGAACAGAAAATTTCAAAGGGCACCTCAGGAAGACAAAGCAAGATATAATGAAATGTGCAAAGTGCTGGAGTCAGAAAATCAAAAGGACCAAACTCACTCAGCATTTCTTAAGCTGAAGGAACCGAAGAACAAATCCAAGCCTTTAACTGCAGTACTTAAGGATACTTTGAGCAGAACATGAAATGATCCAGGAAGCATTAAAAGAAGATGGAAGGAATATAGAGTCACTGTACCAGAAGGAATTGTCTGACACAGAAGAATTTCATAAAACAACGTATGAGCAAGAGCCTGTGGTGATGAGGGAAGAAGTCCAAGTGCTCTGAAAGAATTGACAAAAAAACAGGGCCCCAGGAATTGATGGCATACCAATTGACATAACAAACAGGCACTGCCCTGCATGTGCTCACTAAGTTGTGCCAAGAAATCTGGAGGACAGCCATCTGGCCAACTGACTGGAAGAAATCGATACTTGTTCCTAAAGAAAGGTGACCCAATAGAGTGTGGAAATTATCAAACAATATCATTAATATCATATGCAAGCAAGATTCTGCTAAAGATTGTCTAAAAACGGCTGGAGCAACACATCAAAAGAGAACTGCCTGATGTGCAGGTTGGGTTTATAAGAGGTCATGTATTAGGGATATTATAGCTAACGGAAGATGGATCTGGGCTGAAAGTAAAGATTAACAGGAATGTCTGTCTGGGTTTCAGGTGTTTGACTCTGTGGATCGCAACAAATTGTGGCTGACTCTGAGAAGAATGGGAATCCCAGAACACCTGACTGGGCTTGTGAAACCTATACTTGGACCAAGAGGCAGTTGTTAGAACACAGCAAGGAGACACTGCATGGTTCAAAATTGGAGAGGGGTCTGCAAGGGATGTATTCTGTCTCCATACCTTTTCAATCTATATGCAGAACAGATCATCCAAGATGCTGGGCTAAATGAAGAGGAATGTGGCATCAGGATTGGAAGGAGATTCATCAACAATCTGCATTATGCAGATGATACAACCCTGCTTGCTGAAACTGAGGAGGACTTGAAGCTCTTGCTGCAGAAGATCAAGCAATGTAGCCTTCAATATGGATTGAAGCTCAACATGAAGAAAACCACTGGGCCAATTGGCAGTATGATTATGGATGGTGAAGATATTTATATTGCTAACAGTGTTGGTTTGCTTGGCTCCACAATCAACATTCTTTTTACCAGCAGCCAGGAATTCAAGAGACGAATTGCCTTGGGAAAGTTAGCTGTCAGGGACCTCTCCAGAGTAATGAAAAGCAACAATGTCAGTCTGAAGACTAAGTTGTGCCTGATCCAGGCCATAGTCTTTGCACTTGTTTGCTATACATCAGAGAGCTGGACAATGACTAGGGAGGATAGAAAGAGAATTGATGCCTTTGAGCTGTGGTGCTGGAGAAGAGTGTTGAATATACCATGGACTGCTAGGAGGACAAACAGATTCATCCTGGAGAGGGTTAAACCATACTTCTCCTTGGAGGCAAGGATTCTGAAGCTTATACTTTGGACAGGATACAGGGAGGGACTGGTCCTTGGAGAGGGACAGCATGTTTAGGAGGGTGGAGGGACAGTGGAAGAGAGGAAGACCCTCGATGAGACGGATTGATTCAGTCACTGGGGTAATGGTGGTAGGTATGTCAGAGACAATAAGGTTGGTACAGGATAGAGCAGGTTTTAGGGCTTTTGAACATAGGGTTGTTATGAGTCGCACACAACTCAACGACACAAGAACAACAACAACACATATTTGTGAAACTTCAACATTAAATAAAGAATGATGCCTTTGAGTAATGGAACTGGCAAAGAATATGGAGTATAGCGTGGATTTCCAGAAGAACAATCAAATTTGTCCTGGAAAAAGTGTAGCTAGAGTGCGAGCTAAGACAGGAGGATGGAGAGACAAAATCTTACCTCTGCTCTGGACATGGTATCAGCGCCAATCCCTGGAGAAAGAAATCTTGCTTGGTCAGACAGAGGATCAGCAAAAAAGACATGGATTGAAACAGCAGCTATAACAGCAGGATGAAACGGGATTGTGAGGATGGCTCAGGACTGGATTGTGTTTCGTTCTGTTAGGCATTGAATCACTTTGAGTTAGAACCAGCCTGATGGCACCTAACCATAACAGTGTCAAGGGAATGTCTTGTGCCAATCAGCTTAAACCAACTGGATAGATAGCTATTAAGGAACCAATCACTAATGTTAACTAAAAGCACACAATAGCTGTCATTACAGCCTGTTAATGCAATTTACTTCCTATGAGAAAGGAAAACCCATTACACTTAACCTGAGTCTTCACTAATAAGATCTCCCATTCACATGGACAAAATGGCTTTTGCCAGTATTATTGTTGTAAGCAAAAGACCTTAGTTAAAGGTGTAGACAAAAACATGAATGCAAAATTTTAATTTGCGGAAAAATTTTTTTATCACCAAGTTTCTTTGACATATGTCTGCCACCTAGTATAGAGATCTTTGATAATTATCACACTAATTCAGAGAAGCCACTTCTGGTAAAGCAGCTGGTTAAAATCCACCTATGTTTTCCAAGGAACTCATACAATAATATTCAAAGTGGGTGACCCTGGAGGACATTACGCTGAGTGAAATATCTCAGTCACAAAGGGACAAATACTGCATGGTGCCACTGTTGTAGAATGGGTCTGACATCAGGGTGGGGGTATGGCAGAAAAAACTGGATAAATTATGTATATTGTATTGAAACAGATGAGGGAAAGAACAGATTAGAAGTTATATATGATTATTATGGTTAGCACAGGAATCCAGAATTAAGGTTGCACAGAGAAGTATACTCGGGGTGGGGGGTGGGGGGAAGGGATGTGGGAATTGTATACTAATGAAGAAATTTTTTTCTTTTTTTTTCTCTCTTCGGAGGGGGAAGCGAGCTGGTGGGGAGGGGTGGGAAGTGAGAAAATTGTGGCAATGAATGAATGGAAATCCAAAACCTCTGTAAAAAAAAAATTATAAAAAAAATCCACCTATGTTTTCAGAGCTGTGTAACAGAGCTGTGTAGATATTTACAGGCCTTACTAATTACTTTGCTCTTGATCATTTAGGGAGCTCTGGTGGCCTAATGGTAAGAAGCTGTGCTGCAATCCCGAAGTCATGCAGTTTGATGCCACCAGCTGCTCCTTGGAAGAAAGATGGGCAACCTCCTCCCATGTGATTAACTGCCTCTGAAAACCTGCCAGAATATGGGTTGGCTCTGACTTGAAGGAATACAACAACTTGGTCATTTATTTTGCACACAAATCCATGATTAATTTAATCTTGATAAGAGGGTAATTTACATCTCTAGGATTGGACCAATGACCAAAATATGTTTGATCTTGGTAAAATGGTAAAAAAAAATCATGCACCCTGTCTTCAGTTTGTCTTATTTCCTACTAATAATGTGAATTTAGGTTCCTAAACAATGCTTCATCTTTTTCTTTAACTCTTCAGATCTATTTTAGTTGTTTGTTGCCATTGAGTCAATCCCAACTCGTGGCAATCTCATGTATTCAAAGGACATCATTGAGACTGCACTGAATCTGCAGACTGCTTTTGGGAGGATTGTCATTTTCACACTTTCCTATCCATAAATAGGGAATATATTTCCATTCAGATAAGTCTCTTATTGTTTTCTGTAGTAGTGTTTTGCAGTATTCTTTATAAAAGTCTTTTGTGTGTTTAGTTAGGTTTAAGTAATTTATCTTATGGTTGGCTATTGTAAATGGTATTGCTTTTCTAGTTTCCTCTGCTTTCTTTGGTGCTGTACAGAAATCCACCTGATTTGTGTATGTTGATCTTGTAACCTTTCACTCTACAAAGATTCTCACCACTGGGCCGATTGGCGGCACCATGATAAAGGTTGTTAACAGTTACAGCTTGCTCAGCTCCATAATCAACACTGTTGGCACCAGCAGGCAGTAGAACAAGGGAAAATTGCATTAGGTAAAACTGCTGTCAGAGAAGTAACGATGTCAGTCTAGAGACTAAGGTATGCCTAAACCAGTCTTCACAATTACTTGCTATGCATCAGAGAGCTGGATAATGACTGAGGATGATGGAAGAACTGATGCCTTTAAGTTGTGGTTCTGAAGAAGAGTCTTGAACATACCATGGACCACCAAGATACCAAACAGGTCTGTCTTGGTGAGGGTGAAACCAAGTTTCTCCTTGGAGGCGAGGATTTTGAAGCTCCATCTCACATACTTTGGGCATGTGGCCAGGAGGGACCAATCCTTGGAGAAGGACATGATGCTCAGAAGGGTGGGGGGACAGTGCAGGAGATGAAGAACTTGGATGAGACAGATAGATACAGTAAATAGAGCAATGGGCAAGCCTTATAGGGTTTTTAAGGCCTTCAGAAACAGGTCCAAGGCTTGTCTCTTGTCAGATCTCAGGAGAGGTCAAATCTACACTAAAAATCAGGAAACCATTGCATGATGCTTTACCAGTGAATATCTGAAATGTTAAATGCTTTAATCTGTTAAGAATCATTATTTTTACTGTTACTGTACATTCATTATTTCACATTTTTAATTCAGGGAGATCTTCTAGTTTGGCCCTCCTTTTTTAAAAAAACATTGTGATTTTATGAAAGTTTACAGAAAAGTTGGATTTTCATTCCTTCATTATTGCACATTTCCCCATCCCAACCCCACCCCTCAGTTCACTTTAAAAAAAATCATTCATTGTTGCATATACTTTGCTCTTTGATAGCCACTATTTTTCCAATAAATTTGCAAAACAAGAAAATCCTTGTTTTTGTTGTTTATATACTAAGACTTGAATGGGTTTCAGAAAAAAAATCAACTGACACATATTTAAAATAAATGTTTCCCAGACTTTGTTGTTTTAAGAAACTTTTGATGGTTTTATTATGTTTATCACTATAGATTGATGAATTGACACATATCAGTGAAAATAAAAAAAATAATACTTATAAGAAGAAGAAAGAATTGGATAAATTAACTGTTAAAATGTCAAAAATAAAACAAACTATTATTTCCACCTCAGTGGTAAGTAAAAAAGACATATGTTCTCTCAATTTTTGCTTTGTATCATCAAGATAGAATGTATTAAATAACTAGTAGCAGTTCCTGGGGAGCTCTAGTGGCCTTTGTGGTAAGAAATTGTAATGCCAACCACAAAGATACTTCCCTTGGATGGGCTTCTCCTTGAACTTCATTCGCTCTTACAAGCTGGAATGGTGACCCAAGGCTCTGGTTTGTTTGACTTGATTTTTTTCCTTTATCTAAAAATTACACGGATTGAGAATTTATGGTACATTAACACAATGGAATACTATGCAGCATGCAGGAGTGATGATTTTGCGAATTATTAACTAATTTGGGAGGGACTGGAAAGTTGAATGAACTATTTCCACAAGAATAACTATTGTATAAAACCATTATTGTAGAATGAATATAAGGATCCAAAAGGGGTGGGAGAGGTTGGAAGCAGAGGGATGAGGATATGGGGTGGGGGAGGGGGGAGTAATCATTGGGTTTTTCAGTTTGATGGGGGGGTGAGGGAAACTTGAAAGAATTTGTTCTTAAAAATAGTATATTCTGGAAGCTCTGGTGGCCTAGTGACAAGAAGCTGCTCTGCAATCCCAGAGGCACACGGTTCAAGTCCACCAGATGCTCTGCAGGAGAAGGAGGGACAGTCTCCTCCTGTACCAGTCACATCTGATTTGACGGTACACGCACAAAAAAGAATAAAAATAATAATAAAAAAACAGTATATTCAAATTTTGTAAATATCTAATAGGAAAAAAATAAATTACATTGTAGCCTGTCCTATACATTCAGCTGGCCACTGTTTCAGTCCTGAAACTTGACACAGCTCAAAAAGGGGTTTTGGTACAGGCTCCCAGTGAAGATCAACAATTAGCCCCTGTCCAAATAGGAAGGAGGAAGGGATCTGCAGATAGATGAAAAAGCTCACAGGCCTCTCTAACAGCCCTGAGTTCCATAAGAGCTCTAAAGAAGGGATCACACACTCCTGAACAAACTACAACAGAGCTTAGTCCTTAATCTCAACTACTACACACAGACTTGCTTTATACAGAAAACCTTCAATGTCATTAAAGTCATAGTGAGTTATGGCATAAGCCCTACAAACCTGTCCTAGACTAATGGTTTGTACAAAAGTGTGAACCTGGCCTACATACAGATGTGTCTTTTCATCCCAGCAAGGAAGATTAAGACAAAGGAGTTTCAGAGTGTCATGGATATTTACATGAAATAATCAGAGAAACATGGATATCTGCATCAAATATTCAGAGAAGCAAGAGCAGAACTTTGATGATGCCACCACAAAAGCAGGCTGGTGTTTAGAGGAACCATCTCTATTAATCTAAGAATAACTCAGCTACCTATGGACATGTGATCGTCAGCGTCCAGATGAGAGCAGTACCTAGTGTGCTAGCTTGGTGGGAATGATGGCTTCAGAAGACCAACCGATTCAAGCTGGGCGCTGACAGTCATATCGATTCATCCTTGTCCGTACAGATGTGCTACATGCTGGGCACCAACTGGTGGAGACAGGACTCTGGCCTGGGTCAGTGGACATAGAATCCCAAGTGCTTCGCACAAGCCCTAGCAATCTACAATAGGGCTCCAGGAGGTACCAGCGACTAACTACCTAGGCAGGGAATCCCCCTTCGTTTCCCCACTCCTACCAAGAGGTACTACTGACATCTATGGAGTGAGCAATTTGAGAAACAGACTTTATGAATAATATGGCATCAGGATTAGAGAAAGACTCAACAACCTGTATTATGCAGATGGCACAAGTTTACTTGCAGAAAGTGAAGAAGATTTATAACACTTGCTATAGAAGATCAAAGACTACAAGCTTTAATATGGTTGCCAACATCAAGGGGTTAAACATCCTTACCCCTGGACCAATAGACAACATCATGATAAATGGAACAGAAATTGAAGTTGTCAATAATTTCATTTGATTTGGATCTACAATCAACGTTTTTGGTAATAGCAGTAAAGAAATGAGAAGAGAGTGAGCGCTGAGGGAAATGGGAAGGAACTGGTGTGAAAAACAGTGTATTCAAATTTTGTAAATAAACTAGCATAATTTTTGAAAAGACATGTCACATTAAGACATGTCACATTGGGGAAATCTGTCATCAAAGACCTATCCAAAGTTTGAAAGAGCAAGGATGTCAGTTTAAAGACTACATCCAGTTTAAAG
Source organism: Elephantulus edwardii (assembly GCF_000299155.1). NCBI lineage: Eukaryota > Metazoa > Chordata > Mammalia > Macroscelidea > Macroscelididae > Elephantulus > Elephantulus edwardii. The sequence goes on along the minus strand of NW_006399854.1, from coordinate 2,258,598 downwards.
GCTGTTTAAAGGTCAGTTTAAAAGCTGCATCTGATCCAAGTCTTGATATTTTCAGTTGCTTCCTATTCATCTGAAAATTGAAGAGTGAATAAAGAAAAATCAATTGATGCCTTAAAATTCTAGTATCGACAAAGAGTATTGAATATGCCATGGACTGACCAAAGAACAAACAAATCTGTCTTGAATGAAATGTAACCAGAGTGCTCATTATAGACAGAGATGGTGAAACTCCATCTCACTCAGTTTGGGCTTATTTTCCAGAGGAACCAATCCACAGACAGTAGCGGAAATGGAAAACTATCAGCCATTTTCAATTGCACAATCATAAAACCTCCTGTTCTGGGAATGGCAAAGTGAAGAGGAATAGTGCTTCACTCAAGTTCAAAACAAATCACCATTTCCCAATTTGTCCTGAAGCAGAATGGTTTCAGTGATACATTCAAGGAATACCAATCAATACAACTATTATTAAAATCTACTCACCAAACACTAAAGCCAAAGAAGAAGAAATTGAGATTCCTGCAACTATTGCTTAATTTAATGGCGAGTACTGCCAACCCAAAGCATGAAGTTTGAGTTCACAAGCTCCTCTACAAGAAAAACGAGCAATCTTTTCCTGTGTGATTTATTACCTCTGAAAATCCATTTGAGGGTTACCTATGAGGTAGTTCCAACTCAATATTATATAACAACCACTAACTTCTTAAACTGATCAAAAAATCAATCAAGATGCATTTATAATAATTATAATGCAAAAGTTAGAACAAATAATAAAGAGTTGCTTAGGAAATACAGCCTTAATGACAGAGATGAGGCCGGAGATCCTATGTTCAAATTTTGTAAAATCAATACTTTATTCATGACAAATACCTTTTTTTTGGGGGGGGGGAACATAAACAGTGACTTCACCTGAGCCTCATCTGATGAAATACAAAGGAATCAATTTGACTACATTTGTAGAAAGACAGTGGAAAATTCTGTAACAGTAGTCAGAAAAGGCCAGGAGCTGATTGTGAAAAAGACCATGGATTGCTCATATGTAAGCTTATATTGAAGGGGAAGAGACATAAAACAAGTCCACAAGAACCAAAATATGACCTCAAGTTTTATAATTTCAAAAAGAGATTTGATGCCTTCAGTGCTGATGACTGAAGAGCAGATGAGTTGTGAGATGGCATGAAGAAAACAAGGACAATTTTAGACAGAAAAGAAAGAACTTTCCACAGGATCTCAGAAGAGACTAAAACTTGCGCTTCAACATAGAAAAGTCGAAACAAGGGAAAGAAATGATGGGATGGAAGAGGGAAAAGATTTCAAAGGGCAGCTTGAGAAGGCAAAGCAAAGTATAATAATGAAATATGCAAAGACTTGGATTTTTTTTAAATTCTAGAATTTTTTAAAAAAGTAAAAGAGAAAAACACTCTTAGCATTTCTCAAGCTGAAAAAAACTGAAAAATTAAAATCTTGAGTTTCAATGCTGAAGGATTCTATGAACAATATAGAGACTGATACAAGGAATATTAACAGAAAATGGAAAGAATACTTAGAGTCACTGTACCAAAAAAGAGTTGGTGGGCCCTGAACCATTTCAGGAAGTAACATGTGGACCAGAACCAAAGACACTGAAGGAAGAAGTCCAGGCTGTACTGAAAGCATTTTCAAAACCCCACAAATCCTCAGAAATGAAATCAAATTTAGGTGCTTCACAGACTGATGTTACCCTAAGTGGGATCTCCAGTTTATGCTAAAAATTTTGGAAGATAGGGTCCTGGACAGACAACTGAAAGCGATCCATATCTGTGCCCCCCCCTTTTTTTTAAGATCAAATAGAATTAGAAAATATCAAACAGTGCCATTGGTATCACATGCAAGTAAAATCTTATTAAGTATTATTCTAAAATATGCTCCTATGAACCTGGAGAGAGAATGAAAGGCACCCAAGCATTGAGGACTCTTCTTCATAGGGTCGCTATGAGTCGCCTGCGACTCGACGGCACTTAACAACAACAAAATATGCTGAACAGTACGTTGACAAGAAACTGCCAGAAATTAAAGGCTAGATTCAGAAGAGGAAGTGGAACAAGATGTCACATGATCTTGGCAAAACAACAGAATATTTCAGAAAGATTTTTACCTGTTTTTTATTGACTATGGAAAGGCATTTGATGGTGTGAATTATAATAAATTATGTATACCATTGAGAAGAATAGAAATCCCCAAACATTTAATTGCGCTCAGATGGAAATTGTACATGAATCAAGAAAGAGTTATTCAGACAGAACAAAGGGACACTCTGTGGTTTAAAATCACGACATGCTTCTATCAGGGTTGTATTCATCCACCATACCCATTTCATATATAGAGCAAATAAATATGATTATCCAAAATGCTTCATCGTGGGTGCAGACAATGTGGGCTGCAAGCAGATGCAGCAGATCCGCATGTCCCCCATGGGAAGGATGTGGTTCTGATGGGCAAGAACACAATCATGTGCAAGGCCATGCGGGGCCACCTGGACATCAACCTGGCCCTGGAGAAGCTGCTGTCACACATCCAGGGGAACGTGGGGTTTCTGTTCACCAAAGAGGATCTCACTGAGATCAGGGACATCCTGCTGGTCAACAAGGTGCCAGCTGCTGCCTGTGCTGGTGCCATTGCTCTGTGTGAGGTTACTATGCTGGCCCAGAACACTGGCCTGGGCCCCGAGAAGACCTCCTTCTTCCAGGCTTTGGGCATCACCACTAAGATCTCCAGAGGCACCACTGAAATCCTGAGTGATTTGCAGCTTATTAAGACTGGAAACAAGGTGGGAGCCAGTGAGGCCACCCTGCTGAACATGCTGAACATCTCCCCCTTCTCTTTTGGGCTGATCATCCAGCAGGTGTTTGACAACAGCAGCATCTACAATCCTGAAGTGCTTGACATCACAGAGGAAACTCTGCATACCTGTTTCCTGGAGGGTATCTGCAATGTTGCCAGTACCTGCCTGCAGATTGGTTACCCAGCTGTGGCTTCAATACCACGTTCCATCATCAATGGTTACAAGCAGGTCCTGGCTTTGCCTGTGAAGACTGACTACACCTTCCCACTGGCTGAAAAGGTCAAGGCCTTCCTGGCTGACCCATCTGCATTTGTGACTGCTGCCCCTGTGGCCACTGCCACTACTGCTGCTGCTCCTGCTGCTGTGGCCTCAGCTAAGGTGGAAGCAAAGGAAGAGTCGGAGGAGGATATGGGATTTGGTCTCTTTGACTAAAAACCAAAACCCCAGCAACTCAGCCAGCTTTGTGTAAAACAAGGAAATAAAGGCTTCATTCTCTTAAGAGCCTCTCTCTTAAGGTATTTAAAAAAAATACCATAGAATGAAAAACAATGTATATGACTTTTTAAGTAAACTAGTATAAATTTTTAAAAAAGAAAATAGAACTACCCCCCCCCAAAAAAAAACAAACATCAAGCGCCAAAAGAACAAACAAATCTGTCTTCATAGAGATGTACTCCTTAGAGGCAAAGATAATAAGACTTGATTTCACGTACTTGGAACATACTCTCTCAAATGGAGCCACTCCTTGGAAATGGACATCATGTAAGAAAAAGTAGAGTCATTGAAGGAGAGAGACCCTCAGTGAAATTGATTTACACAATGACTACAGCAATAGGTTTTAATAAGCCCAGCTGGGATTGTAAAGATGTCACAGGAATGGAGCAAAGTCTTTGTAGGTTTCTATGAGTCAGAATGGACTTAGCTGATGGCACCTAAAACAATAAACTGTGGGTTAATAGATTTCTTCAAGCCCTCTACTTTGGGTACCTCTGTTATAGCTGCAGTAAATAGGTTGTTTTTAGATGCCATGGAGTATGACTCCTAGCAACCCTTTGAATTTGAACACTGTCCTATCCCATGCCATCCTCACAACCTCTAACACACTCAAGCCCATTGCCGTAGTCATAATGTCAACCCACCTGGTTGAGGGTCTCCCTCTGTTTCACTGCCCCTCCACCTTCCCAAGCATTATGTCCCTCTCTAAGGAATAACCTTTCCTAGAAACATGCCCAAAGTATGTGAGATGAAGCTTTAGCATCTTTGCCTCCAAGGAGCACTCAGATTATACCCTCTGTAAGGCATTTTGTTTGTTCTTTTGGCAGTCCATAGGATCTTCAGAACTCTTCTCCAACACCATAGTTCAAAGATATCAATTCTTCTCCTGTCATCCTTACTCACTGTCAAGCTCTCAGAGCAAGTGACTGCAAAGATCATGGCCTGAATCACGCACACCTTAGTCCTCAAACTGACATATTACTTTTCAATAATTTGGAGAGGTCCGTGACTACAGACTTTCCAGTACGATAGATTTTCTTATCTTCTGACTACTGGTACCAAGTGTATTGATCAAGTAGATAAGGAGATAACTAAAATTCAAATGTAACTCTCCCTACTTTACTTTTCTAAGTTGCCTTTCATAGTTCTTTACATTTTAGAACTGGCTTTTCTATTTAGGAAAGAATAGCTATTGACATTGTGGTTGATATAGACTATACAACTTGTGTTGTATTCACTTAACTTAAAAAACAAACAAAGAAACCAGTAAACAATAGTTTAAATCCATACCCTGAGTTCTTTTCTAGTTTCCAAATTCTCACTGCCATGTTTGTTCCTCATGCTGCCCTTCCCCAAAAAATTCTGTTAAAGCTTTTATTGTGTGAAGAAACCATTATAGTGATTTATTTTTCTACGGAAAGATGCTCCCAATAAAAATAAGTGCTGCATAAATATTTAGTGGAACTGAACTGCTATCAAGAGCCTGTTGATGGTTATTGGATGTCATTTTTAAGACCATTTTTTTAAATAGGTTCTTAGCGATCACAATTTAGAGATTGAAGAAAGAAATGGAGACATAAAAGACTGGGAAATAAAGGTTAAGGATTTGGAGAAAATTCAACAGACCCTGGAGAATAAAATGTAAGAACAATATTTTTAATAAGCATTTCTAGTCTTAATATTCTATTCTAGTTTTTAAAATACTTTCTTATATAAAAATTTACCAAATTATTATATAAATATCTTTTCATTTTCAAATTTACTAAGCGCTTGGATTTTAACTGAAAGGTCAGTGGTTCAAACTCACCAGTCATTGAACAGAAAAAATATGTGGTAGTTTGCTTTCATAAAAATTATAGACTTAAGCACCTTATCATCAGTTTTACTCTGCCTCAGAAAGCTTGAGTTTTGATTTTTCAGATGACCGAGACACCTAATTAAGGATTATATATATTGCCATCTTGGGAAGAGGAGAAAGGAGTGTTTGGAATGTGTCATTTTCCCTTCAGTTCCTGATTCCTCGCCTTTGTTTGCTGGTGGGGTGAGGCATTGGTGGGAGACACCTCAACAGCACAGCGGCAGCCCATTACCATGAATTTGTAGCTGTTGTCAAGGTTTTCAATGACTTCTACCTTTCAAACTTCAGTGAACCATCATATTCCTTGTTGTTGTTGTTAGGTGCTGTTGAGTATGACAAATAGTGATGCTGTGAACGACAGATCTGAACCCTGTCCTGTCCTGTGCCATCTTCACACTTCCTGACGCACTAGAGCTCATTGTGGCAGTCACTGTGGCATTCCACCTGGTTGAGGGTCTCCCCCTCCTTTGCCAGCCTTCTGCCTCACCAAGCTTCATGTTCCTCTCCAAAGAATAGCCCCTCTTAACAACATGCTTGAAGTACGTGAGGCTAAGCTTTATCATCTTTGCCTCCAAAGAGCACTTTTGCTGCACTTTCTCTAAGATGTATTTGGGTTTTTAGCAGTCCGTGGGATGTTAAGCACTCTTCTCCGACATAAAAGCTCAAAGACATCAATTCTTCTGTCATCCTTATTATCCAGCTCTCAGATGCATAACAACACTTGCTATTTCTTAAAACTTTGTAATTCTTAATAATTCTTTCTGATCTCTCAATTTTAGCATTCTCAACCCTTGAATAAAGATATTTGATCCAATGGAATGCAGCAGTTATTGAACAATATTGTTAATATAGAATACAAGCAAAATTTTTTCAAATAATTGAAAAATGTCTGCATCCCTGCTGTATCAAGATAGAACTGCCAAAGCTTCAAGATGAATTCCAAGAGAATGTGAAAGGAGGGATACTGTTGCTGATATCAGATTGACTGAGAGCAAAGAATATTAAAAAGATGTTTGCCTGAGTTCTCTTGGCTAGGCAAAGGCATTTGACCTTTGATGCATGGTAGCAAATTATAGATAACATGGCATAGAATGAGATTCCAGAATGCTTAATTGTGCTCACACAGAACCTGTACATAGATCAAAAAGTAGTCATTTGAAAAGAATAAAAGTGTACACACCTGTTCTTCACTTACTACCTGCTTATACCACATTTTGCATTTATGATTTAAGTGGTTTCTTTTTAAAAAAGAAACAAACTGTTTAAATCATTTTTAATTAAAATAAAAATTTTAAGTGAGAGTGCCTCCCTCCTGAGCCTTATTCTTTTAACTCTCCCATTCTACCTCTGTCCTAATCTTGAATGTGAATAAAGTATTGAAAAAAATTACCCATCCTATCCACTGTGGACTAGTGGTTGCTGATCCTCTTTCCAAGTGTAGCTGAGGCTTCTAGTCATGAGTTTGCAAGAAGGCAACAGAGAAGCACAGATAGAACATGTGGTGATCATTTCACTCCATAGGGGTCCCTAGACCACCACACGTGCACTTGAGATACTGGAATTATGGGTGGTTATCCCAGATGGGTGGGTGAGAGACCAAGAAATCAGCATGGGTCGAGATATAGAGTGGGTCCTTTCTTAGCTTCAAATCCTGCCTCAGCAAACTCTATCTATGGTTTGAAAATGCACATGATTATCCTCATAGTGGTCATTGTGCAGAAACTAGCCAGTAGAAAGAGGCTAGGGGGAGGGACAGGAGAAGGACCAGCCTGACTAGATGTCTCCCAAATCACTCCTAAAGACTGAGGAGCAGTTCGAATAACATGATAACATAATAACCAGGCTTTTGGAATTTAACCATGTCTTTGGAACCTAAATATATTGGCACATGAGGACTTTAAAATTGGAAAAATATGAGGGTCAGGGCTGTGTCCTTTCACTGTATTGATTCAATATGTAGGATGAGAAATAATCTGATATTATGGAAGCTTTAAAGAACAATATGGCATCAGAACTGAGGAAGATTCATTAACAACTTATAATGTGCACACTGCACAACTTTGCTTGCTGAACAATGAAGATGACTTAAACCATCTTCTAGTGAATATCAAAGACTATAGTCTTCAGTATAGATTACATGTCATCACAAATAAAGGAAAAATCTTCATAACTGGATCAATGAGTAATATCATAATAAGCAGAGATAATATTAAAACTATATTTTGCTTGCATCGATAATTTCAACTCATAAAAGCAGCAGTCAAGAAATCAAATAACATTGCAGTAGGCAAATCTGCTGCAAAGACTACTTTAAAATCTTAAAAACAAAAATGTCACTTGGATAACTAAGGAGTATTTGACCCAAACATTTTAATAACCTTACATTGATGACAAAGTAATGAAAAAGGATGATGAAGAAGAATTGGTGCATTTGAATAATGATGTTTGCAAAGAATATTAAATATATCACAGACTTCCACAAGAATGAGCAAGTATGTCTCTAGGAAGTACTACCAGAGTTCTCCTTGGAAATTGAATGGCATCCAGGTACTTCTGCCCTTGAACCCTACTGACTGCAATACACAGAGAAGGCTTGGGATTTCTTAAGCCAAAATGGAACTGGAGTGGACACCTTGGTTTCTGAAGGACAATACATCCCTGAACTCTATGATCCATGTACTACTGCCCTTGAATCCTCCTAACTTTAACAGTCGGAGAAGGTTTGAGCCAAAAGGGGGCACCAATACACAGGTTCTTTACAGAACATCACCCTTCTCTGGGACATTATATACTTATAATAGCCTAAAATCTACCAAGAAAAGATTCACATAATGTCAAGAAAGTAGCAGGCAGCCTCATAGATCATGAAAAAAAAACATGAAAATAACCCTTCTTCTGAAACTAACTGGTGAGACTTCCTCTTGCTTATTTTCCTTATCAAGAAAGACTAATCCCTGAAGATGGACCTTGTATTTGAAAAAGTAGGACATTAGCAAAAAAGAAGATTCATTGGCATGGTGGCTGTGTAAATAAGCTCAAACCAGCAAAACATGAAGATGGTATAAAATCAGGCAGTTTCCTTCTATTATATGAATCAGTTACTAGGAATTAGAATTGACTGGGTGGCACTAACAATAATAATATTTCACTATTTTCTATTGACTAATACTCCATATGTAACTTTAGCTAGTTTCATCCTTTAAATACCGTTTGTACCCCCTAAGCTAAATGTATGTATCTAGTCCTGAGCTCTAGATGCATATACCCTACTGCTTATTTGACTTCTCCATTTAGAGAATATTTAAGAGGTATCTCAAAATTAATATATCCTAAACAGAACCCTCAATTTCCCAACTACTTGAAACATTTTTATCTAGTCTTTCCTATCCTAGCTAATGTCGCATCACCATTTTTCTAGTTACTAAAGCCAAAAACCCGAAAATCACCTGTCATCCTGTTTTTCTCGTTTCCTAATCCAACTCTTAACTCTGACCAAATCCAAAGCAAGTTATATTTTGTTTATCTTCAAAATATATCCTGAATGCAAATGTTTTACACCCCCCAATAAAACTTTACACTGAGCTGCCACTATATCTTCTGCACCAATGTCAAAGTCTTCTATGCTGCCTTCTTCTACTGTCTTTTTCCACAAAGTATCCGAAGTAATCTTTAAAAGAAGTAAAGCAGTCCATGCCACTTCTTTGCTTACAAATCATGTTAACATAGACTATGTATAATTTTCTTGCCTTTAAGACTTCACATGACTTTGTGCCTGACTACTTGTTCAGCTTCATCAAATATATCAAGCTTGAGGGTCTTATAAATTGATATTCAGTCTTCATGAGAAGCTCTTGCTCCAGATTTTCACATTCCTGACTCCTTATCATCATTCAGATGTTTATAAGTCGTTCCTGACCAGCTAGCTAAGCAGCACCTTCACTGCCATAGCTCTCTACCCTTTGTTCTGTATTATTTTCTTTGGAATGTATTATACTACTATGTGGAATCTTTTTTCCTGTTATAACTTTAATATGCTATTATTCACCCAATGGGACATAATTTCCATGACGTTAGGAACTATATCTGCATTGAATCCCTAGTTGTTGTTGTTGTTGTTCGGTGTCATCAAATGTTTAGATTGTATTTGGCAGAGATTAGGTACTCAGTAATTGACATGAATACATAAATGTAATATTCATTAATTCAAAGAATTTTTTTTATTTTGATAAATAATTCAATAAATATGTTTCTTGGAAGGGTAGAAGGACAGAGCAGGACAGGAAGACCCTGAATGAGATGGATTGAAACAGTAACTCAAGCAATGGGTTAAGGTTTGTTGGAGTCAGTGAGACTGGCTCAGGATAGGGCAGGTTTCAGAGATATTGTATGTAGTAGGGTTGTTATGAGTCGTGGGTGACTTGCTGACACATAACAACCACAACAACAACGTATTGCTTGAGGAGATCTATATTTCTGCTTCTTTTAAATACTATAATTTTGCTAGAAAATATGTCCTAATGTGAATCTGTTTGGTTCTTTTGCTACAGAAATTTTTTTTCTACTCATAAGGAAAAACTCAATGAAATATCTACTTCTCAGAAAGAGGAATTTCTGAACAAGATAAAAGAGGTATTAAGATAGAAATGATGATTTTAGACTGTTATAAAATGTTATTTTTAAATTAATATTTAAGTATAGCTGATAAATGTGAATTTTTACAAAAGTAAGTTATTGAGTTGGCCAGTAGGGGTAGTGATCATTCATAGCGATTGATTTAACTTTTATTCCCCCCTCAAAGAGCTTTAAGTATATGAAAGAACATATAAAGGATTTTTTGATAAATTTTCATGTGGCTCTGGTAGCTTTACATTAAGTATGTTCATTATTCATAGACACTTTCCATGTGAATTATTTAGAGAAATTAAGAGCGTTTCCCTTCTATGTGGCCCTGTGAAGAACAGCAATCTGCTCTGTGCTAAGTGATATTGGTACATCATGTAAATGATATTCATTTTCTAGAAAAAAATCTTTAATTATTTTTACAGCTTTAATTATTTTAAAAGGTTAAATGAAATATTTTATCATAAGTAACTAGCCATGAATTGTAAACCAAATTTTGCCACAAGATACTTAGTGAAGTACTAACTATGGCAATGGACAATGGAGGCAAAACATCATTAGAATACTAAAAGAGAACCTTGGTTAAAAAAGTTATAGTATTTGTTGTTGTTAGATGTCATCAAGTGGAATACAACTCGTAGCAAGCTATGAACAATAGATCTGAACTGTGCCCTATCCTGTACCATTCTTATGATATCCTCCATTGTTGATCCCATTGTTCTAGTCACTGATCAATCCATTTTCTTTTGATGCTTCCTGCATCATTCAAAATTTTACCCATAGAATTCTTCAATATTACAACTGGATGCTTGACTTAGTTCTTCAGTTTCTTCAGCTTGAATAGTGTATTATTTATAATATATTTCTGTTTACAATAAATTATTGAATGACAAATAATAAATTATAAAATGTTATGCACATTAGGAACACAAATACACATGAAGATTTGACATAGCTGAGATTCTTCCCTCAGACCGAAAGACACTTAGAACAAGACTGGGTAAAAGCTGCCTTCACAGAATAGAGTTTAATGGTACAGACAGGGCAAAACATTCAGAGCCCTCGTTTGCTGTTGTAGAACAATGCAAAAATTTTTAAAATCACAACCACCAACCAAACTGGCTACCAATATGCATCAGTAATCACAATGTGGAATATATGAAGTATAAATATAGGAAAATTGAAAATTTTGAAAAATGGAATAGAAGACATACAGATTGAGATCCTCAATATCAGGAGACTGAATGTCCAGTTTGACTTTGACAAGTATTTGCTGTGTTATTCTGGAGTTGGCTAACTGAAGAGGAATGATATCCCTTTTATTGTTAAAAGGAACATTTGAAGATCTATTCTGAAGTGCAACTTTATTGTTGTTGCTGTTGTTAGGTGCCATTGAGTCGAGTACAGTCATAGTGACTCTATGAACAACAGATCTGAACCCTGTCCTATCTTGTGCTAACCTCACAATCTCTGACACACTCAGCCCATTGATGCAGTCACTGTATCAGCCCATCTGGTCGAGGCTCTTCCTCTCCTTTGCTGCCCCTCCAGCTTTTCTATTGTGATGTTGTCTTTCAATCCAGTGATGAGGATTTTTGTTTTCTTGACATTTAGATGCAATTCATATTGAAGGCTGTAGTGTTTAACCTTGTCTGCAACAAGTGCTTCAAGTTCTCCTCACTTCAGGCAGCAAGATTGTGTCATCTGCATTACGAAGATTATTGAGGAATCTTCCTTTAATCCTCACGCCACATTCTTCTTCATAGAGTACAGCTAGTTGAATAATTTATTCAGCATGCAGATTAAATAGGTATAGAGAAAGAATACAACACTGACACTTTTCCTAATTTTAAACCATAGAGTGTTCACTTGCTTTGGTCTAGGTATATGTTTCACATGAGCACAGTTAAGTGTTCTGGGATTTCCATTCTTCTTAATGTTAGCCATAATTTGTTACAATTCACACAGTCAAATGCCTTTGCATAGTTGATAAAGCACAAATAAACATTCTTCTGGTATTCTTTACTTTCTGCAAAGATCCTTCTGGCATCAGCAGTGGTATCCCTGGTGCCTTGGCTTCTTCTAAGACCAGCTTGAATGTCTGGCAGTTATTTGTATATGTACTTTTCTAGCCATTTCTAAATTATATTCAGCAGTATTTTGCTTGCGTGTGATATTAATGATATTTTTCGATAATCTCCACTTTCTGTTGGATCACCTTTCATGAGAATGGGAACAAAACATGGATATCTTCCAGTTAGTCAACCAGGTAGGGTCCTCAACATTTCCTGACAAAGACTGGTGAGCACATCCAGGGCTGTATCTGTCATTTGAAACATATCAGTTTGTATCACATTCATTCCAGTGGTGGTATTATTTGCCTTCAAAGGAGAGCCTTCAGTACAGTTTGAATGTCTTCCTTCATTACTATGGGCTCTTGAGTATAGGGTACACCTTGACATATTTCAGTGTTGATCAGTTCTTTTTGTTACAGTGATTCTGTGTATTTCCTTCATCTTCTTTTGTTACTTACTTGATCATTCAAGATTTTGCCAATAGCATCTCTCAGCATTGCAACCCAAGGCTTGAATTTGTTTTTCAATTCTTTTAGCTTGAGAATTGCTAAGTGCATTCTTCCCTTTTTACTCTCCAATTCCAAGTCTCTACACATTCCGTTGTAATAGTTTTCTTTGTCTTCCTGAGCTGCCTTTTGAGATCCTCTATTAAGCTCTCTTATTTCAGGATCTCTTCCCTTTGTTTTGTCTTCTTGACAGCTAGTACAATTTTCAGGGTCTCGTCTGACATCCATTTTGTTTTTCCTTTCTCCTCTGTCTTTTTAATGTATTTCTCCCTCTTCAGTGATGATATCCTTAATATCATCCCATAAACTCATCTGGTCATCCATCGGTATTCAGTGCTTCTTATTCTTAAGATTATTTTTAAATTCAGGTGGGATAGACTCAAGATCATATTTCAGTTGTTGTGGACTTGTTTTCATTTACTTCAGCTTCAATTTGAACTTGCATGTGAGTAATTGATCATCTCTTCCATAGTCAGCCCCTGGCCTGGTTTTGACTGCTGATAGTGATCTTCTCCAATGATTTCTTCCACAGATGTAGTAAATCTGATTCCTATGCAGTCCATCATGTGAAGTCCATGTGTAAATTTGCCATTCATGGGATTTGTTGAGTTTTTGTGTGGTTTGTTTTGTCTTTTTAATAAAAGAAGATATTTGTGATGAATAAATCATTAAATGTACAAAATTTGATCCTTCTATTTATAGACTCATGTTTGTCACCACATTTGTACTTTCCAACTACTCTTCTGTCTTCATTGTTTCCAACTTTTGTATTCCAGTCACCAATTGTTAGTAATGCATCTTAACTCTGTTGGCAACTGAGGTTCAATCTCTCTGGGGAGCTCTGGCAAGACAAAATTCAACATGTCCCAGAGCTCCCCCAAAGTGTGAGAAACCAGAGGACTTCCCTCAAACTTCACTCTGGTTCAAAGCTACCAGCTGCTCCATGGGAGAAGGGTGGGCAATCTCCTCCCGTGTGATTAACTGCCTCTGAAAACCCACTGGAGGGTCAGCTATTGGTTGATCATGACTTAGTGGTACACAATAAAAAGCCAATAACAATTACACGTTTCTTTAATTTTGGATAGCAAAATTTTATAAAAATCTTTAATATCCTCCTCTTTGATTTTAGCTGTTGGTGCATATATTTGAATAATAGTCACATTAACAAATTTTACATGTATATATGGATAATAGCATATCACAATATTGTACTTCAGGATAGAACTTCATTCTCATCTCACTGATACCTAGAAAGTCAATGTTCATGTGTTCAATTTTGTTTTTCACAACCTCTAATTTCCCAACATTCATGATCTGCGCATTCTATGTTCCAACTATTAATGGATGTTTGCTGCTGTTACTCCTAATTTTCATTGACTCCCAATCTAGGCTCTACTTCTAATGCTACAACTATCTGTGTTCCTCTGTTGTTCATATGGGTTTCAGAGGCCTGCTATTTCAGAAGTGAAGCATGACCAACCCTGCTTTCTAGTCTGTCTTAAACTGGGAGCTGCTAAAACATGTACACCGTGGGTAAGCTCTCTGGCTTTTGACACACTGGTGGCACAGCTTTAGGTATCACTGCAACTCACAAGTACAACAAACTGACAGACAAGTGCTATTCTAATTAGAACAATGATACACAAGGAAGAATATAGATATCCAAACTACAAAGTAATTAGCAATATGCAGATCAATTTCCCTATAAAACTAACAGATAAGCCTGACAGTTTAGGAGGCTCCATGTCCGAGTCCCAGGTACCAGCTGTAATGGAAAGCTTCTGGTGGAAGATCCTTGTATCTGAGCTTGTGCCTGAGGACTGTTCCTATGCCTTAGTGTCTCTGCTGTTACAACAAATCAGGCATATGAGGGCCCATCAGAGGCCAGAGCAGTGAGTGAAGATGAGGTTCTAGGTGGGCGCTAGAGGCTTCCAGCTGGCACAGCAGGATAATGTCCCAGGTGAGAGCAATGTCTCAGCTGAATCCTGTGTACTGGTGCTTCACACTTGGCCCAAGGGTTAACTGAGGCAGGTTGTAAAATGCTTTCTTTGGTGGCCACTGCTTTCTGGCTCTAAGCCCATGAGCTTTGAGCAGAGTTGGCGGAGGTCAAAGCTTGTATTGAGAAGTTGAACCTGGCTTGCACAGGCAGGGTGTAAAACACTTTCTTCTGTTGCTGCCACTTGCTTGCGCTAAGCCCACAAATGTTGAGCAAGACTTGGCTTGTACAAAAGGACAGACCACAACTTTATTGATGATAGAATAATATCCATGTGCCTACACCTCAATTCAAAGACTCAAATTCATTGTTGTTAAGGAGGATCTGACTCTCAGCTGACCCTCTGGGACTTTTCAGAGCCTGTAAGTGACACAGAAATTGCCCATCTTTCTACCTTGGAGCAGCTGAGACTCAAACCACTTGCCATTGAGTTGGCGGTGCAACTCCTTACTTGCTAGGCTACTAGAGCACCCAAGCTTTAAGTGTATCTCTCTTAATTGTAGAAACAATTCAATAATAGATTTGATGCATTGAACACTAACAACCAGAGACTAGACTTGGGTTGACATCAAGGAAAGCATACACAAAGAAAGCAAAACTGATAGAAAGCTAAAAATAAAAAAAGTGAAGAGTTCAACAAAAGATTTCAAGTGGCATTTTCTCCTAGTATATTTCATATTCTCTGGAAAATTTACACCGATTTTATTCAACCTTATCGATTCATAGATCCAAATTATTATTACATTTGTTGCTGTTTGGTACCACCTAGCCTGTTATGACCCACAGCAGCCCTACAGATAATAGATGAAAAGCCTGCTCGTATCAATCCATCTTGTTGAGGGTTTTTCTTTTTCACTGGCTCTCTACTTTATCATCCGTGAAATCTCTCTCCAGGAAGTGGCCTCTCCTAGTAACATACCCGTGTATATAAAGTTTCTCCATCCTCTTTTCTAATGAGCACTCTGGTTGCACTTGAGACAGATTTATTTGTTCTTTTGAGAGTTGGTAGTATAATCATTACTATTATTGACCAACACCACAATTCATAGGCATCAATTATCCTTTAACCTTTCTTATTAATTGTCCAACTTTCATGGTATCGAAGCAAATGAAAATATACTTTGGTTGGCACACTTTAGTGTTTAAATTTATACACTTGCTCTTTAAAACTTTAAAAGGCTCCTTGATATCAGATTTCCCCAATTCAATATACCATTTGATTTCTTTATTTTCCCTATTTGATTTCTTGACTGTTGCTTCAATGTGTGTTGACTATAGATTCAGACAAAATTGAAATGCTTGATAACTTCAATATTTTCTCCATTTATCATGATGTTGTTTATTGGTCCAATTGCCAGATTTTTGTATTATGTTGAGGTATAATCTATACTGAAGTCTTTGAGCTTTCCTCGTAAATGCTTCAAGTCATCTTTGTTTTCTGCAAGCAAGATTGTCTCAGTTGCATTTTGCAGGCTGCAACTTCCTCCAATCCTGGTGGCATCTTCTTAATCTGGTACAGATTATTTCCTCAACATAAAAACTAGATAGGTATTGTGAAAGAATACAATAACTCTGACATACCTCTTTCTTTATTTTTAACCATAAAATATCCTTTTTTCCAGTTCAAATGACTGCTTCTTCATGTCAAGACAGGTTTCATATGACAGGTTTCATTAAGTGTTTTAGGTTTACAATTTTTTTCAATATTATCCATAATTTATTATAACCACACAGTTAAATGGCTTTGCATAGTCAATAAAACACAGCTAAACATCTTTCTGGTAGTCTCTACTTTTAATCAAGATCCATTTAATATCACCAGTGATGTTGATCATCTCTTCTGAATCCAGCTTGAATTGCTGGCAGGTTCCTGTCAATGTACTGCTCCAGCCTTTTTTAAATTTTCTTCAGCAAGATTGTACATGAATGTAATATTAATGATATGGTTTGGTGATTTCTACATTCTGTTGGCTCACCTTTTAAAAAAAATGAACACAAATATGGATCATTTTGCAGTTGGTTGGACAATAAGTATCTTCTATCTTTTTTGGCATAGACCAGTGAGCACGTCTAAGGACTAACAAAAGAATAAATACAGCTGTCCTGGAGTTAGAGCAACCAGAGTGGTCCTCAAAGGCAAGGATGGTGAAACTTCATCTCATATACTTTGAACATGTTGTCAGGAGGGGTCAGCCCTTGGAAATGAACAACATCTTGGGAAAGACGGAGAGTCCGAGAAAGAGAGGAAAACTCCCAACGAAATGGATTGACACAGTGACTGTCACAATGGGCTCAGGCATATCAGAGACCAGGAGGACGGTGTAGGATAGGGTGAGGCTCAGATCGGTTGTTCATAGGGTCACTATCAGCCATAGGTGACTTCATGGCACCTAACAACAACAATGAGCATATCTAAGGCTGTATCCCTTTGTTGAAACACTATATATATATATATATATATATATATATATATATATATATATATATATATTCCTGGAGCCTTACTTTTATCATTGCCTTCAGTGTTGCTTGGATTCCCCACCCCCCTTCATTATCATTGACTCATGATCATATATTATTTCCTGAAATGGTTCAGTATCAAACATCATTTTGTTGTATGTTGACTCTGTGTGTTCCTTCCATCACTGTTTTTTTACTATTTCATTTTTATTAATATTTTTATCATTTATATACATTGTGTTTCATGCCTATACATTGTGTTCCAAGGTCCTTTAACTTACATTACATGTCATTCATTCATATTGTGGGGTTTTACTCCATCCCTTATAACCATCCCACCAATAACTACTTTCATGAAACCGTGCAAGCCAACTACTTCATGCTTCATGCCCTAATATTTCCCTTTTAGATAGTCGATTGCTGATTTGCCCATTCTTATCAAACCAGTACTCTGAGGATACAAGCAGGTCCCTTTTGCTGAAGGATACTGTTCAACTTATAAACTGAACATCTGTAACCATAAGCATCATCCAGTCCAGAAAAAGCCATCAGGCTGCAGCAATCAACCCTCCTTCACAACATCGTCTTCATCTGGTTGGATTCTGGTCAACTCATCCCCAGCCATCTGTGGCTAGGTTTAAATGGGATTCAGCTGCAAGCTCAGGAGTTCACACTTCTCCCTGAATTCCACACCTTTTGGTCTCCTCACTCAGCCCTAACCCCTCCCTGGGGTCAAGTTGAGTCAGCAGGCCAGGGACACTCATGACTACCTGCTCCTCAAGCCAACAACCCTTCCATGTGCATCCACACAACTGTGCCTGCTAACTGGGCAACACTGAAGGGCCATGTCCAAGCTCAGCCTGCTTCTCTGTTGTGGTATCCCACCCACTTCCACTCCTGTGGATCCAGGTGGTGGCTATGCGTGAGCATTCTACAACCTCAAGTCTTGGAGGTGGGGTCTGATAGGTGTCAACTGTACCTCAGAAGCCAAACAGCTTGTTCCAGTTATAAAAAGACCTCCCCACTTCCCTTCTCTCCTTTCCTATTTGCCCTTTTTTCCAACGTGAATCTCTTCAATCAACAGTCCAATGTAAGTCCACAAATCCATTGAAATGCATACCTCTTCAGAGAACTAGGTGGGACTGATTCCTGCATGATTCAATATTTTGCCCATATTGTTGTTGTTGTGTGCCATTGAGTCCCTTGCGACTCATAGCAACCCTGTGTACAGTAGCTCTGAACCCTGCTCTAAGCTGAGCCAATCTTATTGTCTCTGACACACGTGTCCCCATTACCCCACTTACTGAGTCCATCCATCTCACCCAGGGCTCTTCAATATTGCAAGTTGAGGCTTGAACCTTCCCCCCATCCCCATTCTTTTAGCTTGCGAAATGCTGAGTGTGTTCTCTTTTGGTTTCCTAAGAAGTGTTTGTATACTTGATTATAATATTTTGTTGTATCTTCTTGAGTGACTCTCTGAAATCTTAATTACTTACTCTATCAGTGTTTTCTGTCTCCCTTCACTTTTATCATAACTTATAGAAATCAAAGTGTTTAATTGTGCATTTCACATAGAATTCAACATTTCTGGCATGTTTACTGTGTACTTGGTATATCCACTTGACTGACTTTCCTCAAAGGAATTATCAAGCAAGCCCTCATAATACTTTTTTTTCCCTATAGGTTGCTGAAAAACTCCACTATGCTCGTTCAGAGAATAAAGACCTACGAGAAAAACTAACTACTCTTGCTAAACAGTATAAGAACATCTTACATGAAGAGGAAGAAGTCTTTTTAAAGAGAAGGAACATGTTTAACGAGTATGTTTCTATCATCATGCTGTGGTTAGAGTGGACTTTACTTTTCAAAGTGGTAACTCTCCATTTAAGCTTACTCTGTGTAGACAATCTCTAACTGTAGAAGTTGTGCTGCTAAACTATGGAAAACTCAAGCTATAGTTTGAGTCTTGCAGCAGCAATGAAAGCGAGAGATGGACAGTCTGCTCTAGTGCAATCTACAGCCTTGAAAACCTGCTGGAGGAACAGCTTTGAGTCGGTTCCAACTCGACAGCAATGAGAAAGACAGAATAACAATGAAATAGTCTTTCCCCCACAATAAATAAACATTACTCTTGAGATACTTCTGTACCATATGACTTAATATTTTCCTGGTCTGAATCAGATTAAATCTATAAGAGACAAATACATTATTTTTGCTTCTAAATCAAACTCTTGAAAAAGTAATTATACTTTACTTTTTGTCACTTAATCATTAATTGGACCTGTTTCCTTGTCAGTTTAAGAGCAATAAAGGAAAATATGGTCAAAATAAGGAAAACTAGATTTGAAAGGTAATGAAAAATATCATTCACCAAATGCACGTCACGTTTAATATCACAGACACTATCATGTTAAGTGCTTGAACTCCTTAGGAAAGCAGATTGAAAAATCATTACATTCAACTATTGTTATGCATTGAATTTTGTCCTTCAGAAAGAGCTCTCATGGCTTAGTGGGTAAGGAATTGGGCTACCAACCCAAAAGCAAGTGGTTGCAATCCACCAACTGTGAGAGAACCAGCTGTTTCTCTGTGAGAGAAACATAGGCAATCCCCTGTGAGATTTACTGTCTCTGAAAACCCACTGTAAGGTTAGCCCTGAGTTGGTTGCAACTTGATAGAATGAGTCTTTTTAATTTTTGTCTCCTAAATGTTGTTGTTGTTGTTGTTAGGTGCATCAAGTCAAGTACAACCCATAGCGATCTCATGAACAACAGATCTGAACCTTCTAAATTAACCTCCCAAGGTGCCTAACCACAATGCCAGTGGTTATAATCCTATTTGAAAATTAGTTGCCTTGTTACATTAATTCAACAGGATTAAGATAAAGTATGCCATGAGTCCATTCTTTTGAAGTGTAATAGAGATAAAACAGCACTGTCAATCTGAAGGCACCTGTTCGAATATACCACCTGCTCCAAGTGAGAAAGATGGGTAATTCGCCTTCCTTGGGATTTACTGGCTCTGAAAACCCGCTGGAGAGTCAGGTATGGGTTAGTTCTGACTCGATGGAATATAACAACAGCAATATATCTTTAAACACTTTAAAGGGTTCTTTTACAGCACACTTGCCCTTCTACTAGAAGGAAACTAAAAAACTCAAACTGATTGCTGTTGTGTCAGAACCAATTCATAGGTGATCCTCCAGTGAGTTTTCTAGAGGCTGCAAATTGCAAGGATGGAGACTGCCACTGGTGGGTGTGAACTGATTGAGAAGTGCTGCCTTTGAGTTAGCAATGCAACACTGTGTGAGCTAAGCTACCAGAGCTTTCCTACAGGTCTAAAGGGGCTGTCTAAGAGTGGGACATAAGTTTGTGTGTACATTCTATTGGCTAATTATGACTTACCTAGTTATTATTATGGCTTTTCTAATGATTTGCAAAGAGGCACTTTCTGATAATTTTCATTTCATTTTAAAATGCTTAGCATTACTTTATACTGGTTTTTTGTTTCTGGGAAGGATTAAACCTTTATCAGAGTTTCTGGGAAAGGTTGAGTCCAAGGTCAAATACCTGTACTCGAAGTTCTGTTTCTCTTTTAATAGCAGTAAAGTTATTCTATTACTAGGGAGCCCTGAGGACTTAGTGGTAAGGATTTGCCCTAAAATTCAAAGGTACTTGGGTCCAATCCACCAGTTGCCCCACAGGAGAAAGATGGGCAATCTCCTTCCATGGGGCTTACTGCCTCTGAAAACCCATTGGAGAGTCAGCTATGAGTTGGTTCCAACTTGAAGGTTTTTAATAACAACAGCAATTTATTACTACACTGAGTTAATCCTTTTAGTCAGATAAGGTAAGAATTGTGCTGTTTTTTAGATCATCCACTGGTTAATTTTTTTTATCCAAATTCACATTACTATTAATAGGGAGAGACAGTGTGCAAACTGGATCTAATTCATTTTTCCAACAAGGGAGTAACGGAAGGGAGAAATGTGTTGGACTAGACCTACCCTCTTGGAGGAATTTAATGCTAGAATTGTTATAATTGTCATTTGATGGTTATTGCTGCAGTTGAAGTTCTTTCTGTGGTTTGGAAGGTTTTAGAAATTTTACAGAAATTCTACTTGTAAGCTTGCATTTCACTACTAACAAAAAACCAAAATAACCTACCTTCATTGACTTGTTTACTCATCTTTTTGACAAGGTGATTGAAATGGACTTTTCAAACTTTATGTTCTTATTTGTGGTTGTATATTTTCTCATGCTGATAAATTAAAAATTATTATTTCAACATTCAATACATGCTGTATTCTGTTTTTGTTTTTTTTATGGCAGATATCAAAAGCAACAGAAATTTATTGCACAGAAAGAACTTTACCTAGCACAAAGAAAACTAGACATCAAAAACATGAAAGAAGGACTCAAAACACTGGAAGAACTTCATAAGTATGTTTGTGGCCTTTGGAATGTATAATAGTTCTTCCTGGATATATATTTTAGATAAGTACCATATTGGTAACATATAGTATTTGTCTAATATAATAATATTATAGCAGTATTATCTAACAATATAATACTATATTAATAATAAGCCTAGATCTAACACAGTGTTGTTGTTGTTATGTGCCAATAACAATTCCTAGTGACCCTGTGTACAACAGCTCTGAAGCCTGCCCTGTCCTGAGCCAGTCTCACTGACTCTGACACATCTACCCCCATTGCCCTAGTTACTGTATCAACCGATATCATTGAGGGTCTTCCTCTCCTGCACTGTCCCTCCACCCTTCCACACATGATGTCCTTTTCCAAGGACTGGTCCTTCCTGGTCACATGCCCAAAGTATGTGAAATGGAGCTTCAAAATCCTAGCCTCCAAGGAAAAACTTGATTTCATCCTCTCCAAGACGGTTGCATTTGTTTTCTTGGCAGTCCATGGTATATTCAAGACTCTTCTCCAGCACCACAACTCAAAGATCATGGTCTAGCTCTCTGATGTATAGAAAGTAATTACAAAAGGCATGACCTGGATCAAGTGCACCTTAGTTACTAGACTGACATTGCTACCTCAGAACTCTGGATAGGTCTGTGACAGCAGATTTTCCCAGTATAATTCATCTTTTGATTTTCTGACTGCTGGTGCCATGAGTGTTGATTGTGGAGCCAAGCAAGCTGAAATTGTTAACAACCTCAGTCTCTTCTCCATCTATCATGGAGTCAATTGGCCCAGTGGTGAGAATCTTTGTCTACTTGATGTTGATCTTCAATCCATATTGAAGACTATAGTCTTTGACCTTCTGCAGCAAACGGTTCAGGTCCTCCTCAGTTTCAGCAAGCAAGGTATGACATCCGCATAATGTATGTTGTTGAGGAGTCTTCCTTCAATCTTGATGCCACATTTCCTTATAAGGTCAAGCCTTCTGATCATGGTGTTTCCTCTGCCAGGTAAGTATAGGTCAAGCCTTCTGAATGATCTGTTTTGCATATAGATTGAAAAGGTATAGAGACGTGGCATCCCTGACACACTCCTTTCCTGATTTTGAACCACGCAATATTACCTTGCTCTGTTCTGAGGACTGCTTCCTGGGCCAAGTATAGTACAGGAAAGCAAGTTTATAACTAGCCCTTTCTGTTTCACAATTCACAAGAGTCATTACCATTGATTCTTTCACTTGAAGGGATAGACACGTTCTGAGTTCAGTGTGGGCTGCCTGATGCAATGAATGGACAAAGGTTTGGAGGAGCTTTAAAGACAAACATATATCTGACTATTAATAAAACACTATGAATGTGCTCAATTATGCCATTCTGAACACTTTAATACTTTAACTTTTTCTAATTATAAAAATAATTTTGATTGGTTATAAAAATTGGATTGTACTCTTCTATAACTAGGTATTTTCTGTTTCAATAATGATAAAGCAATATGATGTGTGGATTTTATCTTAGAAAAATGAACAGAGATATTCAGGTTTGTCATGTATAAATTCACTTAGCTTATTATAAGGTAATTATATGAAGGCATGCAAGTAAACCCTCACAACATTCATTTAGAACAAGAGAGTGGAATTAACAAGTACAATGATTAGAGTCCAAATCACTAGACTGAAGGTATTGATCTTTAATGAGAGGTCTGGGGATGCAGGCTTGACCTCCCCTTGTATAAACAGAGGTCCCTACTAGTTTGAGTCTGGAATCAGTAGTGGTGGGTAGAATCTCAGCAGGTTCTTGGTCTTCTGAGAAAGTAAGCAATGAGAATGATCTCTTTCCTTCTTCCTTCTTGCTTCTTTCTCAGTGATGGAGCAATAATTCAGAGTTTAAGTGTGAAATTCTCACCTTAAACAATTAAGATCAATATGATATCAAAGATAAGTATAATATATTTTTCCTTTAGGTCTCTAACATTTGGTTGAAAACCCCATTTCCCCCCCTCAAAGTTAGAGATTAAAAAAGTTGTTTAAACTTATATCTGAAGGCTCAGGAGCTCTGACAACATGGTCCATGGGAAGCTCTGCTGCTAGCCCATCCATCAGCAGTTCTGAGGGATATAGACAATTCCTTCCTGTGCAACTTACGTTGTTGTTGTGTGTGCCATCAAGTTGGAACTGACCTATATAGCTGCCCCTCTAGTGGGCTTTCAAAGGCGGTTAATCACAAGGGAGGAAATTGTCCGTTTTCTGCAGAGCAGAAACTCTCTACCTTGCCACTAAATCACCTTTCTTGGAAATAGGAACAAATATGGACCTCTTCCAATCTGTTGGCCAGACAGCTGTCCTCCAAATTTCCTGTCATATACTACTGAGCGCATCAAAGGCTGCATCTGTTAATTGAAACAAGTCAATTGGTGTCACATAGATTTCTGGGGCCTACCTTTTTGCCAGTCCTTCAATGTAGCTTCTGCTTCCTCCTTCATTACCACTGGTTCCTGTTCATATGGTTGTGTTGTTGTTGATTGCCTTCGAGTCGAACACAACTCATAGTGACCCTATGAACAAAAGGCCCAAAGCCCCTCTACAACTTCTGACATTTACGAAAGTTCATAGTTTCCAGAGGCATGTTGATTAGGAAAGGGAGGCCACTCCTGCTTCCAAGTTCATATGGTACTTGCTGAAATTTTTTCAATGTCAATTCTTTCTGGTACAGTGACTCTGTATATTCCCTCCATCTTTTTTTTATGTTTTCTGGGTCATTCAATATATTGTGCATAACATCTTTCAACATTATGACTTGAGGCTTAAATTTGTTTTTCAGCTCTTTCAGCTTGAGAAATGTAGAATGAGTTCTTCCCATTTTATTCTCCAATTCCAGTTCTCTGCACATTCCATTATAATGCTTTGCTTTGTCCTCCCAAGCTTCCCTTTGAAATCTTCTGTTGATCTCTTTCACTTTGACATGTTTTCCTTTTGTTTTGGCTTCTTGACACGCTAATGCAATCTTTAAAGTCTCTTCTGACATCCACTGTTGGCAGTCACTGTGTCAGTACCCCTGAATGAGGGGCTTCCTCCCCTTCGCTGTCCCTACACCTTTCCACCCATGATGGCCCTTTCCGAGTATTATCCTCTCTTAGCTACATGCCCAAAGAATGCAAGACAAAAAGCTTCACTCTCCTTGCTTCCAAGGCACACTCTGGCTTAACCGTCTCCAAGACACATCTCTTTGTTCTTTCGGCTGTCCATGGGATATTCATACTCTCCTGACATCATAGTTCAATTCTTCTTCTGTCACCCCTAATAATCATTGTCCAACTCTCAGATACATAACACATAATTGAAAAGACCATGATGTAACTCAGTCCTCATGCTAACATTATTGCTCCTCAGTACTTTGGAAAGGTCTCTGACTGTAGAATTTCCCATTGCAATACGTCTCCTGATCTCCTGATTACAAGTACCAAGTGTGCTGACTGTAAATTCAAGTAAGATGAAGTCATTGACAGTTTCAGTCTTTTCTCTACATATCATATCATCACCTATTGGTCCATGTTTGTTTTCTTGATGTTGAGATGCAATCCATATTGAAGGCAGCAGTGTTTGGTCTTTTGCATCAAATGCTTCAAGTCCTCCTAACTTCCAGCAAGCATGATCATATCATCTGCAAAATGTAAGTTATGGATGAGTCTTCCTCCAATCCTGATGTTGCATTCTTCATCGCAGAGTCAAGCTTCTTAAACAATTTGCTCAGCATACTGATTAAATAGGTATGGAAAAAGGATACAACCCCGGCACACATTTTTCATCATTTTAAACCATGCAGGGTTACCTTGCTCTCTGTTCATACAATAGCCTCTTGGTCTAGATGTAGGGTTTGCATCAGCACAAATCAGTGTTCTAGGATTCCCATTCTTCTCAGTGTTAACTATAATTTGTTGTGATTCACATAGTCAAATGCCTTTTCATAGTCAATAAAGCAAACGTAGACATTGCTCTAGTATTTTCTGCTCTCAACCAGAGTCCATCTGACATCAGCAATGATATCCCTGGTGACATGACCTCTTCTGAATCCAGTATGAACTTCTGGCAAATCCCTATCTATGCATTGCTCTAGATGTCTTTGAGTGATCTTTAGCAATAATGACTTGCATGTGTTATTAATGATATTGTTCTATAATTTCCATATTCTGTTGGATCTCTTTTCTTGAGAATGAGAATAACCAGGCAGCTCTCCTCCAAATTTCCTGGCATAGACTGGTCAGCGCATCCAGGGCTACACCTGTCCCTTGAAACATGTCAATTGGTATCACATAGATTTGTGGGGCCTTAATTTTTTTCAGTTCCTTCTGTATAGTTTTAACTTCTTTTTTCCTTACCATTGGCTCTTGATCATATGGTATTTCCTAAAATATTTCAATGTCAGCCACTTATTTTTCATACAGTTATTCTGTGTGTTTCCTCCACATTCTTTTGGTACTTCCTGGATCATTCAAGATTTTGCCTATGTCATCTTTCAGTATTGCAAATGGAAGCTTGAATTTGTATTTAAATTCTTGAGAAATACCAAATTGGTTTAAATCTTCTGTGAAAGATTTTAGTAAGTATGCAAATATGTATTTTTTAAAAAATATATAAATAAGATGAATCTGTGAGGTTGGGTCAGATTGTGAGGAAACTTAGAAACACAATATTAAGTTGACTATGGCAGGGAGCTGAGAGCACATAAATTATTCAAACAGAGAAAGAAGATATAAGCACAGCTTTCTTTCTAGTGTATGTAATAGTGATTCATATTGAAAGTTCCATCCTTGAAAAATTTTCTCTTTGAAAAAATATAATTTAAGCATTATTTTACTTATATGACCCTTAATTTATATCTGTGATTAAAGTATGTAATAGGAAAAAAGGCAATATAAAATGGTCTCTAATAAAATCTCTACAATTCCATGCATTCTACTTTTTTCAAAAAAATCCTTACTACTCTCCACTAGCTCAAGAATGTATATTGACTTTTTAAATGATTATATCAAATTAGAATTCAATCTAAAATCCAAAGTTTCTCAGCAATTTACTGACTGTAATCCGGTCAGTACAGTTCACGTCCTCTTCATGAAACAAGTTGACCCTGAGTTACACCACAGCCATGACTTTCTTCTCTCTGTGTGTTAACAAATGATTGTGTCTTTCCTTTGTAAGACTGTTTTTTAATTCTTCCAGTCCAGCTTCGTCCCTTCTGTAGAACATTCCCTTATGGTAATGCTTCTGCAATTGTCTCCCTAGAATCTGCTCTTCTCCAGCCTTGGAAAGGTACTCGAATGTTTGCAGAATCAGTTTGCACATGCATGAAATTTTAACTATTTTACTGTTAATTTGAAATACCTAGTTGTTGTATTATGCAATTTAAGTATTATTTTATGTACATGACACTTATTTCTGTTATTGAAGTATTAGAGAAAAAGGAAATAAATGAAGATGACTAACAATATGTATCTATTTCCACATATTTTACATCAAGATAATCCTTGTAAGCATAATTTTTGCTTCCAATTAATTAGACTGTAGCCTCAAGAATAAAAATGATACTGAGTCTTTTATTTATTCTAATAGCTGCTTCAAATGTAAAATCTTAATGCATTTTTATTGTTTTTAGAGAAAAACAGGAAATATATAGGAAACAAATAGAAATCATGGGTGATAATAGAGAAAGAGAAAAGCAGAGAAGGTAATGTATTTATGTATATACATGTTATGTATATTTATTTTTATTTATATTTATTTTATGACAAATAGATTGTTGTTACGTGCCATTGGGTGACTTGTGACTCATAGCAATCCTATGTACAATAGCTCTGAACCCTACTCTATCCTGAGCCAACCTTATTGTCTCTGATACAACTACCACCATTACCCAAGTCACTGAGTCAGTCCACCTCATCGAGGGTTTTCCTCTAATGCATTGTCCCTCCACTATTCCAAGCATGATGTCCCTCTCCATGGACTGGTCACTCCTTGTAATATACCCAAATATGTTAGAGGAAGCTTCAACATCCTTGCCTTTAAAAAGGAGCAGTCTGGTTTTACGCTCTCCAGGCTGAATCTGTTCACCTAGCAGTCCATAGTATATTTGATACTCTTCCCCTCAACTTTGTGGGGCATGGGGAAATAGCGTTAGTTACTAGAACCTAAGGAATTTATTTTTCTAAATTAAATTGTGTGAATTCTATGGGATTCAGATATATTTATTAATTTTATGTTTTTGCATTGAACCAAACCAGTTTTCAACTTCAACAGCAAAGTAATCAGAGTAAAATTAACATTAGGAGATGTTTTCTGCTCACCAAGGCTTCTTTTTTTAATTATTTTATTTTTTTTATTAATTTAGTTTGTTTATTTTTCATTTCAATGAACATCTACAGAGATTTTGGAATTCCATTCATTCATTGTTGCACCCTTCTCCCCGCACAAACACCCCC
>NW_006399854.1:2214912-2229217 GCF_000299155.1 Elephantulus edwardii | reverse complement strand
AGCTCCAGCTCTGTATTCTCTCTGTCACTGTAGAGAAATCCAACTGATTTTTGTATGTTGATCTTGTATCCTGCTACTTTGCTGAATTGGTCAACTATGTCACCAAGGCTTCTTAATGAACTAGCAAGATGATACTTGCAATGTAGTGTCTGAGTGTAAGTTAGTAATTTCTCTTTGTTTTCATCTCCGTGAAGAAAGAAATGCTACTAGTTCTTCCCTTGTTGATGATCCAAGAAAAGTATTTATATTGTTATTGTTGCTGTGTATCGTAGAGTTGGAAATTACCCATAGCTGACTCCCTAGTGGGTTTTCAGAGGCAGTTAATCACACAGGAGGAGATTGCCCATCTTTTCCTGCAGAGTAGCTGATGGCCTTGAACCTCATACCTTAGGGATTGCAGCACAGCTTGTTACCACTAAGCCACTAGAGCTCAGTATTTCTAGCAGTGTCAGCAACTAGAAAGCACTTACTAAAAGCTCTTTTCCCCCTGCCACTGCCAATGCATCAAGTCAGACTCATAGCAACCCTGTCTTGCAGTTAGCAGCTCGATGGCTTATGCATAACGCCATTTATTGTTGTTATTATTTACAAGACTTTAGTGGTGCATTTTTTACCATTCTCTAATTATGTAGTAACTTTTTTTATATTATGTTTGGGAGATATTTTTGAGAGCTCTGAAACCAGGAATCTTTTATTAGAAATCAAGAATCTTTCCGAGTAATTTAGTAATTCAGCTGCCATTTTTGCCTGGGCCATTTGTTTTTTGATATGAGTGTAGCTTTCTCTATTTTAATATCTCAATAGAGAGCTGATGGGTGTGGGTTTATTAAATGCTTGCACAGATTTACAACTTCTTAGTCTAAAGCCACCTGCAGAGATACCATTGAGGCAGTTAACGTTTTGTCTGATTTGCTTTTAGCTAATGTGCAAAGTATCACTCTGAGTACAAGCTATTCTGCATAATCATAGTAGGACTTGTTTTACTCTGAACTCCTTTATATTTTCCATGAACTGCTCTGTCAGTTTAATCATTATTCTTTTGTTCTGTTCTCCAGTGTTATATATCAGTGGAATATAGCTCATTTGCTGAAAAAACATAAGCGATGGGCAGATGTAATAACGGCTGAAATAAAAAACCTTCTACAGCAAATTGAGGCTACACAACAAAGAAAAACCTCTTTATCAGAAGAGGTAAGGAAATTCATGAAACCCAAGATGTTAATGATTAGTCTCTTATATTGCATCAGAGTAATTGTACTGAAAAAGTCTTTAGTAAGGGACTTCTCCAAATTATTGACAAGCAATGATATGTCAGTTTGAATACTAAGGTACACCTGATGCAGGCCATGGTCTTTTTCAGTAGCCTAACATGCATCTAAGAGCAGGACAATGACTAAGGATGACAGAAAAAGAGTTGATTCCTTTGAATTGTGTTGGAGAAAAGTGTTGACTATCCCATGGATTGCTAAAAGAGCAAACAGATATGTCTTGGAGAAGCAAGAGTACTCCTGGAAGGCAAAGATGATGAAGCTTCATCTTGCATACTTAGGGCATGTTGCTAGGAGAGGTTTTTCCTTGGAAAGGGGCATTATGCTTGGGGGTGGAGGGTCAGCGAAGGAGAGGAAGACCCTGTGGACTGACACAGTCACCGAAGCAATGGGCTTCAATGTGTCAGAGATTGTGAGAATGGCACAGGATAGGAAAGGGTTCAGATCTGTTGTTCATAAGGTCATTATGAGATACTCAACTTGATGGCACCTAACAACAATAACAACAACAACAATTGTCTTTATTTAATTTTTAACTCAACCTTACTTTATTAGAAGGTATTTTCTTTTCTGCTCACTTCATATTTGAATTATTTTCTTAAGGCATGAATCCATTTGATATATTATTAACTATAAGACTTTAACAAATGAAGTAGCTATTTTCTTCAAGATAGACTTTTGAACCATACAACCAGAAACTTACTTGAGGGTGATCTATAGAAAAAATGTTTATCAAAATTTAAAACCAAGCATCTTGTACTTACCTCCTATATTTAAATTCTGCCTCCCTCTAAGATGATTGTAGGCAGTATAAAGACAGCATGAAGATGTCTGACTTCTGCCAACTCCATAAAGGGGAACTGTGTCAACAATATCCAAGTACATAATTAATTCCTGTAAGGTCAGACAGGGTCTCTCGTGCCCCTGCACCTGCTTCTACTAATTCCAACACCAATCTTACTAATCTACTGGGGCCAATGACTACAAGGACTTCAATGAACCACACTCACAGTTGGGATTTATTAGGGAAATGAACAGACTATAATTCAGATTGGCAGGAGGATACGATGCCTTAAACTAGACAGCCTCTCAAGCATGATCACAGGGCCTTTGACCTTCAGTCTCATGGCTTAGGTCATTGTTACAAAGTTCTTTAGTCCTATCAGTTGTGTTCCATCAGTCCTCCAGTAAACTTAGATTGAAAGATTTTAGCTCTGGCTCCGTGGGGCAGCAATCCCAAGTCACATCTCTGTTTCTCTGCTGAGGCTGCTGTTGCTTTTGTATAGATCTTAGTCTGGCGGGCACAGGAATCTCTGGCCCCAAAGAATGTGCACTGCTCCCTCATCCTTGTTGATGGTAAGAGCTCATATTTCTACTTCTGAATCCCTGCATTTTAATAGCAAGACTAACCAACTCCCTTGTGGATAGACTATCACATCCTATTTGTGTTATCCTGCCCAGCTGTATAGCAAAGTCAAAGTCAATAACTAGGAAAGCCATTTTGAACAATAAACCCTTTTAACATCATACTTTCTTTTACTAGAAAATGTTTGGGAAAAAATTAATTGCTGGAGAGAAAAAATACTGTCAATGGTTACTAAGAAATAATATCCCTTGCACTCAGAGACAAGTCTTATGCAAAGATATGTGAATTTAGCTGGTTGTTTGGAAATAAAAACTTTAATTCTAAAGGGAGAAATTATAATCTTTAATTCTTTTTTCTAATTAGACTGACAGTAGAGAAAAGGAGATTGATTTATTTGTGGCACAGATTGAACAACTTACAGTAGAATTAAAAGAAGAGGAGAAGAAATTTGTTTGCAAAGAAAAACAGTTAATTGCAGACATAAATAAGTATGAGGTAAACTTTATTTTACATCTATAAATTATTTTAGGCTGATGTATGGAGTGTAAACAATTAGTACTTGTTGTTGTTATTCATTAAATGTAAAGTGAACCTGTGTCTTCTAGCATGAACAAGGCTATAATATTTTTATGTTTTCAATGTTGTTATTGTTATGTGTCGTTGAATTGCCTGTAACTCATATACAACAGCCCTAAACCCTACTATATCTTGTGCCAATTTTATTGTCTCTGACATACGTACCCTTATTACCCCAGTCACTGAGTCAATTGATCTTATCAAAAATACAAAGATTCTCATCACTGGACCAATAGGCAGCATCATGATAGATGGTGAAGAGATTGAGATGGTTAACAGCTTTAGTTTGCTTGACTCCACAATCAATACTTGGTACCAGTATCCAGGAAATTAAAAGACATATTGTATTAGGAAAGTCTGCTGTCAGAGCCCTCTCCAAACTACTGAAGAGCAATGATGTCAATCTGAAGACTAAGGTGCACCTGATCGAAGCCATAGTCTTTGCAACTGCTTGCTATGCGTCAGAAAGCTGGACAATGACTAGGGATGATAGAAAGAGAATTGATGCCTTTGAGCTGTGGTGCTGGAAAAGAGTATTGAATATATTCTGGACTGCTAAGAGAACAGACAGGTTTATCCTAGAGAGGGTAAAATCAGGCTGCTCCTTGGAGGCAAGGATTCTGAAGCTTTGTCTGACCTGCTTTGACATGTTTCAAGGAGGGACCAGGTCTTGGAGAGGGACATCACACTTGGGAGCATGGAGGGACAGCACAAGAGAGGGAGAACCTGATAAGCTGTGAGAGGATATCAAGGATATCATCCAGGGAGAATGCAGGGGATCATTACAAAGTCAGAGGAGAAAGAAAAAACCAAGATGGATGTCAAGAGACTCTGAATATTGCACTAGAGTGCTGAGAAGCCAAAGAAAAGGAAAGAACTCAAGATATTAAGAAGCTAAACAGAAGGTTTCAAAAGGCAGCATGGGAAGACATAGTAAAGTATTATAATGAAATGTACAAAGAGCTGGAGTCAGAAAATCAAAGGGGCCAAACTCACTCAGCATTTCTTAAGCTCAAGGAGCCAAAGAATAAATTCAAGCCGTGAGTTGCAATGCTTAAGAAGGCTTTGTGCAGAACATTAAATGATCCAAGAAGCATGAAAAGAAGATGAAAATAAGCAAGAGCGTGTGGTGATGAAGGAAGAAGTTCGAGCTGCTCTGAAAGAACTGGCAAAAAATGAGGCCCCCAGGAATTGATGGTATGCCAATTGACATATTTCAGCAAACAGATGCTGCCCTGGATGTGCTCACCAAGTTGTGCCATGAAATCTCGAGGACAATCACCTGACCAAGGACAACCACCTGGCCACCTTGACTGGAAGAGATCTATATGTGTTTCCATGACAAAGAAAGGTGATATGACAGAGTGTGGAAATTATTGAACAATATCATTAATATTTTTCAGCGTGTTGTGTGTGTGTGTGTGTTATGTGCCGTCGAGTCATTTGTGACTGATAGCGACCCTATGTACAACATCCCTTAACCCTGCTCTATCCTGTGCCAATCGAATTGCCTCTGACACACCTGTCCCGATTACCCAGTCACCGAATCAATCCACCTCATAGAGGGTCTTCCCCTCCTGCACTGTCCCTCCACCCTCCCAAGCATGATGTCCCTCTCCAAGGACCTCTCTCTCCTTACAACATGTCCAAAGTATGTCAGGCGAAGCCCCAGAATCCTTGACTCCGAGGAGTAGCCTGGTTTAACCTTCTCCAGGATGAATCTGTTTGTTTTCTTGGCAGTCCATGGTACATGCGGTACTCTTCTCCAGCACCACAGCTCAAAGGCATCAATTCTCCTTCTATCCTCCTTAGTCATTGTCCAACTCTCTGATGCATAACAAGTGATTGGGAAGACCAAAGCCTGTATCAGACACACCTTAGTCTCCAGAGAGACACCATTGCTCTTCATTACTTTGGAGAGGTCCCTAACAGCAGACTTTCCCATGGCACTATGTCTTTTCATTTCCTGGCTACTGGTGGCAAGAGTATTGACTGTGGAGCCAAGCAAACTAAAGCTGTGAGCAATCTCAATCTCTTCACCATCCATCCTGATGCTGCCAAATGGTCCAATGGTGAGAATCTTTGTCTTCTTGACATTGAGCCTCAATCCATATTGGAGGCTACAGTCCATAAAAGTTTTATTTTATACTGGTTTAATTACAAAGTATCCATTGTTTTTCACCCCAGATCTTTCCCATTCCCTTTACCCACCCCTCCCTCTAGCCATCAAATTGGGCAACCCTATGATTAACCCCCTGCCCATCCTCACTCCTGTGCTCCTGTTCCCCCCTTGGATCCTCATACACATTTTACTAGTTGTCTTTCTGTTTTCACAAGAATGTCTTATACAGTATCTGTACTTACGGGACTGAGTTAGTTCATTTAGCATAATGATCTCCATTCCCTCCCACTTTAATAGTGATTTTCAAAATCATTGTTCCTACATTCTGCGTAGTATTAGTTACTATTTATTTTAAATGCATTCTGATTTTTTAAAAGATATACAACCATTCCCTTTGAAACTTGAGAAATTAAGCAGTCGTCTTCATGTTTTATTTCAGGTACTTTTAATCTATTTACTGTGATATTGTATCCAATTACTTTTACCTCTTTCCCCTTTTTTATTTGGATCTGCATTTCTTATATGTATATTCACTTTATAGCTTATTTTTCCCATTAAATATGATCAATCAGAGACAACATTCTCAAATATACTTTTGGGCTTTATGTTTGGTAACATTACAAGACTAATAACAGTAGAATTGTATAGAACTGGAAAAGTCTTTGGGAAGTTAATTGACCCTCATCTTCTGTCTTGAGGATTGTTATAAACTCAGAACTCTCAAGATTTGTCTTTTGCTGCCTTTTGAGCCTTGAACTACACTCACCCCCAAGACACAGTTCCAACTAAACAGGTCTATAAAGGGAACAGTAACACTCAGCTCATAGAACAACCAAACACACAAGATCACAAGAGCATAATTTGCCCAAAGTTAAAGCTCAAAAGGTAGGAAGGGAGATACTGGGAGGATAAATGGAAACAAGAACTATAGAGAGACAGTGAGAAGAGTGATGACAGAATGTGGAGGTTGAAATCTATGTCATAAAATGAAATATGTATGAATGATTGAATAGAATACCAATAAAAAGTTAAAAAATACTAGAGAATCCGTAAGTCAGCCAACAAATGTGTATTAACCACCTAGTATGTGACAGGTAGAGTAGCTTGCTGGTACAAATAGTTGAAAGACTCAAAAGAAAGTCCTGGTAATACACTTCCAAAAATCAGCCACGAAACGCTCTATAGAGTAAACTTCTGTTCTGAGACACCTAGAGTTGCCATGAGTTGGACACAACTCTATAGAAACTGAGTATTTTTGTTTGGTTTCCTGTGCCAAATACCTCCGAATATAAAGAGACCACGGCACAGAGCCCTCTCACTCAAATAACTCATGTTCTTCTCTAGAGTGGTTTTGTAAAGTTCTAAAAAAGAGAATTTAAAAAGTGAAATTATCTCAATTTTATTTTCTTCAAAGGTTAAACTTGTTAAGGAAGTGCAAGTTAACAAAGAAAGGGAAGAAGAACTAGCTGAGTGTCTTCCACAACTTCAGGAGGCAGAAGAAATATTTGCAGAAAAATATAGACAGTTTGAAGACCTTACAAGTGCTCTTTCAGGTATATATGAAGTATTTAGCACTTGATCTCAATCCCAGGTGAGGATTTCACTGCCGTCTTCTACTATAAAGTAGACAATCAATCTACAATCCAATTCTGAAGCCTGTCCAATTTCTCCCATGATGCTTTGTTTTCTAAGTTTTCCTCATCCATTAATTTCCTCTCCTATGCACTGCAATCTTATCTCTATTGCTAGGACTTTTATTTTCTCTTTTATGTCTATTCAAAATTGAGGGCTATTATCTTCTTCCTATAGTGGGTAAAGGTAAAACAAATTCTTTAATCTTCTACCACACGAAGAATTTTTTTTAAAAAGTTCTCACCATTAATTTTCAAAATATATCTTATATCAAATTATGACTTTAAGCCTTAGTAAGTAAGTACTTATAAATTATTTTTGCTACTCAGCTACAAAGATATTATGCATGAAGAGAGCAAAAGGACAGTACAAAGTCAAGGAAAAACCAAAAGACCAAAATGGATGTCAGAAGAGATTCTTAAATTGTGTGAGAGCATTGACATGTCCAAACAAAGGAAAGAAATGTGGAAGTAAAACAGATAAACAGAAGATTTCAAAGAGTGACATGAGAAGACAAAACAAAGTATTATAACAAAATGTGCATAAAGCTGGAGCTAGGAAATAAATAAAACACACTCAGTGTATCTCAAACTGAAAGAACTAAAGGACAAAGGCAAACCTTGAATAGCAATACTGAAGGATGCAATGAGTAAAATTTTGAATGATCCAGGAATCATGAAAAGAAGATAGAATGAATATACAGAGGCATTGGACTAAAAAAGAATTGACTGACCCAGACTTGAGAAAGTAACACACTATCAAGAACTAAAGGTAAGGAAGGAAGAACTTCAAGCTGCGCTGAAGGCATTGACAAAATATAAGGCCCCAGGAACTGATGGAATATCAATTGATATGTTCTGACAAATAAATGCATCCCTGGATGTACTCCTCAATCTGTGCCAGGAAATTTGTAAGTCAGCTACTTAGCGAACTGACTAGAAAAGATTCATATTTGTTTCTATTCTCGAGAAATTATCAAACAATATCATTACTATTACAAACAAGTAAAATCTAACTGAAGATTATGAAAAATCAGCTAGAAAAGTACATTGACAGAGAAGTTCCAGAAGTTCTAGCTGGATTTAGAAGAGATTGTGACACTTTGTATATGATTCCTGATATCCGATAGATCCTGGCTGAAAGCAAAGAACACCAGAAAGATGTATATTTGAGTTTTATTGACTGCACACAGGCATTTGACTTGGTGGGCCATACATAACAAGTCATGGCTGATATTGAGAAGAATGGGAATCCCAAAACACTTAAGTGTGTCAGATGAAG
This sequence comes from Elephantulus edwardii, assembly GCF_000299155.1. Taxonomy (NCBI): domain Eukaryota; kingdom Metazoa; phylum Chordata; class Mammalia; order Macroscelidea; family Macroscelididae; genus Elephantulus; species Elephantulus edwardii. Next base: position 2,220,972 of record NW_006399854.1, on the reverse strand, counting down.
CTTCAGAATCCTTGCCTCCAAGGAGCAGCCTGGTTTAATCCTCTCCAGGATGAACTTGTTTGTTCTCTTAGAAGTCCTTGGTATAGTCAACCCTCTTCTCCAACACCACAGCTCAAAGTCATCAATTTTCCTTCAATCATACCTAGTCATTGTGCAGCTCTCCGATGCATAGCAAGTGATGGCAAAGACCATGGCCTGTATAGGGCACACCTTAGTCTCCAGTCTGACATTATTGTTCTTCAGTACTTTAGAGAAGTCTCTGACAGCAGGCTTTCCCAATGCAAAGACTTTTCCCTTTTAATTTCCTGGCTGCTGGTGCCAAGAGTGTTGATTGTAGAGCCAAGTAAACTAAAGATGTTAACAATCTCAGTCTCTTCATCATCCATCATGATGTTGCCAATTGGCTCAGTGGTGAGAATCTTTGGTTTCTTGATATTGAGCTTCAATCCATATTTAAGGTTGCAGTCCTTGACCTTCTACAGCAAGTGCTTCAGGTCCTCCTCAGTTTCAGCAAGCAGGGTTGTGTCATCTCCAAAATGCAGATTGTTGGTAAGTTTTCCTTCAATCCTGATGTCACATTTCTCCTCATAGAGCCCAGCCTCCCAGATAATCTGTTCTGTATAAAGAGTGAAAAGATATTGTGATAGGACACATCCCTGGCATACACCCTTCCCAATTTTAAACCATGCAATATCCCCTTTCTCATTTCTTATGACTGTATCCTGGCCCACATATAGAAGAGCAGAGAATAAATAACACACTTTTGGAAGGTTAAAATTGGGATAGAAGAGTGATCAGAAGAAGAAGAGGAATAGTAATTTCTCACAGAAAAGCACACTATGAATGCAAGAAGTTCTTGCCACAGAACCTTGAAAGTCTTGAACAGTGTAGGACCCTGCTACCTTGAAGTCTAAGATGAGACATGGGCCTAAAGTTAAGTTGAATGTCTTTAAAAATTTCAGTCAGACGTCAGCGAAGTCCCTCTTCTGTTCAGCTGAGTAAATACTCCTTCTCAACACAGTAAAAAACAAACAAAAAAAAACCCAGAAACTGGACCAGAGAGTTCCAAATGATGAGCCATCAGATATGGCTGAGAGGCGGAGAGAGTTGCGATTTGGAGATTCCTCATCTCTCCCTCTGCTTATCGTGGAGAATTGGCAACAGTTGTGACAATCTCCTCCCTTTCCTTCTTCCCAAAGAAGAATCCTTACATTCTTCTCAAAGTGAAAAAAAAAATTTCACAGAAAAGCCTAATAGATACTGACCTTTGAGAGTTTTCCAGCTTCTCCCTCTATGACCACTATACTATTCAAGGAAGCCCACTCAGAAATCTAACTTTCTACTGTCTCGCTCTTAAATAGTCCCAGGGCACCAAAGATCTCTATCCATGTAGGCTCTGTCTCACATACTTTAGACATGTTGCCAGGAAACACCAGTTCTTAGAGAAGGACATCATGCTTTGAAGAGTGGACAGACAGGGCAGGAGAGGAAGACACTAGATTAGATGTATTGACACCGTTAACTGGGTATTGAGGGTAGGTGTGTCAGAGCCAGTGAGACTGGATCATAACAGGATGGGTTCAGAGATATTGTACATAGGGTTACTATGGGTCACAGTCGAGTCAATGACACATAACAACAGCAACAATCGCACCATAAAGTTATGCTTGCTTAAAACGATTTTAAATTATTAGAACAATATAAATATCATTACCTGATGAGCTGCATGTTGTTGTTATTTGCCATCAAGTCGACTACAACTCATAGTGACCCTATGCACAATAGCTTTGAATCTTGCTCTATCTTGAGCCAGTCTCACTGTCTCTGACACACCTTCCCCCATTACTCTATTTACTGTATCAATCCATCTTGTCTGAGGTCTTCCTCTCCTGCACTGTACCTCCACCACTCCAAGCATGATGTCCTTATCCAAGGACTGGTGTCTCCTGGCCACATGCCCAAAGTATTTGAGATGGAATGGAGGGGGGGTGTATGTGTTTGTGTGTATTGAGGTGGAACTATAGTTGTTCCCTATCAGATGGGAGTAATTATGCTAAATTATCCTCTATTGCATTAGGAAGTAAAAAGAAAAAAATCATTAAAATGACAAATCAATATATATTCATATAAGAATGCTTTAAGAAATGGATATTCATGCAAAAGGAATTTAAGAGTTAAAAAATCCTTGCTTCTGATGGATCAAACACCTGACAAGTTTTAAATCTTGTAATAATATTTGATTTTTAAAATAAGACCCAGCTCTTAACTTTTTTTTTAACAAAATAGCATTATGGTATTATTTTTTTTTCTTTTTTCTAGCACAAAAGCGAGAGGAGACGTTAATAAGCCATTCCATTTTTCAGACAAAAAGAGACTTATCAAGATACACTCAACACATGGTAAATGGTCAATGCATTTATTTATTTTCCCCTTGGATTAGAAAATGGACCCATAGTAGTATATGGATAATACCTTAATTATTTGATACTATTTGAGTTTTTAGAAATTTTCTTTATTAGGCTTATCCTTTTAAAATGAGTAACTTAAAGAATATAGCTATATGTAAATGCATCTACATGCACACAGGAATATACACCTCCAAGTTCATGTATATAAATGTGTACACATGTGTGTGTATACACAGATTTAGGAGCTGAATAACTTAACTACAGGAAAAATTTTTCATAGTGGAGTCTTCTAAAGTAAAGGGATTGGATTATACTTATTAATGGCTCTTTTCAAGTCTTTGATTTTCTTAAATTTCTGTGGAATCAAGCACGGGTAGGCAGATGTTGCAGAGAAGAGAGCAGATAAATTAGGAATAGGTAAAGAAGTGTTAACTACCATTTAAAAATTAATACTTAATAGTTAATGTATCTAAAGTTAGTTAAATAAATGTGAAAGCATTCTATTCTTTGAGAGGCATTGATATAAAAAGAAAAGTAATATTTATATGTGTAGATAAATAGGAAGAGAGAATTACAAATATAGCACAATTAGAGTTCTATTATTTTAATCAGATACTACTGACAATGATTATACAATAAATAAAGGTAATGTGATTTAAAATAGTTTGATAATGGATAGCTAAATAGCTCAATGGAGGATTCAGAAAAATTCTTAAATAATCTTGGGGGACTCAGGACAGAGGCATCCCTGGGGTTGTAGATACCTGTATCTGGAGGTCCTTGTCCATGGCTGTGGGGATATACCAGGGGCCAAATAGAATGAGAGACTTTAGTGTGCAGAACATTGCACGAAGGGAAGAATTTCCTTAGCTCCCTGTGATGCAGGGCTGACCTGTGAGTCTCTGCATACAGGTGACCCAGGTGGGGATCAGATCTCCCACCACACCAGAGACAAAGGAACACAGTAAGCCTCAGGAGAAAAGATCAGGAGAGGTGGAGGCTCTGTGCAGAGAGCGATCACTCAACAGGATTGGGGTGTCCCTGGGGCTGGAGACACTTCCATCTGGAGATTTTTGCCTCCATGACTGTGGGGCCATCCATGGGGCCAACCTGGAAGAGCACACAGGGAAGAATATTTTTGGTTCCCTGTGACACAAGACTGACCAATGAGCCTCTTCAATCAGGTAGCCAAGGAGTGGAGGCTGTCTGATCTCAGATACATCAGAGACAAAGGAGCATACCCACTTGCAGGAGAAAAGGTGAGGAGAGGTGGGGGCTCTGTGCTGAGATAAAGCACTCCCCATTGCCTGTGGAGAGAAAGGTCTGAGGCATCCCTGAGGATGTAGGTACCTCCATTGTGGGTCCTGCATCCCTGGCTGTGGGGCCATCCCAGAGACAAAACAGGACAAGAGATTTTAGTACCCAGAATTTCAGGCAGAGGGAAGGGATTTTTGTAGCTCTCTAGAAGAGAAAGAGGGCGGGCTGATTTGAGACCCCCTGCATCTAAGCAGCTTGAGCTGGCAGCCATGAATTCTAATCTTCTGCTACTCCAGAGACAAAATAAGACATTAAGCTCCAGGGGGAAATGTGCAGAAGAAACTGTTTGAGTAGAGCACCTGGTCTCACACTACCCAGCCACTTCATATATGAAGGAGGCCTATAGAGTTGATGTCAGGGGATTTCTTCAAGGTGAAATTCCTACAGGGCTGCAGTGCAGAACAGAGAGAACCTCAAGGACTTTAAAAAAGGCAAATTTTCCCTGAAGTATGTACAGTGGAGTGAGCACTTCACCACATTTTAACTTGGCAACTAACTAGTAACATTTATAAAGGTAAAAACTACCAACAACTTTCATGCACACAATAGAAACAACCTAACACTTATCAAGAAAAACTTCACATAATGTCAGAAAAGCAACAGACAGCTTCAAACAGCATGAAGAAACTAAGCCCTCTCAAAAAAAAAACCAAAAAAACAAAAAAAAAAACCACACCAAAGAAACATACCAACCAAAAAACCCCAAAACAGAGAATTTCAGAGACTTCATGAATACCCCAGAGTCAAGAAGGCAGATGATATATGTTGATATGGAGACCTTAAAACAGCTATGAATAAAAGTACAAATGATGGAAGAAACACTGGAAGCCACAGATAAAGGAAATACCTAGAAGCAGAGAACCAGAAAAAATATATTGATGAAGTATTATTTGAACATCTACATAAGAAGGTACAAATGACGGAAGAAGCAATGGAAACAAACAAGAAAGTAATGCTCCAGAGACACAGAGCCAGAATAAATATATTGATGAGGAGGAACTTGCACAAATACAGGAGAAAATGCAAAACAAATGGAAAAATTGAAACTATAGATAAAGAGATATAAAAACTTAAAAAAAAAATCATCACAAGATAAAGAGGGTACTGCCAATACAGTACTACTAGAAATAACAGAGAGACATGAAAATGCAATCTAGAACATTAAGACTGGAATGGCAAAAGTAACCAAAACATTGGAAGGAAAAGAAAAAAAAAGAAGAGAAGGAGCAGAGTGTCAGTGAGCTGGAAGACAAGAATCTCAATGAAAACATACAAGAAGAAAAATCAGAGATGAGACATGAAGAAAATATTAGAATTATGTGTGATAACATAAAAAAATAACATATTATTGGAATTCCAGAATATGAGAGGGATAGGGAAATTACTGAGAAAATTGTTGAAGAGGTACAAGAAGGCAACTTCCCAGGTATTATAAAGAATGAGGAAATCTACACTAGGGAAGTTCAGTGAACACCAAATAGACCAGACCAAAAAAAGGAAAATATCAAGACATATCATAGTCAAATTCTCCAACATAAAAGATAAGGATAGAATACTAAAAGCAGCATGGGAAAAACAAAGTATTACCTACAAAGGAAAAGCCATTGGATTAAGTTCTGATTTTTCAGAAGAAACCATGCAAGCAGGAAGACAATGGGATTGCATACACAGAAAGTTGAAATAAAACAATTGCCAACCCAAGACACTGTATCGAGCAAAGCTCTCCATCAAATATGAAAGAGAAATTGCATCGTTTGCAGAAAAGAAAGAAATTAAGGAATTTATGAAAAAATCTACAAGACTTTTTGAGGGAAGTCCTACACATAGAGGCACCAAAGGAAAGTGGATGGATCATAGTAACAAGAAATAACAACAACAAAAAATAAACACAGCAAAACGGCAGTGATAAAACCTGGCCTGTCAATAATATTTAATGTGAATGGACTTAATGTACCAATCAAGATAAAAAGAATAGCAGAATGAATAGATCTAAAAGCAAGGTCCATTAATATGTTATCTATAAGAGACACATATAATAAATGAAGAGAAAGGTAGACTCAAAATCCAAGGCTAGTAAAAAAAAAAATATAGCAAGCAAATGATATCCACAGAAAAGAGTGGCAATAAAATAGACAAACATTACCATAAAAGGGAAGGAAGGACACTATATAGGGATTAAAGGCACAGTAGATTGAGAGGACATAATCTTGGTGAACACCTATGACCCAAATGATTGTTGTTGTTGTTGTTATGTGCCATCGAGTCGTTTCCGTCTCATAGCGACCCTATGCACAACAGCTCTAAACCCTGCTCTATCCTGCGCCAACCGCACCGC
>NW_006399854.1:2201211-2212197 GCF_000299155.1 Elephantulus edwardii | reverse complement strand
TTGTTAATCTGCGTGTGTTCTGTTGTGCATAGGGTTTTCAGAGGCCTGCTATTTCAGAAGTGGGTGGCCAATCCTTCTTCCTAGTCTGTCTCAATCTGAATGTACAACTGTTAACAGAACTGAAGAAAGAAATAGACAGCACCACAATAGTGGTAGCAGACTTTAACACACCGCTCTCGCCAAAAGATAGGTAAACTCAAAAGAAACTTAACAAAGATGCAAAAGAATTAAACTACACAGACAGTCAACTCAAGCTTGTGGGTGTATTCCAAGCACTGCACCCAACTAAAACACAATTCATTTTTTTCTCAAATGCATATGGTACATTCTCCAGAATTTATCACATATTAGGGCACAAAGCAAGCCTCAACAAATTAAATAAAAAAATAGAAAAAAATAAAGTATCTTCTCACACCACAATGCCATAAACCTAGAAATTAACCACAAGGGATAAAGCTTAAAAAGCTGTCAGTATGGAAGCTAAATAACACCCTGCTCAAATTGGGTTACAGAAGAAATAAAGAATGAAATAAAAATGTTCCTTGAAGCAAATTATAATAAAAACACAAACATACCAAAATCTCTGGCATGCAGCTAAGGCAATCCTCAGGGGCCAGTTCATAGCAATAGGCAAACACATAAAAAATGAAGAAAGCAGCAAAATAAATGAGCTAACTCAACATCTTCATCAAATAGAAAACAGCCCAACAGCCTCTAGAAGAAAGGAAATTACAAGGATAAGAGCTGAAATCCGTAAGATATAAAACAGTACAGCAATTGAAACCATCAATAAGACCAGGAGCTGGTTTTTTGAAAGGATCAATAAAATTGGCAAACTAAGCAAAAGAAAAAAAAGGAGAAGACACAAATAACTTGATTGAGGAATGGCAGAGGTGATATCATAACAAAACCAGAGGAAATTAAATCTGTAATATTAAAATAGTACTAAAAGCTGTATTTGGATAAAATTGAAAACTTAGAGAAAATGGACAAATTCCTTGAAACTCATGCCCTACTCAAATTGAGATGGTCAGATATAGAACACTTGAACAGACCCATCACAAAGAAGAAACTGAAAAGGTCATAAAAAGACTCTCCCACAAAAAAGGTCCTGGATCAAATGACTTCACAGCTGAATTCTACCAAACATTCAGGAAAAGGAGGAACACTCCCAGAGACATTCTATAAAGCAAGCATGACCCTAATACCAAAACCAGGCAAAGGTATTAACAAAAAAGAAAACTTCAGACCAATATCTCTGGTGAACATAGATGAAAAATTATTTAACAAAATCCTAGCCAATAGAATCCAAAATCCCATCAAAAAACAATTCATCATGACCAAGTAGGATTCATAAAAGGTATGCAAAGATGGTTCAACATAAGAGAATCAATGTAATTCACCACATTAACAAAATAAGAACCATATGATCCTAGCAATTGATGAAGATAAGGCATTTGACAAAATCCAAAACCCCTTCCTGATTAAGACTCTCAGCAAAATTGGAATAGAAGGGAATTTCCTCAATAGTCAAAAATATATACACAAAACCTAGAGCCAATATCATTCTCAATGGAGAAAGACTAAAAACATGTCTACTGTTGCCATTGCTATTCAATATTGTATTGGAAGTTCTTGCTAGGGCAATACGATAAGAGAAGGAAATAAAAGGCATCCTGCTTAGCAAAGAGATAATTAAATTGTTACTCTATGCAGATGATATGATAGTTTACACAGAAAACCCAAGGACTCATCAACAACAACAACAAAAACCCCCAAACCACCTGTTAGACCTAGTAGATCAGGTTAGCAGAGTGGCAGGATGTAAGATCAATATTGAAAAATCAGTGGGATTCCTCTAGAGTAACAAAGAGAACTAAGAGAGGAAGTCAAGAAAGCAATACCGTTTACAATAGCCAACCATAAACTGAGATACTTGGGAATGTACCTAACTAAAGACATGAAAGACCTATATGAAGAAAACTACACAACATTTCTACAAGATGCAATAAAAGACCTAAAGAAATGAGAAAATGTACCCTGTTCATGGATAGGAAGACAATATTGTGAAAATGCCATTCCTACCAAAAGCAATCAATATGTTCAACACAATCTTAATACAGAAACCAAATTAATTTTTCAAGGAGAGCAAAAGCAAAATTGTCAAGTTTAATTGAAGAGAAAAGAGACTCCTGAATAAGTAAAGTACTTCTGAAAAACAAAAATGAAGTGGGAGACATAGCACTCCCTTACCTCAAATTCTACTACACAGCAGCAGTAACTAAAATGGCATGGTACTGGTACAATGATAAGCACATATACCAATGGAACAGAATTGAGAATCCTGGGGGATTGTGTACCAATGAGGGAGTTTTTCTCTTGCTTTTCAAGGAGAGGAGCAAACGGGGTGGGGAGAAGGGTGCAACAATGAATGAATGGAATTCCAAAATCTCTGTAGATGTTCATTGAAATGAAAAAGAAATTTAAAAAACTCTTGGAAAAAGAAAAGAATTGAGAATCCTGAAATGGACCCATCTATCTTTGGTCAATTGATATTCGACAAGGAAATAAAACCTATCAAATGGGGAAATGGTAACCTCTTCAACAAATGGTGCTGGCAAAACTGGACTTCCACCTGCAGAAAGCTGAGACAGGATCCACATCTTATACACAAAAATCAACTCAGGATGCACCAGAAACCTCAGAATAAAGCCCCAAATCATAAAGCTCATAAAGGACAAACTGGGACCATGCTTTGAAGGTGTAGTCTATAGTACAAATGAATTGCCAGATACATCCAGAAATATGCCATCTGAAGAGGATAAAATTGATAAATGGAATTTTCTAAAGAGTAAATCTCTGAGCTCATAAAAAACTCTTTCCAACAGGATGAAAAGGAAAATCTACTGACTGGGAACAAACATTTGGCAATACCATCTCAGACAATGGTCTCATAACCAAAGTTTACAGAATCCTACAAAAGAACAAGACTGATAATCCAATTACAAAATGGGCAAAAGACATGGAAAGACTTTTCACAGAGGAGGACATTCGATATCCAACAGACACATGAAGAAATGCTCCAAATCACTGGCAGTAAAAGAGATGCACGTCAAAACCACAATGAGATACCATCTTACCCCATAACAGTGGCAAATTTTAGTAGGGCATCAAGTAATAAATATTGGAGAGGATGTGGTGAGATACATTGTTGGCAGGATTGTAAAATGGAACAATCACTTTGTAAGACAGTTTGGTGTTTCCTCAAAAAACTGGACATAGAAATTCCATATGATCCAGCTATTCCACTTCTTGGAATATACCTTGAGAAAATGAAGCAAAGACAGAGACTTGTACACCAATGTTCATAATAACATTATTCACTACAACAAGAACATGGATTGAGAGATTATGGTATATTCACGCAATGGAATATTACACAGCACACAGGAGTAATGATTTTATAAATTACTATCTAACATAAGAGGGACTGGAGATCATTATGCTAAATGTCTTATATTATGCTGTTGTTGTTGTTATGTGCCGTTGAGTAGTTTCCGACTCATAGCGACCCTATGCACAACAGCCCTAAACCCTGCTCTGTCCTGCGCCAAACGCACCGCCTCTGACACACCCATCCCGATTACCCCAGTCACCGAATCAATCCATCTCATAGAGGGTCTTCCCCTCCTGCGTTGTCCTTCAACCCTCCCAAGCATGATGTCCCTCTCCAAGGACCCGTCCCTCCTGGCAACATGTTCAAAGTATGTCACATGAAGCCCCAGAATCCTTGCCTCCAAGGAGTAGCTTGGATTAATCCTCTCCGAGATAAATCTGTTTGTTTTCCTGGCAGTCCAAGGTACATTCAGTACCCTTCTCCAGCACCACAGCCCAAAAGCATCCACTCTCCTTCTGTCCTCCCTAGTCATTGTCCAACTCTCTGATGCATAACAAGCGATTGCAAAGACCATGGCCTGTATCAGGCGCACCTTAGTCTCCAGAGAGACACTGTTGCTCCTGAGTACTTTAGAGAGGTCCCTAACAGCAGACTTTCCCATCGTGATACGCTTTTTGATTTCCTGACTGCTGGTGCCAAGAGTGTTGACTGTGGAGCCGAGCAAACTGAAGCTGTGAACACTCTCAATCTCTTCGTCATCCATCCTGACGCTGCCAATTGGTCCAGTGGTGAGAATCTTTGTCTTCTTGACATTGAGCCTCAGTCCATACTGAAGGCGGCAGTCCTTGACCCTTCGCAGCAAGTGCATGAGGTCCTCCTCAGTTTCAGCAAGCAGGGTTGTGTCATCTGCATAACGCAGATTGTTAATAGACCTTCCACCAATCCTGATGCCACAATTCTCCTCATAGAGCCCAGCCTCTCGGATAATCTGCTCTGCATACATGATGAAAAGGTATGGAGACAGGATGCATCACTGGCATACACCCTTCCCAATTTTGAACCATGCAGTGTTACCCTGCTCTGTTCTGACTACTGCCTTTTGGTCCAAGTATAGGTTTCGTATTAGCACAATTAAATGTTCTGGGATTCCCATTCTTCTCAGAGTCAGCCACAGTTTGTTATGATCCACACAGTCAAATGCCTTTGCATAATCAATGAAACACAGATAGACATTCTTCTGGTATTCTCTGCTTTCAGCCAAGATCCATCTAACATCAGCAACAATATCCCTAGTACCACGACCCCTTCTATATTATGCTACTCTGTCTTATAAAGACAAATACTGCATAGAACCATTACCATAGAGCATGTACAAGGATCCTAGGAGTGGAGGGGGAGTTTAAACATAGGGTCACACGATTTGATGGGTTGAGGGTATATGTAAACCAGTATAAAATTATTTTTTAAAATTTTAAAGAAAAAAGTAATATTCTTCTTTCTAGAAATATTAAATCTTCCCTTTAGAAGTCTCAATAAATTATCCTCTTCCTTCCTGTTTTGGCCAGATAATTGTTTATCTATGAATTCTTATTAAATTTTGTGAAGTTGCCTCAAGGTCTAAGGTCCTGAATTTTGTATTCATTAATGGCTTTCATTTTGGAGGATTTGGGCTTTAATATAAAGATTGTACTGGGGAAAGATACCCGTAGTTTCTGGCAGATGCTTTCAGGATCCCTTAGAAAATCTCTCTGAATGTGGTCCATGCAATCCAGATGAGTAGGTCTGCGCCCTATTGGTTGAACTCTATGAAATATTACTGTTTTATTTTATTTGACCAGGATAAAACAAAGGAAGACCGAAACTATTTTCGTAAGCAAGAAAGCTTTAAAACCCAAGAGCACTTTGAAATTCTGAAGAATTTAGAAAATGAAATCTATGTAAATGACCAAAAGACAGAGTTTTTGCTCGTGGAAAATGAAAGATTAAAAAGAGTAAGTTTAAGAGTCTCCCACTTTGCAAATTGGTTATGGTTGATCTCCTAGGCCTTTAATAAATAGTGAAGGGAAGGAAGAGCATAGCTCTTAAAATCTCTTATTGGTGCACAAAATATATACAGGAAAGTACCCACATCATAAACATGCATTCATTGAATGTGCCTGTGTAATGAACACACAGATTGAGTTGGGCATCCAACTGCTTGAAAACCCATCTGTTATGCTGCCTACTTTAAAATAAATGAAAAAAAAAAATAGCTGGGGATCCAAAGATGAGGATTTTTTTTGGAGCCAAAACCCCACTCATGCTCTGTGGGCTGGTGAATAGCAGGGCTATCAATGGGCAGTTCGCTTTTCTTAGCGGTTGTGGTGTGGGTTCCCTACTCTTCCTTCCACCTGTAGGGTAGGCCTCTGGTCCTCTTTTCAGAGTCAGAAATAATGGCGTGGACATCACTACTACCCGCATGGAAATAAAGGAATATAAATACAAGTAAATAGATAAATTTATTCATTATACTTTTCGGCATCTTGAAGCTCTTTCCTGCCCTTTCAGGTCAGTCTCTGGCTGGTTTATCCTCCCTAGATCTGTCTATTTCTTCTGAGATCAGACAAGATCTGATGCATTCAGGGAGATATGACCACCCTGCTCTCTTGCTTTCTTATAAAAAGTCACAGAAACGTCATTTGAAGCTTTTCATTTTCCTCCTCTGATTTTATTTTTTATTGTGATTTTAATGAAAGTTTACAGAAAGGTTAGATTTTCATTAATTCGTTGATGCGTATTTTTCTGTCCCTTTCCCATCCCCTTCCTTGATTAGCTCCTCAATGCAATTCTTCTTTCAGATTATTGTCATACATATAATGCCTAATTGTACATCTCTTTCAGAGAGTTCTTTTCTTCATTTGTTCTATCTCAATGTTCTTTATCTACCCACCCTTTTCCTGTTCTTCCCCTCACCCCAATTTATTTTATATAACAGCAGTCTTATGTAGTACTTGTCCTTTTGTGACTGATATATTTCACTCAGCATAATGTCTTCACAACTCATCCATGTTGGGTAGAGTTTTACAAGTTCATTGTTTGCAATGCTGTGTAATATTTCATTGTGTGACTATACTCGTTTTTCTATCCATTTGTTTGTTGTTTGGCACTTGGGCTGCTTCCGTCTCTTTGCTTTCCATCTTTCCATCTCTTTATTTATGAATAATGCAACAATAAGCATGGGTATGAATACATCTGTTTACATTACAGCTCTGATTTCTTTATTTCCAGTAGTAGGATAGCTGGGTCAAGTGGTATTTTTATTTCCATTTTTTTAAAAAACCTAACACTGCTTTTGATAGTAGTTGTAACTTAAATGTACTTTACATTTCTACCTGCAGTGAATAAGAGTCCCAATCTCTCCACATCCTCCTTAGCGTTTGTTGTTTGCTGCCCTGTTGAACTTCAATATTGTTGCTGGACTTAGATATTATCTCATTGTTTTTATTTGCACCTCTCTGATAGCTAGAGGTTTCGAACATTTCTTCATGTGTTGTGTTTGTTGGCCTCTGAATGTCTTCTTTGCTAAGTCTTGCAAAATACCTTGTGCCTATTTTTTGATTGGGCTGTTTGCCTTTTTGTTGCTGAGGTGCTGGAATACTCTATAAATTCTAGATATGGGTCCCTTCTCAGACATGTCATTGCCAAATGTTTTTCTCAGCCTGTGGGTTTCTTCTCTACCCTATTAGAGAAATATTTAAAATGTTCATAGTTATTTGGTTTTTAGAAGGTCTCATTCATATATTTTATCCTCTCCTGATTGTAGGCTTTTCATTGTGCTTGGAATTCTGTTCGTACTTATAGGTTAAAGCTTCTAGAGTTGTTCCTAGTTGATCTCTTTTCAATTTTATAGTCTTAGTTTTACTACTAGGTCCCTCATCTGTCCTGTTTTCGTCTTTGTGTATGGTGTGTTGTGTGGGTTTTTCTTCAGATTGTTTTACAATATTACCAACCCCACTTAACTGATTTTGTCTCCTTGTCAAATATCAGTTGATCATATATAGGTAGATGAGTGATTTCTGAGTTCTCAATTCTCTTCCACTTATCTGTGTGTCTGTCACTATACCAGTACCATGCTGTCTTGATTACTACAGCTGTGTAGTTGGATTTGAGATCAGGGAGTGTAATGCCTCCTTATTTTTCTTTTTCAGTAGTGCCTTGCTTATGCAGGGTCTCTTTCCATTCCTGGAAAAAATTGGAAATTACCTTTTCCATCTTTTTGAAGAGTGGGATTGGTATTGCATTGAATTTGTAGATTGCTTTTGGTAAAATTGTCATTTTCATTTTATTGAATCATCCTATCAATGAACATGGTATTTTCTTCCATTTCCCTAGGTTTCTTTTTGTTTCTTGCAGTAATGTTTTGTTGTTTTCTTTGTTTAGATCTTTTGTGTCTCTATTTAGATTTGTCCCTAAGTATTCCATCTTGTGATTAGCTATTATAGTTGGTATTCTTTTTCTTAGCTCCTTTTCTGTATTCTTTTTTGGTTGTTTTTTTTATTTGTTTTCATAATTTTGTGTATTAAAAATGTTTCTGAAAAAAGTAAAAAGACATTCAACAGAATGAGGGAAATATTTGCATATCTGATTTGTTTGTTGTTGCTGTTGGTTGCTATCATGTTAACTATGTTTCATAGTGACCCTGTGAACAGACCTGAAATTTAACCAATCCTGCACCATCCTCAAGATCTCCAATATGCTCACTGTTAGAGTCCATTGTAACAATTACTTAGTCTTACTGAGGTTCTTCCTCTTTTTCTCTGACCCTCCAAATTTTCGAGCATGATGCCTTTTTCCAAGGACTAGCTCCTCATGACAACATGCCCAAAGTACGTGAAATGAAGTTTTATGATCCTGGCCTCTAAGGCACAGTCTGGTTATACTTCCTCCAAGATAGATTTGTGTGTTCTTTTGGCAGTCCATGAGTATTTAGTATTCTTGTCCAACAACACAATTCAAAGGCATCAATTCTTCTGTTTTCCTTATTCATTGTCCAACTTTCAGATCCATAGGAAGCAACTGAAAATAATATGGCTTGGATCAGGTGTACCTTAGTCTTTAAAATTACATTTCTACTTTGAATATAGAACATCAAAGAATTCATAACAACAAATAACTCAACATATAAAGAACTCACAACAATAATAACTCAACATATATATTAACCACAAAAGACAAGAATAATATAAAAATAAACATCAAAAGGTGGAAACCAGTGTTCATTACCTAACTGGATAATTAAAGTGTAGTATATACACACCAGACTAAAGTCAAATCAGTTAGTGTGGAGTTTATTCTGATTCTGTGTTGTAGAGGGCATTCTGGTGCCTTAGGGGTAAGGAGTTGCACTGCCAATCCAAAGGTATACTGAGAAAGATGATCAATCTCCTCCCATGTGATTCATTGCCTTTGGAAAATCACTAGAGATTCAGCTATGATGAGTAGATTCTGACTTAAAGAGTATATAACAATAACAACATGAGTTGTAGAATTAAACTATGTCCTATAAAGTTTTCAGGATTGTAATGCTCAGAAGCATACTGACAATTAGTTCTTCAAAGGCAACATTGGGGTAGATTTGAACCACTGGCCTTTATTAAGTAATCAGGTGTTAATACCCTAAGACACTGGTATATACACTTCCAGGGGAATATTATTCAGCAGTAAGGAGAAATCTAATTCTGTGTTACAAAATCCAACTGATTTTTGTGTGTTTATCTTGTGTCCTGCTACTTTGAATCAGTTGACTTTGTCTACCAGTTTGGGGTTGTTTTTTTTTTTTTTCTTTTTCTTGTCTTTTCTTTTGTTAATGTGATGAATCACATTAATTGTTTTCCTTATGTTGAACCATCCATACATATCTGTTGTGAATCCCACTTGATCATGATGAATTCTTCTTTTTATCATATTAGCCAGGATTTCATTAAGGATTTTTGCATCTATGTTCATGAGAGATATTAAGATATAGTTTTCCATTTTATTAAAGACTAAAAGTTTTTATCTGGCTTTGGTATTGGGGATATGTTTGCTTGATAGAATGATGCTGGGAATATTCCACCTTTTCCTATTTTCTGAAATACTTTATGTAGAATTAGTGACAGCTGTTTTCTGAATAGTAAAATTTGATAGTAAAGTACAGTGCTTTTTTTGTTGGAAGTTTTCTTTTTTATTTAAATAAAATTTTTATTTGATACTGGTTTACTTACACAGTTCATATACATTATTTTTCACACCAGTTCTTTCCCATTCCCTTTACCCACACCTTCCTCCACACATCAAATTATGCGAGCCTATGATTAACCACTAGCCCACGCCCTGCCCATCCTTACCCCTCCGTTCCCACTCTCCCCCTTAGATCCTCATACACATACTATAATAATGATTTTTTACAATATTTGTCTTTACAGGACTGAGTTAGTTCACTTAGCATATTGCTCTCCAGTCCCTCCCAAAGGTGAAATTTACAAAATTATTGCTCCTGCATTCTGTGTAGTATTCCATCATGTGAATGTACCATGATTTCTCAATGCATTCCATTGTGGATGGACACTTGGGTTATTTCCATGTTCTTGCTATCGTGAATAATGCTGCTATGAACATTGGTATGCAAGTCTTTGTGCCTCAGTTCTCATTTTCTTGGGGTATATTCCGAGCAGTGGAATAGTCAGATGAGATCTCTATGTCAGCTTTTGGAGAAATGTTGGAAGCTGTTTTATGACCTGCTCAGTTTCTTCTTTTGTGAATGATTTATTCAGTTGTAGTACTTAAATCTTTGTCAGTTTGGGTGGGTTGTTATGTATTTGTCCAGTTTCTCTGAGTTTTCATATTTGTTTATGTTATTGTCATAAAGTGTCAAGTCAAGTACGACTCATAACCACCCTATAAACAACAGATCTAAACGCCATCCAATCCTTTACCATCTTCACACTTCATAGACTTCCAAAAGAACAAATAAATCTGTGTTGGAAGAAGTGTAAACAGGGTTTTCTTTAGAGGCAAGCATGGTAAAACTTTGTCTTATATACTTGTGGGTTATCAGGATGGGAGAAATAACAATGGTTTTAAAAAGAGGAAAACCTTCAATGAAATGGATACCTTGTCTAAGTGACTATAACAAGGAACTTGAGCATGATTGAAATAATAAAAATAGCACAGCATAGGGCAAGGTTCTAATCTGTTATTCTTATGGTCATTCCATTTTGTGATTAGCAGTTGGTATTGGTATTCTTTTTCTTGGCTCCATTTCTATACTCTTTGTCACCGAGAGAAATCTGATTTTTGTATGTTGATCTTGTACCCTGCTACTTAGATGAATTGGTTGACTATTTCCAATAGTGTTGCCACTGAATCTTCAAGATTTTCTAAGTATACTAGAAAGGAATTGGCAGATACAGAGGAATTTAAAGAAATAACATATGAGCAAGAGCCTATGGTGATGAAGGAAGAAGTTCAAGCTGTTTTGAAGGAAATAGCAAAAAATAAGGCCCCAGGAATAGATGGTATACCAATTGAAGTATTTCAGATAACAGATGTTGCCCTGAATGTGCTCACCA
>NW_006399854.1:2194692-2199401 GCF_000299155.1 Elephantulus edwardii | reverse complement strand
CATCATGCTGGGCAGAGTAGAGGGACAGCGCAGGAGGGGAAGACCCTCTATGAGGTGGATTGATTCAGTGACTGGGGTACTCGGGATGGGTGTGTCAGAGGCAATGAGATTGGCACAGGATAGAGCACGGTTTAGGGCTGTTGTACTTGGGGTTGCTATGAGTCGCAACTCGATGGCACGTAGCAACAACAACAACAACAACAATATTTGCTTAATCTTATATGCTAAGTATGGTTATGTCTCTTGTTCTGTTGACCCTTTAAGCATTATATAGTGCCCTTTCTTGTCCTTTGTGATAGTTTTTACACTGAAATCTATTTTATTGAAATTAATATTGCTACTCCTGCTTTTTTCTTGTTACCATTTGTTTGGTTGTTTGGTATATGCCCAGTATGACTTTATTTTCACTCTTTTTAAGTGTGTCTCTTGTAGACAGTATATGGATGAGCTTTGGTTTTTTTATTCAACTTGCCACTTTTTCTCTTCACTGGTGTATTTAAACTATTTACATTCAATATAATCATTGAGAGGAAAGGTTTTATTGGTATCTTTTTTGGGGGGCTCTTCTTGGTATTGTTGATGGTTACTTTGACCCATCCTCCTTTCTGTAATGTCTCCATAAAAAGTATTTCCTGCAACACTGGACTTTTTTTTTTTTAACAAACACTTTTAGTTTCTGCTTTTCTGAGAATATCTTGATCTCTCTGTCGTATTTGAAAGACAGTTATGCTGGGTACAGTATTCTTGATTGAAAGTTGTGTTCTTTGAGTGTTTGATATATGTTCTTCCACTATCTTCTTGCTTGTATGGTTTCTGCGGACAAAATCAGCATTTAATCTTATTTACTCTCCTTTATAAGGTACTCTTAATTTTTTTCCCCCAGCTGCTTTCAGAATTCTCTCCTTGTCTTTGAGTCTTGTGAATTTGACTATGTATTTTTGGGGTCTATTCTATATAGCGTTCACTCAGCTTTTTTGTATGTATAGTTTCTCATTCTTCATTATTCCGGGAAAGTTTTCTTCAAACAACTCTGCCATAATTTTCTCAGTGTCTTTTCTTGCTTCTTCTTATCCTTGGATTTCAATTATGCACATATTTTTCTTCTTGATGGTGTCCTACATTATTCTTAGGCCTTTTTCATTTTTCTTCCTTTTTTATTCCACTCCTTGCTCTAACAGATTAGTCCTGAGAGCTCTCTCATTTATTTAGCTGATTCTGAGTTCCATCTCTCCATTCTGCTAATTTGTCTCTCCATCATGTTGACAGCTTCTGAGGTGCTAGTCTTAATATTCTGGATTTCATTCTCTTGTTTTTCTAGGGTTTTAATACTCCATTTGTTTTATCTGCATTGTCTTGAATTGGGTTTTGTTTACTTTTTAAAATTTTATTATTTTTTGTGTGTGAACTGTCAAATCAGATCTGACTGGCACAGGAAGAGAGTGCCCTCCTTCTCCAGCAGAGCATCTGGTGGATTCGAACCTCGTACCTCCGGGATGGTGAATTGTTGGTGTGTGTGTGTGTGTTTAATTCCTCTTGGCTTTTGCTTGTAAAATTCTGCAATTCTTCAAGTTTTTCTTTCACCTATTGAAAATATCCAATCATTGTTCTTTTGAATTCTGTGTCAGAGCGTTCCATCACTGTTGGGCTTCAAAAAATCCATTTATTCTGTGTTTTGATCACTTTTATGGGGTGAAATCTTGTTTTGGTTTTGTGTAGACTGTGATGAAGTCTGTTTCTTCTGTGTCATTACTATGAGAGGGTTTTTTTTTTCTTCCCTGGCATCTAACAGTTCCTTGGTTTGTGTACCTTGACTGGCCATCTCACTGCTGTGGAAGAGGAGGGGACACTCAACCTGCCCAAAATCCTCTCAGGTTCCTGGGCTCTCAGGAGAACTTGCTTCAGTTGGAGAGTTCAGGGCTCTCCTATGATGAGGGAGACCAACTCACCCTAACTATGGTCTTTCTTCTTTGGTCTTTTGGCAATGTTTCCAGGATCTGGGAATATGGGGGTGAGGGTGGAGCAAGGGATTGTTTCTGTTTCTTCCTCTATAGTCCCACAGGTAAGTTCTCTGGAATAGAAGGTTAGTTGTTGTCTAACTGCAGTCCTCTCTCCTG
The DNA here is from genome assembly GCF_000299155.1 of Elephantulus edwardii. NCBI lineage: Eukaryota > Metazoa > Chordata > Mammalia > Macroscelidea > Macroscelididae > Elephantulus > Elephantulus edwardii. Next base: position 2,197,287 of record NW_006399854.1, on the reverse strand, counting down.
AAGACTTTTGCCCTCAAGGTTCAGCAGCCCAAGGGCCCAAGGTGGAGCTGGGAGTGATGGGGAAAGTTCCATAGTGACTATAGGCTGTCAGATTATAACCTTTTCACTTCCCCAACATGATTCTGTGTGGTCTGTTAGCAATTACATTGAATTTTAGGCCCAATAATGCAGTAATATTGGTGTTGAGATGAGTAGAAAGAGGAACAGGAATATGAAGGACATGTCTGATTTCATGGGAATTGATTTTGTGTTATTGATACTGTTGATCGGGATCATTCCCCTTTGTTAAATTGATAAAGGTCTATATGACAGTCCCCATGTGTCCCTCACTGTTTATACAGTATCCCATCACTTCCTGGGGCCTTGTATTTTTTTTTTTTTTGCCAATGCCTTCAGTGCATCTTGAACTTCATCTTTTATTACCATTGACCCTTGATCATATGGTACTTGTTTAAATATTTCAGTGCTAACCAGTTCTTTTTGGTACAGTGACTCTGTGCATTCCCTCCCTTTTTCTTTTGATCATTCAAGATTTTGCCTATAGCATCTCTCAGTATTACAACTTGAGGCTTTAAATTATTTTTCAGTTCTTTCCACTTGAGAAATGTTGAGTGTGTCCTTCTGTTTTTATTCTCCAATTCCAGCTTTCTGCACATTCTGTTATAATACTTAGCTTTGTCTTCTCTAGCCACCCTTTGAAATGTTCTTTTCAACTCTTCAGCATCAATCAAAGTGAAAGGGAAAAGATGCTGAAGTGTAGGGCTCAAGAAATATTTGCTGAATGGCTAAATGGGGAATTACTCACTTACATAATTAAACTCAAGGGTATTTAAGGTGCATAGTTGTTGTTGTTGTTGCATACCATCTAATTGGAATAGACCCCTACCTCACCCTCTGATGGGTTTTCACAGGCAAGTAATTGCACAAGAGGAGATTGCCCGTCTTTCCCTCCTACAGCAGATGGTGCCTTCAGGATAGCAGTGCAACTTCTTACCACTAGGCAGTAGAACTTAATGGTTAGTTAAACCTATTAAAGCAATCTCATACCTTTCATTTCCAGGGTATTGCACACTTGAAAAGAGAGATAGATAAATATGCTAAGAAAGATGAAAACTTAGCTCACATTTCAAGTGATCTCTTTTGGAAGTTCATGGCTAAGCAGAGTAAGTAATGTATCAGGGGAGGTCTTTGTATATAAAAGTAATTTAACTCACATTCATAGCTGACCCTTCATTGGGTTTCTGAGATTGTAAATGACATGGAAAGAGTTGCCTATCTTTCTTTCTTTCTTGAATGGGTAGTGGATTCTAGTTAGCAGAGAGGCACTGCCTTTGAGTTAGCATCACAATTCCCATCAGAGTAGGTTTGTTTCTTTTAATCAATTGCATTGATTTGCATACGATAAAATGAACCACTTTAACTTTATAATTTAATAGCTTTTAACACATGCATTATCACCACCTTTACCAGAAACAACATTCAGAATATTTCTGTCACTTTAAAATTACCTTTGTATCCCTTTGCAGTTGATCTCCCAAGCCATCTCCAATTCCTGACAACCATTCATCTGCATTCTGTCATTGCAGATGTGAATAGAATGATTCCATGTGCACCCAACCTTCTTCATCCAGAAACAATTAAAAAAGATTTTTCTATATTGTTATCTGTATTATAAGTTTGTTCCTTTTTATAACTGTTTAGTAGTAGTCTATTATATGAACACATGCCGTATTATTAGACAGCTGAAAGACATTTGGATTTTTTTTTCTAGCTTGAGGTTATAAAATGAAGCTACTATCAATCTTTGTTTACAAGTATTTTTTTGCAAGTATATGTTCTCATATCTCTTGAGTAAATAAGTAGAAGTTGAATGACTGGGTCATATGTAGTAAACGCCTGTTTACTAAAGTGATTATGCAAATTTTATACCATTAGCAATGCTCATTACTCCATATTCTTACTAGCACTAAATATTGTCAAGTCTGTGACTTGACTTTTTGTTTTCCTAATGATATCAGAGAAGGAGTTCTGATGGTATAGCATGTGAAGTATTGCATTGCCAACACAGAGGCTGGCAGTTCAAATCCACCAGCAGCTGAGGGAGTTCTGTGGCATACATAGTACAAATCATGTTGGCTGTTAACTAAGCCCACTAACTGCTCCAAGGGAGAAAGAAGGGCAGAATCTTCTCAATAAAATTTACAGCCACAAAAATCCAATGGAAGCACACCATGAGTTGGGATCAAGGGCAGTGGGTTTAATGCAAATTCTTTTTATCTGGTTGAGAAAGTGTCCTTCTATTCCTAGCTTCTGGAGAATTTTCCATCATGAAGAGATGTTTAATTGGGCAGATTCTATCTTAGCATCTATTGAGAGTTTATAATTTTTCTCCTTTACATTATTAACATGCTAAATTGGCATCCCATTCCTTTAATAAAACTCACTTGTTTGGGAGTTATTATTCTTTTTATGTATTTCTGGATTCCATTTGCCAATTTTTTTATTTGCATCTTTTTTTTTTTAAATTTAGGTTGTTTATTTTTCATTTCAATGAACATCTACAGAGATTTTGGGATTCCATACATTCATTGTTGC
>NW_006399854.1:2173523-2194394 GCF_000299155.1 Elephantulus edwardii | reverse complement strand
TTTTGAATAATATTGCATGAGTTCCTTGTTTTTCAATGCAGCATAGTATTCCATTGTGCGAATATACCACAGCTTCTCTACACATTCGTTTGTTGATGGGCATTTAGGTTGTTTCCAACTCCTCATTTGCCAATATTTTTATGAGCTTTTGTGGCTGTGTGAAGCCTGCCACGCTCTGTGTGAGAGGACATGCCATATACTGTGGCTGAATGTGCCTCTCCAGAAGGCAGGAGTGATCAGAGTGTTTCACTTCATTTCTCCCCTTCTCTCAGTTATCACAGTCCTTTACTACCCAGGTTTTAACACCTGTAAACATTTGTTGCATGTATTTTGTTCCATTTCCACTTGGGTGTGTTGTGGGTTTGTTTTTTTTCCTTTTCTCTCTTTTTTTGTTTTCCTCATTTCCACTTGTTGGGTGAAGAAAAACTCTGATAGAATATGCATGATAACCCAAAAGGTGCCTTTCTCAGGCAATTAATTGAAATCCACTAGTGGGTCCATGGAGAAAAATGGGCAATCTCTTGTCTTTGGGATTTGCTTTGGAAACCCAAAGGAGGCTCCAAAGATTGGGAACTGGCTGTATGGCAGTGGGTTTGCATTTCTCCGTAGGAGAGCAAGCTTGATTCAGTCAGTCTGTCATTTCTGGAAGTAAACAATTTCAGATAAAAATAATTTTTTTTAAGATAAAAGCAAATAACCTTACTTTTATAAAAATTTTCAAATTGTTTCAGTAACCTTTGCATTTCTAAAACTCTTTATTTTAGCACAATATTTACATTTGTTGTCTGAATTTCAAGATTCAGTGAAGGTAAGTTGTGCTAGTGTCACCTCCTTAAGTGCGCTCCTGCACAAGTGTATGTAAGCGATTGTGAAAGTGATAGTGACAGAACTGGTGGGACCATGACATTCTAAAATGGTCCACCCCTACCCCCACAATTGTTGAAGTTGTTGTTGTGTACCAGAATTGTATGCTACTCTGACCTCTTAATACTTTGGAAAACTGTCTTCTTTTTCTACTACTTCAACTTAAGTGAGATGACATTCCCCCCCCCCCCAAGCTCATTTTGTTTTAAGAAAAACTTGTCAGTTCTGAACTTCATTTTCAATATTGTCTTACTTATTCTGAGAGGCACTGCCACCCTCACTTGAAAGTCAGATAGAGTCAACCCCACTTTTTAAATATTTAAAGATTACATCTAACACTCCAAACATTGAATATTTTAGCAATGTCATAGACAAATGGGTGAGGAGTTGTGCTGCCAACCCCAAGTCATTGGAATCTATCTGTTCTGACTTTATAGCAATGAGAAATTAGTGTCTTATATTTGCTGTTGTTTTTGTTTTGGGGGCATGAAATTGCTGGAGTCCAGACAGTCTAAAAGAACCAAAACAGTTGATGAGTTTGTTGTTGTATGCCTTCAAGATAGAACTGACCCCTAGCTGACCTTCCAGCAGCATTTCAGAGGCAGTGAACTGCACAGGAGGAGACTGCCCATCTCTCTCCCTCAGTGCTTCTGGTGCATTTGTATGATGTACTTTCGATATCTTCAAAACTTAAGCTCAGCCTCAATCCAAAGCTATTTCTTAAATGCGTATGACAACAATCTAGAACAAGAGGTACAGTGCAAAGTGGACTGAGGGAAGAGGAAGGGAGAGGCTGGAAAATGTGCCTCAGTGAGGGAATGAAAACCCAACCTTTCTGTAAACTCTTGCTAAAATCACAATTAAGAAATGAAAGAAAAATCCAAAGCTCTTTCTTAAGATATAAACTATGCTGAATTCCTCCTTCAGTTCTGTGCTGTGGAAGGTAAACTGGATTGTGTGCCACCATCACCACTATCACAATTGTTGATGTTGTTGTGTGTACCATTGAGTCAGAACTGACACACAGCTGAACACCCAGTAGATTTTCAGAGGCAGTAAATCACACAAGAGGAGATTGCTCATCTTTATCCCATATAGCTGCTGGTGGATTGGAACTGTATACCTTTGCGTTGGCAGGCAATTCTTTTTTAAAATTTTTTTTATTATTAATTTCAATGAAAATTTACAGAGACTTTGGATTTCCATTCATTCATTGTTGCACTTTTCTCCCTGTTCCCCCTCCCCAGTACACTCGTCTCTTTGAAGAGTAAAATAAAAATTATTTCATTGTTTTACAATCCCTCCCCCCAGGTCCACTCCACTATGCACCCTTCGTTCTGGACTCCTGTCATGTCAAAAATACCTAATCACATATCCCTTTTAAACCGTTTTCTCCCTCATCTGTTTCAATGCAGTATACATTATTGAAACCATCTTTCTCAGTCTCCCCCCAAGCCCGATGCCAGTCCTGTTTTACAACAGTGGAACCATGCAGTATTTGTCCTTCTGTGACTGAGATATTTCACTCAGCATAATGTCCTCCAGGGTCACCCATTTTGAATAATATTGCATGAGTTCCTTGTTTTCCAATGCAGCATAGTATTCCATTGTGTGAATATACCACAGCCTCTCCAACTATTCATTTGTTGATGGGCTCTTAGGTTGTTTTCAACTCCTTGCTATTGTGAACAAAGCCGCAATAAACATGGGTGTACATGGAAGGCAATTCTTTACCACTAAGCCACCAAAGCCCCCATTATCATGTTGTTGGGCTCCATTGAGTCAAGTACGACTCAATAGCGACCCTATAAACAAAAGACCTGAACCTTGTTCTATCCTGAGGCATCCTTGCACTTCCTGACACACAAGAGCCACTACAGCAGTCGCCGTGTCAATCCACCTAGTTGACAGTCTTCCTCTCCTTTACTTACCCTCCACCCTTCCCAACATCATGTGCCTCTCCAACGAATAGCCCCTCCTAGCAACATGCTAGGAGTATGTGAGGCGAAGCCTCATCATTCTTGCCAACAAAGAGCACTCCAACTGCACCCTCTTCAAGACATATATGTTTGTTCTCTTGGCCATCCATGGGATATTCAGTACTCTTCTCCAACAGCTCAAAGACAATTATTTTTATGTAATCCTTATTCATTGTCCAGCTCTCAGATGTATAGCAAGTAATTGGAAAGACCATGGCCTGAGTCAAATGCATGTAGCCAAGTGAATTTTCAGTTCAGTGAATTTTCCATGAAACCTTCTCATTAGGTAATATATTTTCCTCGAGGCCATTCTGAGGAACTTCACAAATTTGCCGTGTACACACATTGTTTTGCCTGGACAGTCTCTCTTGTGAGATTTATAGCCCGAGAAACCTAATAGAGATTCAGCCATGATTTGGTCCTCACTTGTTGACAATGAGTGAGTGAATTTCAGTGCTCCAATCTAAAAACATTTTGGTTTTGAACATGAACTACTAAGTCAGAATGTGTTCATTATTCTGCTGCAATTTAGATATATACATCAAAAATTGCTATTTCTTTCAGGATTTTGTGGCTAGTAGTAAAGAGACAATGGAAGAAATAAATGATCTGGTGGAAAAGCTCTCTGAAAGAGATAAAAAAATGGAGCGGATCAGTACTTGGCTTCAAGGGAATCTAGATGAACTGTGTGCCCTTAAAGAAAGTGAAGTGCAAGTAAAACCTAGTAAGCAACCTTTTGGATCTTTCGGTACTGTAAGACTTTGTTATTTTATGGTAGCTGATGACATCAAAAAAAGGAAAAAGAACATCCAACTGAACACTGATGTTCGTTTGCAGGATTAAAAATAGTGGCAGACCATTTCTTCTCTTTAAGTGAGTTACCTGGAAAACTGAACTTTAACTTACTTCTCTCTAGTATTTTTTAAAACCTCTTTAAAAGTATTTTCAGGAAACTATTTTTACACTCTTTTAGATATGTTTGTCCCATGACTGTGATTTGGAAGGCATCATTTTGTCTGTGCATTATGTATTTCCAGTGACAGCTCTGGTGGTCTAGTGGTAAGGAACTGCACTGCCAACACAAAGGCACACGGTTTGTTTTGAATCCATCAGTTGCTCTGTGGGAGAAAACTTTGTTCTAGAATCCAGCCGATGGTAGGAATGAATATGTCTTTTAGTCATATTGACACCCTTCTACTTAGCCAGCTCTGTACCAGGTCATAGGTTAGTGCATCAAGATTCAGCCATGATCTAGACTCTAGATTGTAGATTCTAGACCTTAAAGCAAAGGTCTCCAAAGCAGAATGTGATGACCAATCCAGACATGAGAAGGATACATGTAAAGTTCTATTTATGTTCTGTTTTATCTTACTCTTACATTTCTATTTTTAAAATATTTAAAATATTTCTATTTTTAAGATATTTTTTAAAAGTACAGATTATTTTAATATAGTTAACATGTATGCACATATCATACATAAAGAAATCATGGCACATAACAATTAAGGGTCAAAAGAATTCAGTTATCACTTACTTAGATTGCCTATAATCAAAATAACTACTCAAACTATAAGATATTAAGGAAAGAAAGTTTATAGACTGGTAAGAACTGTGGCAAAATTGAAACGCAGAACCTTTACCTCCTCCCCACATTCTGAGTCAGCTGTTTATTTTCCCAGATGTTAAGAAGGCTGTTAAGAGCCCAGGGCTAGTCTATTATTGGTAGCAGGGAAGCAAACTCAATTGTATGCCTATTTTTGTAGGTCTCACAGCTAAGAACAATCCCCCTCTCCCCCCATTTTTAGTTGGCTTTCTAATTTTTAAGAAGTATATTTTACCTTCCTTGTCTATAAATAAAATATTGGAAAATGCTGTTGTTAGGTGCTGTTGAGTCAAGTATGACCCACAGCGACCCTATGAACAACAGATCTGAGCCTTGTCCTATCCTGTGCCATCCTTACACTTTCTGATACACTAGAGCCCATTGTGGCAGCTACTGTGTCAATCTACCTGGTCTTCCTGTCCTTCATTGACCCTCTGCCTTTCCAAGCATGATGTCCATTTCCAAGGAACAGCAACATCTACCCCAAAGTATGTGAAACAAAGCTTTATCATCTTTGCCTCCAAGAAGCACTGTGGCTGCACCTTCTCCAAGATGTATTCAGCACACTTCTCCAGCACTACAGCTCAAAGGCATTTACTTCTTATGTCATCTTTATTCATTATCCAGCTCTCAGATTCATAGCAAGTGACAGGAAAGACAATGGCCTGAATCAGATACACTTTAGTCCTTTAACTGACATCATTGCTTCTCAATAATTTGGAGAGGTCCCTGACTGTACTCTCCCAGTGCAATGTGTCTCCTAATTTCCTGACTGCTGGGACAAAGGGTGTTAATTGTGGGTCCAAGTAAGATGAAATTGTTGAAAGTTTCAATGTTTTCTCCATCTATCATTACGTTGCCTAGCACTCCAGTGGTAAAAATTTTTATTTTCTTAATGTTGACATACTGAAGGCTGTATACTTTGATCTTCTGCAACAAGTACTTCTAGTGCTCCTCACTTTCAGCAAGAAGAGTTGTGTCATCTGCATAGCTCAAGTTATGGATGTCTTCCTCCAATTTTGTTGCCACATTCTGCTTCATACAGTTGAGTTTCTCAAATAATTTGCACAGCATACAGACTGAATAGGTATGCAAAGAGAACACAACCCTGACACATGCCCCTCTTAGTTTTAAACCTGTCATTTCCCTTTGCTCTGTTCACACAACAGTATTTTGCGTGTATGTGACAGTAATGATATTGTTTTATAGTTTCAACATTCTGTTGTATTACCTTTCTTGGGAATGGGAACAATGTGGACCTCTTCCAATCCATTAGTCAGACAGCTGTCCTCCAAATGTCCTGACATACACTGGTGAATAGAGCAGCATCTGTTAATTGAAATAAGTCAATTTGTATCTTACTGATTCCTGGGACCGTAGTTTTTTACCAATGCCTTCAGTGCGGCTCCAACTTCCTCATTCATTACCATTAGCTCCTGCTCACGTTATTTCCTGAAATGTTTCAGTGTCAGTTATTTTTGGTAGTGAGTCACTCCAACTTCTTTTGGTGCTTCCTGGGTCATTCAGCATACTGCCCATAGCATCCTTCAATATTGTGACTTGTGGCTTAAATTTGTATTTTTAATTCTCTCAGTTTAAGAAATAGAGTGTGTTCCCTTTTTATTCTCTAATTCCAGCTCTCTGCACATTCCATTATAATACTCTGCTTTGTTTTCTCAATGCCCTATGAAATCTGTTTAGCTCTTTTACTTCTGCATGTTTTCTTTCTGTTTTGGTTTCTCCATGCTTCAGTGCTATTTTCAGTCTCTTCTGACACCCATTTCAGTTTTTCTTTCTCCTCTGACTTTCTAATGACCTTTCCTCTCTTCACAAATGTTATCCTTGATGTCATCCTACAACTCAAATGGTCTTCAGTCATTGGTGTTCAATGCTTCAAATCTATTCTTTTTTTTTTTTTAAGATGTAAGAAAATTATATATATTTCATGACAATACTTTGGTAAAATTATTAAATACATGCCATGTTTTAAAAACAGACATTAAGTAACATTTTACCATTAACAGACGCTTCAAACCTATTCTTAAGATAATTTTGAAATTCAGATGGAATATATTCAAGATCACATTTTTGTTCTCATGGACTTGTTTTCATTTTCTTTGGCCTCAATTTTAACTTACACATGAGTAACTGATGGTCTGACTCACAACCCGTGGCCTAGTTTTGAGTGCTGATATTGAGCTTCTCTAATGATTCCTTTCACACATGTAGTTGATCTGATTCCTTTGTAGTCCATCAGGTGAGGTCCATGTGTAAAGTCACCATTTGTGGTTTTTTTAAAGGCATTTGCAATGAACAAATAATTGAAAATACAAAATTTGATCGTTCCATTTCCAGCCTCATTTCTGTCACCAAATCTATCCTTTTGACTACTATTCCTTTTTCATATTTCCAACTCTGCTTTCTAGTAAACAATTATCATCAATGCATCTTGAATGCATGGTTGATTTCAGACTGCAAAATAATTTTGTAAAATTGGACTGTAAAAATTCTCAATTCCCTCCTCTTTAGCTCAAGTTGTAGGAGTGTGTATTTGAATAATAGCTGTATTAACAAGTGTTCCTTGTTCTCTTATGAATAATATCCTATCACTCAGAACATTGCACTTCAAGATAGAACTAAAATTGATTTTTTTTTGGCTACAAATGTAACACCATTCTTCTGTTTTTCAATCCCAGCATAGTATATCATGTGATTGGTTGATTCAAAGTGGCCAAAGCTAATCCATCACAACTTACTAATGCCTAGAATCTTCTTCTTGTTTGTTAGATGCTGTTGAGCATGACTCATAGTGACCCTATGAACAAAAGATCCGAACACTGTTCTATCCTGTGCCATCCTCACACTTCCTGACATAGAAGAGTCCATTGTGGCAGTCATCGTATCAAACCACCTGGTTGAGGGTCGCCCTCTCCTTCAATATTCTTCCCCAGTACAATTTAAAGACATCAATTCTTCTCCATTCTTCTTTATTTGTTGTCCAACTTTCAGAGCCATAGGAAACAACTGAAAATATAATGATTTGGATCGTGCATCGTAAAACTGACAGCCTTGCTCACTAGAACTTTGGAGAGGTCTTTGATAGCAGATTTCCCCAATAAACATACCTTTTCATTTCTTGCCTACTGGCCCTGTGGTGAGGAAGTTTCCCCCTTGTTGATTGGTCAAATTGTGACATGCCAGATTTGAACTGGAAAGCAGAAAGACTGAAGAACCAACCCCAGCCTTGAACTGCAACAGTGAAAAGATTCTATGGGCAACAAAATCTTAAATGATGCAGCAAAACATAAAAAAGATGATGGAAAGAATACTGAGGCACTGTACCAAAACAACTCGTCAACATGGAACCAGAAAGTAGCACTTTACCAAGAACCAATAGAACTAAAGGAGGAAGTCCAAACTGCACCAAAGGCACTACCAAGAAAACAGGATTCCAGGAATTGATGGGATTTCAATGGAGGGCATTTTAGCAAACAGATGCAGCCATGGACATGCTTCCCAGTCTCTGTCAACAAATATGGAAGACAGCTAAGAGCTGTCGATTCATTCTGACTCATAGTGACCTATGCACAACCAAACAAAACACAGTCCGCTCCTTCACAGTCCTCACAAGCCTTGCTGTCTGAGCTCTTAACTGTAGCCACTGTCAATCCATCTCATCGGGGATCTTTTTCACTGATCTTTCTCATTGAACATTATGTCCTTCTCCAGGGACTAGTCCCTCCAAAGTTTGTGAGCATGAGTCTTTCAACTGTACTCCTTTCGAGACTGGTAATGAGAAACACATTCTTTCTCATTGTCCCAGATTATGTGATTATAAAGCCAAGGATTCTTTAGGCAACACAGAATTTCAGTGCACACAAGCAGTAAGCAGAACTTTTACATATTATTCTTACCCTTACAGAAAAAAAGAAACATACTAAAAGACCTCAATTACCAACATCTGAATACAATCTGAGAAACAAAATATGTCATTAACAACTTAAAGAATGCAACTGCTATGAATTCAAAAGGCATAAACTAAACAATAGAAAAAGTGAGTGCATTTTTTTTCATAGTGCAATTGTTAACAGAAGTATTAATAGTTTGCAATTTAATGTTTTTTTCTCAACCCCTACTCCCAAATAACACAAAATAACCCACTTAAGCAATAAAAATAAACATCATTTATTACATTAAGTGCTAAGAAGATTATTTTGTTTCCATTGTTAGACCATGAGTTGCTTAAAACCTTCAAAGGATTAAAAACTACAACACATGTAACAACAATAACCACAGGAAAGCTGTTTATAAACTGTATCTGTTTGGTAGTTCATTAAGTAGAAGACATTTTCAAATAAAAGATGCATCTTAATTAACAGCTATCACAATTTGAAAAAGAAATGGAGGATGAGGATGTGTATGTGTCAGTGTCATAAAACAAAGCAAGTATATAAATTTGTCAAAAATGAGATGCAAGAGGAAGGGGGAATACATATATTTAATTAATTTTGGAAAGAGGTATCACTTTGTTTTCCTGAATTGTTGTTGTTATGTGCTGTCGAGCTGTTTGCAACTCATAGCGACCCTATTGTTGTTAAATGCTGCTGAGTCATAGACGACTCGGTCGTAGAGGACTCATAGCGACACTTTGAGTGAAAGACCGAAAAAATTAGTACAGCATAACCAAATGTTAGAACACTTAGATTTTTTTTAATAAACTGTTATTTTTATTTTTTTGGCAGGTACAATAATCTCATGTCTTCAAATTATATAAACAGAAAAATTGTTATATAGAAATCATGTTCTATTTTCATAACAAACCAAAATACTGTATTGGTGAAAATAAATAAAACCAGTATGCTTTATTTCTACGTTTACAATCAGACCTCCTTATATGCTTCATAATTTATTACAGGCGAGAAGCAAAATGAAACACAACAGGCATGCACCATTATGCCACTGCTGATTCCAGATAACAAAGTTTTCCATAATTTAAAAAGAGAGAAAGCACACTATATACTGCTAGATACACGGAAACACTATTTTGCTCTAAGAAAGAACTGAAGTTTTGAGAGACAAGTGCTTTTTCAGAGGGCTTCTAGCAGGAAAACAAGCATGGAACAGAGTATTATGGCATTTTGTACTTTGCAAGTCTAACCATAAAGTCTGTACAGTCAAAAGATACTCAAATGTGCTGACACTCTTCTTCATGTGTGGCAGTACTAACACTTTAGTGTTTTAAATTTCTTTACATTTTTCACTAAGATCCATCTTGGATATTTGGCATTTTACATTCAGTGTCCATTGGCTCCTTCTGAGAGTATCCGTGACGGTTCTGTAAATTTTGCAGTGAACAAGTAAAAGAGGGCTGGTGTAGGTACCAAAGCCAAGAGGGGTAAGTCTTGCTGTAGTTTATCCACTCTGGAAATGGAGATGATCCCATAGGCATGAAGTAACCAGTGGCTGAAGAGAACAATAAGTCTTTTCTTTCTGACCAAAAGGTCATAGCAATTCTATAAAATTTTAGAAAAGAGAGAGAACATTACCAGACTGAAGCGGCTGTCTATTACACATCTAATTCAAAATACTACTTGTTTTCACACAGGACCACAAGCTTAGAATCATAAAATGAGCTAAAAGGGACCTTACAAAACAGTCTAGCCACACATTTCAAAGATGAGAAAACGGAGGTTCCCCCATAATCTTTTAAAGCATTCAGTAGCAGTGCTAAAACATGGGCCTATGTCTCAAGTCTTGGTCTAGACTCTATCACCATTCACTTCTCAAAAGCTCTATGTCCATAGGTAAGAAATAGGAGAAACCCAAACCCATTTTCCTTAACCCTTACCATTCCAGTATGAACCTTTGATGGCTGCTCACAACTTTTAAGACCTAAACTGGTACTCACCAAAGTAAAATGCAGAACACTGACTATCTTTGTGGACTATGTTTTATCAACTGATTCAGATGCCTCCCAGGAAGTCTTGGGGACCAAGCCCTAAGACCAGCAACTCACTCTCTCAGCTTATTTGGTCATGATTAACAAATGTACATAATTTTGCCCCTGCTGGCCCTGCTGTCCGTACTTGTTGGTCTTTATCTACACATATATTCACTTGCAGAATAATGCTATTATTACTGACACGGCATTACTGTGGTGGTAATGATGTTTATTTTTGTTGGCTACATTTCCTATGCAGCTCTCCATGTCTTCCCTTTCTTTAGTGATATTGTGCTGCTCCTTCCCTTAGTACATACTGTCAGGGCTATAAGTTTATATGGAAGCTGACTACCATATTTTTCTCCTAGGGAGCAGCCGGTAGGTTTGAATAGCTGACCTTTTAGTAAGCAGCCAAATACTTTAACCACTGTGGCACTAGGGCTCCGTGGAAAATCTAAATTATTCAGAATAGTTATGGACAGCAAATGAAAATTTAAAAATGGGTTTTTAGTCTAACAATTTTTCCATAGAAGAGGTTATATAAAAAACTAATTCATTGATCTTTAATTATAACAGAGTGATTAAGATCATTGAGAAACAAGGATAGTACAACTGGAAACGTGAATATTCACAATAAAAATATTCTTTAGTTCATCTACTACTATCCTATCTAAAACTCACTAGGAATTCTAGATTTTTTTTCTCCCCTAACTTTTCCTAATATGTAATACAAAAAAATGATACCAAAAGAAATCAATCCAAATATATTACAACTCATTTTCTGTAGACTGAGCTCTCTTTATATAATGAGCTATAAGAAAGCATGTATTAACTGCTGAGAACAATTTAATAAGACAGTTCATTCGTGCTAGATTAGCAAGCATAATCGTTATGACACTTCACATTTTCATTCCTTTAGCAGTTTAATAAAACAGTAGCCTTCTACTGAAAGACTGCAAAGTTAGAGAAAGCAGTATTATGAAAATTAGAGGGCAAATATAAACATCCATAGTGAAGAAAACATACCTAGAAGATAAAATATTGAAAGGTACTGGAATACACAATTATTGAAGGCTGTTAATATTGTCATTATAAAACATTAATTTTATATTTCCCAAAAGACTAGTGTTAATAAGTTTCATCATTTCAGTAATTCAGTGTTTGCTTTATGGGAATATTATGTGAAATAAATTTTCTCTACCATGAAAGTATTGAGTCCAACTAATTTAATAATTTTCTAAGCGATATATACAGAACGCTACACATTTCATTGAGCTCTGGGGGCTTAGTGGTAAGGAATTGTGCTGCCACGGCAAAGCTCTATGGTTTGACTCCACCAGCTGCTTCACAGGAGAAAGATGGGTAATTTCCTCCCATGCAATCAATGCCTTTGAAAACCTAAACGGTCGGCTATGGGTTGGTCGTGACTTTAGGTACATAACAACAACATCCTATTTCATAACTGAAGCTCTGGTGAGCTAATGGGTGGGTAAGGAGTTGCAGTGCCAATACAAAAGCACACAGTTCAAATCCACCAGGTGCTCTGCAGGAGAAAAATAGGCTATCTCTTCTGGTGCAATTTACAGCCTCTGAAAATCTGCTGGAGGGCCAGCAAAGAATCAGTTCTGACTCCATAGCATATAACAACAACACACTTCATAAACTTATCAGCAAAAAGCTATCGACTGACTTATCAAAGAGCCGATGTACTATTAAAGCAATCAGCTGTATCATATCGCATATACTATTTTCTTATTCAATTTTAATGAAGGAAAAATTATTTCTTACCTCTATTTCAGAAGCTGACATATAAACAGCCAGAGTAACCAGGGACAACACTAATATAATGTATGGAAAGGCATAATCTGAAAGAAAAATATTGAGCTTATGTTGACATGTTAAACAAACCTTCTGAAGAAACCATCAAAATCTTAAAATAGCATATAAATTCTCTTTAGATATGAAACCTTTCTCAGTTGTAGAGAGACTTAAGCCCTAATATCCAAAGGTCAGCAAACTTTTCTGTACAGGGGCAATCACCACCACTCACTGCCATAAAGTCCATTCTAATTTGTAACACCCTCTAGGACACCAAAGGGCTGCTACTTTGCTTAGGAGCAGCTGGTGCTTGTGAACCGGTGACCAACTTGGTTAGCAGCTCAATGCTTGCTTTCTTTTACCACAAGGGCATCCAACTCTGTAGTTGTGAGTGGAAAGCAGAATGCAAGTGACTGTGTTCCAATAAAGCTTTATGGATTCTAATTTTTTAATTTCATACAACTTTTATATGCCAAATATTATGCTTCAGCCATTTAAAAATGTCAAATCCAGCCAGCTCTGCAGATCCCTATCCTAAAGCATCTACTATATATAAAGAATTAGCTTCTCTTCAAATATCAAAGTTTGGTTATTTTCCAAACTTGGAGGACTGAAAAAAGAAACTAATTTTCTGTGTTTGGTGTTCCAGATGAGGAACTTCAGTAGAGAAAAGATATAAAAGTCACTAATTTTAATTAATTTAGAAAAATTCATATATCCATAAGTCTCTAAAGGATAAATGGATCATTGAGTGTTTGCAATGAAATTTCTACTTTAGACAAGCTGTAATAATAATACTTAAGGTAAAATTTTTTTCTACAAAAATCCTAAAATTTATGTTGTTGTTGTTGTTGTTGTGTGCCCGAGTCGAAATTGACCTAGAGCTGACACTCGAGTGGGTCTTCAGAGGCAGTAAATCACATGGGAGGAGACTGCCCATCCTTCTTCTATGAGCTCGTGGATTTGAACTGCATGCCTTTTATAATACACTCACACAAATGTACCAGTCGAGGAAAACACTTCCGAATTCTTTTCAAGGAAACATGTTACAGTGATTTCAGTTAATGAAACTACTAATCACTTTCTCTTACAATATAACCTAAAAAAAGTGAAAATGTTAATTCAGCATGGAGCAATCAGAGACCCAATTATCTAAATAAGTCAATTTTACTTTATTAAAGAATTCAGTAACTTGCTTGGCATTTAGAAGCATTCTTTACATACACAATGAGTATCACATGCAAAACCCAGATTTTGGTTTTAAATTTATACTCAGGGTCTTTTTCAACTCTTTGGATTATATGCTCTTTCTGTGTACATTATGTGTCTCAAGCCCAAAAGATTCTCTCAGTAGAAATCACTTTTGATTAGGTATCATTGCTTTCTTGATTATTACTACTCCTATCTACACCTAAGATTATTTTTATAAGGCTAAACATGTTTCAGCAAAAATATAGGCCAAGACTTACTTTCAAATGTTAACTGCAAATCCTCCAAAATTAAATTCAGGGGAAATGCTGCTTACCATCTATAATAATAATAATTATATTCCATTTACTTTACCCATCAAACTTACACAAAAGGCCTCCACCAACAGCTTGAAGCACAGTTAGAATTGGGAAGAAGTAAAGTGCAGCATAAATACTTTTAAATCGATCAGAATTCCCTAATCCACAAGCAATCTTCTTTACCAGCAGAGGTCTGAGCAGCATCATTAACACCAAGCAAAATGCATAATAGATAAACACAATGGTGTATCTGTAAAATAAAGTAAGACATTCTGAAAACAGGAAACATATTTGAAAACATTTTACGCTTGAATACTTTTTAATAGAAGAACCTAAATAAGGGCTGAAAACATGTATTACCAGTCTAGGCTCTGAATGTTCAAACTGGTATAAGGTTAGTAAATGATACTTGCATGCATACCAAGAAAAGTGCAGATTGGAAGTTTAAAAATCTATATTTAAAGTTTTGTAAATGTCTATATCCTTTGATTCAGTAATTTTTCTTGCATAACTTTATCTAAGTGAAATAAGAATATAAAAAAAATCCTTACAAACAAGTGGGGTTTTTAATAGTTTTCTTTGTATTAATGAAAAGTTAGGAGGAAAAGTAAAATATTCAACAGTAAATGTTTAAATTTTATAATACACTTATTCTGAAATACTATATAGTCATGTTATGAAATAATTGCTAGTGATAAAAGTAACCATGCCTCCCTCGTACATTATGCAGCATGTTACAAAATGCCATGTGTACAGAATAACCTTAATAGTCCTTAAAAAGTATACATACAAATAAGGATATGAAACTATTGTTATTTGCTGTTGAGTTAGAAGTGACTCAGAGATGATCCTCCAGCAGGTTTTCAGAGTCAGGAATCACATGTGAGGATATGCAGCTAGACAGAACAATGTTAGTCATGGTTTTCTTGACGGATGGAGATATACTGCCAACCTAACTTAGCAGGAAAAAGTCAGATGTAGTTCTCTCAGTCACAATCATCACCTGACTTCATTGATTAGAATATTCTTCTTCTATTCACAATATCTGAATTAAGTGGAACACACACACACCTTCCCCCCATAGTTTTACGAATAGTCACTGTGGAATAGCCTGCTTTGTTTTATTATATTGAACAATGGATTTAGAAAATGATGACAGAATTTATGGTAACTTAACTAGAGGTGCTATCAAGGGTGCAAAATGAGAGGAGAAGGAGGACCTACATGTCTGTAATTTGTTCTAATTCTAATCTCTGATTTTCTGGTCCCCTACTACAGGCTTTAATGACACGATATCATAGTTGTTATGTGTCACTGAGTTGTAACTGACTTACAGCTGATCCTCCAGCCATGGCTGCACAGGAGAAGACTGTCTGTCTTCTTCCCTCAAAGCAGCTGACATATCATACTGTCTGCCTTTAGGTTGGCAGGGCAACTCTTTACCACTAGCCAACACTGCTCCTTGTATGACAGTATAAAAATACACAGACACACACACACGTGTATTAGAAGTAAATACATGAAGGTCAACATGTATCTTACTTAAGGAAGGTAACTGGTTCACTTATTAAGTCCTCTATAGAACACCATGTTAAAATTCTGAACGTTCCCAAGACCACTTATGACCAAAGTTACAACTGTATGAAATCAATGAAGAGGAATTTATCAGGTTTTGTATGCTCTTTTATATACAAATTATAGTTGTACATGTATATTCAATGTAAATGTATTTTTGTGTGTATGAAATAATTTGCAAGGTTTAAAGGCTAGGAGAGAATAGTTTCATATTTGCATATTTCGTTTTTAAAAAAATTACCTTTTTACACATGTGTACGGTCCTTATACTTTCTTTACTATTAAAAATCTTGCTCAAAAAAAGACAAAATTCACTGAGCATATTACATAATGAAAACTTGCTCTAACTATGAAAATATAAACCTCACACTTTCTTATTACACCTTTATCAAGCAAACCACATCGAAATGAAATTATCTAGGGTAATATTATACAGTTTTATGAATTAGTTATTTTCAAAACAAAAGATCTTGATAAACATCACATTTTTTTAAAGAAAAATAAGAACCCAAGCACTCTAATGCCAACTATTATTAAATGGTTCTTTTAGGAAAGCCACTTCTCATGGTATGTGACATATGATTAATGTACTCCTCACAATCACTTTATAAGGTATCATTATTTCCATTTTATCAATATCTATATCTATAATATGCTCAAATTAACATATTAACTGACCAGCTAGGATTCAAATGCAAGTCTATTTTTGCCCCCAAAACTCTTTATTCTTTGTTATATGGCAGATACTAAATCTCTGCTACAAATCAAAAAGGATTTCCTTCCAAATGTTATTTTAAAAATTCACATAGCCTCTAAAAGAAATATGCTGCTTTATTTTAGAAGCTTACACATTTCAACATCAATGCAAAAAATTTTAATTTCTATGATAGTAAGATTTCTACTTTCTCTCATTAGATTACTCTCTGAAGAGAAGAAAATCATGTATTTCCGCTAGTACCTAGAAGCTACTTTATAATGCTTAATCTATTCAAATAAATAAAATCTTAGTAACCTTCACAGGTTTGTTTTTCTAAGCTATCTTAATTCTAGTTACTTACAGTGGGTAGACAGCTTCATGAGTACAGTGGACAGTGGTAATATAATCTGGACTTGGGTTGTAAAGCATTGTGTACCAATCAGACAGCATCAGTACTCGACATGAACGGATATGAAGAACACCAACTGGATCACTCACAAGTAAGGTGATAATAGCTGCCATGCTGCATTCAAACAACGCAGTGATATGCTGGAAAAGTGCACTGGAACTAGAAAAAAAATGCAAGAAGAACAATTACAATTCAACTTCAACACCTAAACTGGTGTTTCTGGCTCAAGATCTTGGTTCTAAGAAAATGATAAACAAACAAACAAACAAAAAACACCTTAAAGCGTAAAAAAATCTTAACAGATAAGAAAAGCCAACAGATGGTTCAAATCCACCAGATGCTCTGCTGGAGAAGGAGGGGCAACCTCCTCCTGTACCAGTCTGATCTGATTTGATGGCACACACACACAAAAATAATAAAATAAAAGAATCCAACAGGTGAAAACTACTTTTTAGGAGTGTAAAACTATTATCTAAATGAGAGCTTCTCTGTAGTATCTTGATAAATTACTAATAGAAACATCTTAGTGTATCATATTTTTGAATTCTCTTAAAAGATAAGAATACATAGAAGATTACATGCTTTAAAATATTTACTGAACATTTACCACCTAACCCAATAAGCAGAGCATTACAAATAACTTGTATCTACCTATGTGTTTCTCCCCTCCCTATATCCTTGTCTTCTCCTTTAAAGTATTCATTATACTAAATTTTATTTATGATTGTCTTTTTATGAACAGGTTTCCTAAATTTTACTATGACTGATTTTT
Organism: Elephantulus edwardii; assembly: GCF_000299155.1. Taxonomy (NCBI): domain Eukaryota; kingdom Metazoa; phylum Chordata; class Mammalia; order Macroscelidea; family Macroscelididae; genus Elephantulus; species Elephantulus edwardii. The sequence continues at coordinate 2,177,228 of NW_006399854.1, read as the reverse complement.
TTACTTTTTAATTTCTAATAAGAAATTTTAATGTTTTTCTTAAGAAACTATTCATCACCCCACGACAAGCCTATTACTACATATTCTCTTAAGAAGGGAATTATGGTGGCCAAGAGGGTAATGAGTTGGGCTGTCAACCCAAAGGCAGGCAGTCCGAATTCACAAGTTATTCTGTAAGAGAAAAAAGAGTAATCTTCTCACATAATTTACAGCCTCTGAAAACCTGGCTGGAGGGTCAGTCTTGAGTCAGTTCTAATTTGATGGCATAAGACAGTAGTTTCTTACAGAGGATTTAAGGTTTTGCATTTCACATCTAAATTTTTAATTCTTCTGGAATAGGTATCTGTACATACAGTAAAATCTAATGTTAGACTTTTTCTAACTTTGGTACTCAGTTGGTCCAGCAACACTTTAGAGAATAATCACCACCTAGTCTCAACTGATTTAGCATGCCACTCCTGCCACAGAGCTTCATACATAGTGTGGTCTATTTTTAGGATATTTTGTTCCTAGGGTCCACTTATTCCTGAGACAGCTAAATAATTATACATGATAATCTGTACATTCTCCTCCTATGGAAAATTCGGCTATCATTGACTTGTCGCTCTTCCATTTAAATTTGAAAACTATGCTGTCAAGTTCCATAAAATATAAATAAATAAATAAATACACACACACACACACACACACACACACACACACACACACACACACACACACCAATTTAAAAGGGATTAAGTTTTTTAATCGTAGGCTTTCCTGGTAGTGGTGGTGGTGTTGTACACCTTCAAGTGAGAACAGACTCATAGCTGACCCTCCAGCAGGTTTTTGGAGGCTGCACAGGAGATTTGTCCATCCCTCTCCAGCAGAGCAGCTAGTAGGTTCAAACAATTGCCTCTGGGAATGCACCACAGCTTCTTGCCATTATGCCGCCTGGGTTCTCCAGTCATGATGTTGTATGTTATTGTGTGCTTTAGAGTGGACCTTAATCCACAGCGACCCTATGAACAATGGCTCTGAACCTTGTCCTATCCTGAGCCAAGCTTGGGACCTCTGATACACCTGACCCCACTGCCATAGGCAATGTCAATCCATCTCCTCCAAGGTCTTCCTCTTCTGCTCACCCTATATATTATCTTAGAGAGCTCTGGTGGCTTAATAGTAAGAAGTTATGCTGTCACTCCAAAAGCATGTGGTTAAGAAAGATGGACAATCTCTTCCCATGCCTCTGAAAACTCACTGGAGAGCCAATTATGAGTTGGTTCGGATTTAACTATATCTAACAACAATATGTATCTTATTTGGGTTTATTTCAATGCCTATATGGTTACTACTTCTCAGTAATAGAGGAAATATAACTTTTAAAAATACCTGTTTTAGAGCCAATCTCTTTACTGGTATCTAATTTATGCGTAGATATTATCTAACATTGTCAAACAAATATCTTAAAACTTAGTGGCTTGAAACAATTGTAGGTTTTATCTCACAGGGAATCTAAGGTGTGACTGGTCAGCTGGAAGTCCTTTCTGCTCCATGTAATGCTGATTTGGATGCTATTCAACAGCAATTCAAGGCTGAAACATTCAAGAGATTTCTGTCAAATGGCAGGAGGAAATGCAAGGACTTCAGCTGGGGCTGATGATGGGAGCATAGTCATCATTTTTCATAGAGCTTCTCTTTTTCTTTGGTGTTCTTTAATTTAACAGTGATGCTTCAGGTGTGAATTTCTTGTTATTTATTCTACTGGGGAAACACTTTTCTTCTTGTGTCTGTGTATTTTTTTTAAAAAACCTACAGTCAATTTTATCTTTTTACATTTGATTTCCTTAATTTTCTGAGAAACTGAGATAACTAAAAGAATACCAATGAGGCTGAAATGTACTAGAGCTGAATACCAAAGCCAACCTAACCCAAGCCCACTGTTTTCGAATTTATTTCAACTCATGGTGACCCTCCACAAGGTTTGTAAGGTTGGAAATTTCTAAGGGTGGAGACTGATTATCTTTATTCCATGAAATAGGTGTGGACTTGAAACATAACTTTCTGGTTAGCTGCCCCAACACATAAATTCACTGTGAACCAGCCCCCAGAACCCTTTTACTCAAATCCAATGGAATAAAGTTCACATCCTTATCAAAACCTTTCATATTTTGGTCTTTTTTTCCAAATGCTCTTATATGTGTAACCCACACTTTCACTATACTAGACCACTTCCATTCATATCACCAGCAAATCTTACATTTCAGATCTTCATCTCATTGATCAATTTGTTTCTTCAGTATTACATTAACTGACAAAAGACTTTTTCTAAAATGATAAACAGTTTGTAGTAGTATCATTTCCTCCAAAAAAAATTAATAGGGACCACAAATGACAAAAAGAAAAACATTTCTTTAAGATCATTTAGAGTAAAACACACACAGGGGAAGTCTCTTATTCATTTTAATTTTGGAACAATGCCCTAGTATTAGGTTTTCTTACTAGAGTGAAAAATAAACAGAATATAAAGAAAAATATCCTTACTACACTTAAAACAAGCCAAGAAACTGAACTACTTATAAGGTCTTCTAAGTGGTAATTATTCTAACAGCAGCCCACCCAGAGAGATTCACAGAAAGTGCTGACCTCTTTTTCCCTGAGTACCATTCTATGAAGAACCAGTGCAAAACAAGAGGAAGCATAGCCATAAATCCAAGATACAGCCAATCGTAAAGTTCTGGAGAACCTGTGCACGGCTGACAGTATTTCTGTGCATTTGTTCTCTGTCCTCTTGGACACACCTATAATACATAAAAACAGTACATTCAGATATTCTTTTAGAACACTAACACCCCTTAAAATCTATTTCCATTTACACATCTAAATTTATACATAAAGCTATAGAAAATGTTTTAAAAGGCACAAAAGATTTTTAGAGAAAATACTTATGATACATAAAGCTCTTAATGCATTCCTTTTACAAAGTTACTAATACTTAACTCTTAATTCACTATATTCAGTCAATGGAAAATCTACTTATGAAAATGTATAAAAATAATTTCAAATAAATAATTGTAATGCTAACTTACTTCCAAGTCACTGTGCTAAATCATTAATGAATTAAAAATTTTGTGAAATTTTAAAATGTTCTTAAAACTATTTAGTAATTGTAACTTTAAGAAAAGGATAAAGTAGTATCCTCAATATAACACAAACAGAAACTTTCTTGATGTGGTCTTTATTCCTTTATGAAGTTATGTTTTTTAAGAAAAGGATACTATATATATGAAAATTTTCAAAAGCAAACATTTTAAAAAATGAAATAAAGTAACTGTAAGACTTACCCCACATTCTCCATAGAGTTCAGTTGAGGCATTTTTAAATATTAGGGTCTTTCCACAATAAAGTCCAAGGCATGCTGGTTGAATATCGACAGCTTTTTAAAAACAAATGTCAAAGTAGTAACATCTTTTGCAATTGTAAAAAATATTGCAATAATAGGTACAGCACTAAGCAAAAAAATATCCCAACTGTTTCTATTTAAAAGCAGTAAGTACTGGGGGGAAGGGAAATGGATTCCATTTTAAATTTGTATTCTTGTTTTTATAGTCTGCTGTTAGGGACCTCTCCAAAGTACTGAGGAGCAATGGTGTCTCTCTGGAGACTAAGGTGCGTCTGATACAGGCCATGGTCTTCGCAATCACTTGTTATGCATCAGAGAGTTGG
>NW_006399854.1:2162664-2165068 GCF_000299155.1 Elephantulus edwardii | reverse complement strand
TTTGTGCTTCTAGTTATATTTACTCCCAAATATTTTATCTTGTGATTAGCTATTGTGAAGGGCATTGTTTTTCTTAGCTCCAGCTCTGTATTCTCTGTCATTGTAGAGAAATCCAACTGATATCGTATGTTAATCTTGTATCCTGCTACTTTGCTGAATTGATCAACTATGTCCAATAGTTTTCTAGCTGAGTCTTTAGGATTTTCTAAGTATACTATCATGTCATCTGCATAGAGGGATAATTTTACCTCCTCTTTGCCAATCTGTATACCTCTTATGTCTTTCTCTTGTCTTATTACTATCGCTAAGATTTCCAATACAATATTGAATAAGAGAGGAGATAATGGACATCCTTGCCTAGTTCCTGTTCTTAAAGGGAATGCCTTTAACCTCTCTCCATTGAGAGCAATGTTAGTTCTCGGGTTTTCATAAATACTTTTTACTATATTGAAGAAATTCCCCTCTAGTCCTATTTTGTTGAGTGTTTTCATCAGAAAAGGGTGTTGGATTTTGTCAAAGGCCTTTTCTGCATCGATTGATAGGATCATGTGGTTCTTGTTCTTTGCTTTGTTAATATGATTAATTACATTAATTGTTTTTCTTATGTTGAACCATCCTTGCATGTCTGTTATGAATCCCACTTGGTCATGATGGATTATTTCTTTGATGTATCGTTGAATTCTATTGGCCAATATTTTATTCAGTATTTTTGCATCTATGTTCATAAGAAATATTGGCCTATAGTTTTCTATTTTGGTGGTGTCCTTTCTTGGCTTTGGTATCAAGGATATGTTTGCTTCATAGAATGAGTCTGGGAGAATTCCATCTTTTTCTATTTTCTGAAATAGTTTATATAGAATTGGTAACAGTTCTTCTCTGAATGTTTGATAAAATTCGCTTGTAAATCCATCTGGTCCAGGATTTTTTTTTGTTGGAAGTTGTTGTATTACCTTTTCAATTTCTTCTTTTGTAATGGGTCTGTTAAAATGTTCAATTTCAGTTTGTGTCAGTTTAGGTAGATTGTGCGTTTCTAAGTATTAGTCCATTTCCTCTAGATTTTCATATTTGTTTTTGTATAGTTTTTCATAATATTCAAATGTTAACTTTTTAATTTTAGTTGGGTCTGTTGTGATGTTGCCTGATCCATCTCTTATTTGGATTATTTGTTTCTTCTTCTTTTCTTTTGTGAGTTTTGCTAATGGTTTGTCAATTTTATTGACCTTTTCAAAGAACCAACTCCTAGTTTTGTTGATAGCTTCAATTGTTTTTCAATTTTCTATTTCATTTATCTCTGCTCTAATTTTTATAATTTCATCAACTGCCTTTTTTAAACAGATGGCACAACTTTGCTCATTGAGACTTAGGAAGACTTGAAACATTTGCTGCAGAAGTTCAAGGACTGCAGTCTTTACTATGGATTGCATCTCAACTTCAAGAAAACAAAGATTCTTACCAACAGGCCAATAGGCAGCATCATGATAGATGAAAAAAAGATTGAAGTTGTTAACAATTTCATCTTGCTTGGATACGCAGTCAACACCTTTGACACCAACAGTCAGTAAATCAAAAGATTAATTGCAGTGGAAAAATCTGCTGTCCAGGTCCACTCCTGACTACTGAAGAGCAGCATTGTCATTCTGGAGATTAAAGTGCACCTGCTTGATGCCATGGTCTTCTCAATTACTTTCTGTACATTAGAGAGCTGGATAATGACTAAGGATGATTCAAGAAGAATCGGTGCTGGAAAAGAGTCTTGTGCATACTATGGAATGCCAAAGCCAACAGGTCTGTCCTGGAGAGAGTGAAACTGGATTGCTTCTTGAAAACATGAATTTTTAAACTCCATACTTGAGCATGTTGCCAAGAGGGACTAGTCCTTGCAGAAGGACATCATTCTTGGAAGTTTGGAGGGTCAGTGCAGGAGAGGAGGACCCTGGATGAAAAGGATAACACAGTAACTGTGGGACTGGAGTCAGATGTGTCAGAGATGGTGAGGTTGGCTCAGAATAGGGCAGGGTTCAGAGCCATTTTTCATAGGGTTTCTATGAGTTGTAGTCCAATCAATGGCACCTAACAACAACGTATGTAAACTATCTTCCTAGAGATGGGAAGGCTATAGGACATAAGTTTTTATTAGGTGCCATTGAATCTGGTCCAGTTCATAGTTACCTTATGCCTTAATAATCATATTGACGTCCTACCCAGGCCTGCACCATTTTCATAATCTGTGTTTAGGCCGATTTTAGTTGCTATAACAGTGCATTTCCTTGAGGGTCTTCCTCTCCTTCACTCTCACACACCATGGTAGTGTTGGAACAAATGTATAGCTGAGTCTCCATCAGGTTTCCAAGGCTATAAATTGGTTGGAACAAATGTATAGCTGAGTCTCCATCAGGTTTCCAAG
>NW_006399854.1:2156548-2162564 GCF_000299155.1 Elephantulus edwardii | reverse complement strand
TAGGGTCACTATGAGTCTCAAGCAACTCGATGGCACATAACAACAACAACAAGGTTAAGTGTTGTGCACTGTCAAGTCGGAACTCATGCTGACCCTACAGTGGATTTTCAGAGTCAGTAAATTGCACAGGAGGAGAATGCTCATCCCTCTACAACATAGAAGCTGGTGGATTCAAACTATGTGTCTTTGGGATTGCAGTGCAAATTCTTATCACTAGGCCACCAGAACTCTAGATTAAACTTGTATCTTTGTTTTAACACTGTGATACTGCAGAGTATTATATCACAACCTTCTTATTAATACTGTTCAACCTGTAGAGTGAAATCTATTTCTAGAACACAAAAATCTGATTTTATATGTCTCCTCTACATTAGAATTTCAGACTTTTGAGGTTCACTGATTATAAAGCTATTTAAAAATTCAGCTGAACAATGATCAAGAGCATCACTGTCTGTCAACACAGAATCTATCATCACTGCCTCTCATGACAGAAATTTAATTAGGAAGGCAGAGAGGACATAATTTCATAATAAAGAATAGGTATTTAAATACAACCACCTTTATGAAACGACCAAAGTGGCTTAACTCTAAACATTCATCAGCAGTTCAAATCCACCTCCTGTTCTAGGGGAGAAAGATCAGCAGCCTTCTCCTGTAAATGATTACAATCTCACAAATGCAATGCAGGGTCAGTCACTATGAACTGATACCACAGTACTAAAGTGTTTCATTTTTATGAAAAGGTTATCACATTAACCAAACTTCGTATTTGTGGAGGACTGCTGACAATTTTGTCAAGAGATGTCACTGAGCCTCTGGTCAGTATTTGAGTGCTACTACTGCCAAAAGAACTAACAAGTCTGTCTTGGGATGTGTGAAACCAAGCTGCTCCCTGGAGGCAAGGATTTTGAAGCTCCGTCTCACACACTTGGGGAGCCAGAGGGACCAGTCTTTGGAAGAGTCCAGGGGCAGTGCAGGAGAGGATGACTCGGATGAAATGGATTGACACAACTAGGATAATAAGGGTAGGTGTGTCAGAGACAGTAAGATGGGCTCAGGCTAGAGCGGGTTCAGAGCTATTGAGCATAGGGTCACTATGAATCATAATCAACTCGATGGCACATAACAGCAACAACACTGGATCACAGCAGAACAGGGTTCAGAGTCGCAAGCAACTTGACAGCACATTAACAACCACCAGAAACTTTAAAACTTATTCCCTGATGTGCTGGGCTGCTAACCAAAAAAGGTCAACAGTTCTAATGTGAAACAAGCTAGGGGTAAAACAGAAACAGACGTCAGAGAGACTATAAAAGAGCAACCGAAGGAAAGATGTAAAAATCGAACTCATCTCTTGTGTTCTAAAAATTGTCCTAAATTTGCTAACTTTCCTTTCAGTGCTCTTGCAGAACCCACCAACCAACTCTAGAATGCTTTCTGCTTACCCACTGATGAACCAAAGCTACCCAAGGAAAACGTTATCCATCCTTTTCTAGTGAAACAGGATTGCTCTAAGTTCAGTAAGACTGTCCCAACATGCCATGAAGTCCACAGTCCTCAGGCTTAAACATCACCTTCCCATATTGGGGTCTCCCCCTGGACAAGCCTGGGGACAAGAGCTTACATAGCTCAACCTTGCTGTCTCCTCCTGCACACTCCAAGTAAAAGGAAAATCTTCCTGTGTGAACACAACTACCACCTTGGCCTCTTCTTATCAGGGACAGGCAACAATCTTTCAGTCCTCCCTTGGTAACAAGCCATTCTGAGAAAGAATGATAAAGCACTTGGCCCTCATCAAGATTTATAACCTCAAAAACCAGAAAGAGGGTTGCTTTGAGTCACAATCAATTCAAAGGCAGTGGCTTTGAATTCCGGTTTTAGCCTTAAAACCAAAAGTCTGATCTCAAGATTTGGTAAGCACCTTTAAATTCTCTGTCCCAGTCCCATGGAAAAAAAATCCAGGGGGTTACAGATTGTCTTTGTCCTTATGAACAGGAGGATGCTACTAAAAGAGCTTTTAGCAATGAATGCTTTCTGATTTCCTTCATTCACCATGTATCCAGTAAACTTGTATTGAGAGCCAGATACCCCTGAATATCCTCAGAGGAATACACAGTCTCTCAAAAAACTACAGCCTAATGCGGAATGCATGCAAAACAAGATGCAAAGTAACGTGGAAAAGAATTTCCATTATATGTTCTTGAACACTCATTTCCCAAAGTCTTCATGAATTCACATTCTGGAACACCTCAGCCCACATCACCCTTCCTGCTTTCACATGCCAACTGGACATTTCATTTCTTTCTCTTTGCTCTGCTCAGAAAAAGCTCTGATTAACAAGTCACAAATTTACTATCTCCAAAGAATTGGACTTTTTAAAAATCCATAGGAGTCTCTGTCTTATTTGGCCTTTCCCCCACTCCTCCTAAAACCAGCTGTAATCACAATGCCTCAAGCTAACACATGAAAAAGAATCGTGGTTCAGATTTTCTGACAAAGCAGGCGAGGTTAAAGGATGAACAGCCGCTTCTCTATGGCCAATAAATCTACGCGTGCTGAATAAATATATATTGATTTAATCTAAAGTTTCTAAAAATTCAGGGTGTGAACACCTGGATGATAAACTGAAAGCTGCAGCTCATCATCAACAGAACAGAATCCTGGTTCCCTGCGTCACTCAATTTCCCTTCATGTCCTTCTGAAGACAACGATTAACTAAAAATTTTAGGTCTTTCCTCCTTTTTGCAGTTGTCTTGTCCCACTGTGGAAGGCCCCATGAATTTACGGGCTCAGATCCGTTGTTCATAGGGTCGCTAAGATTCCTCGTCGACTCAAAGGACAACAAACTAAAGCCAATAGGAATTCTGCACTTGTGTCCGCTATTACCTGCACGCATGCGCTCTTAATTTTGAAATCTATCCTCAGGAGTGTTTCCTCAGCATTTAACGAGAACTGACAACAAATCAATAACAAAGGATCAGCCTTTTCTGCGGCAACCAGCCGGCTTCCCCTAAGCAGCCCACGCCCACCAGCGGGTTCAGCAATACGCGAGGGGCGAGGACGCGCGCTAGCCGAAGCCGCCCCAGCGGGAGCCGAACTCAGAGGAAGGGCGACCGGAGGGAAAACTAAGGCAAAACCACCCGGGACCTCGACGACCACTCACCCATTGGCCACAGGAAGGCTCCCTATAAAAACAGGGAAGCTCTGAAACCCGGAGACGCCGCCACACCGTCCGGACATCCGGGCCACTGCGGCCCCGCCTCCCGGTAACCGGGGCGACGGCCCTCAAGCCCCGCCCCCAGTGGCGCTTCCTGGGTCTGGGCTCCGAGACCCCGCCCCTGAGGGCGTCACACGTACGAGCTCTCTCTCTAGTTACGCGGGTGGGTCTGGGGCTTAAGCTGTGAGTGGGGACTATTGAGATCGAGACTTCGGGTGCAGACAATGGAGAGATCCCTGGCTGTGCCCTGGTTGCCCCCACACGACGCGAGGACTCCAGCGCTGTCGGTGGTGGACATGCACACGGGCGGTGAGCCGCTGCGCATCGTGCTGGAGGGGTGTCCAGAGGTCGCTGGCCCCACGCTGCTGGCTAAGCGGCGGTACATGCGCCAGCACCTTGACCACGTGCGACGGCGGCTTATGTTCGAGCCCCGGGGGCATCGCGACATGTACGGAGCCATCCTAGTGCCCAGCGAGCTGCCGGACGCGCACTTAGGCGTCCTATTTCTGCATAACGAAGGCTACAGCTCCATGTGCGGCCATGCAGTCCTGGCGCTGGGCCGCTTCGCTCTCGACTTTGGGCTGGTGCCTGCGCCCCCTTCAGGCGCGCGCGAGGCCCGCGTGAACATCCACTGCCCTTGTGGGCTAGTAGCCGCTTTTGTAGCGTGCGAGGGTGGCCGCAGTAGCGGCCCCGTGCGCTTCCACAGTGTCCCGGCCTTCGTGCTGGCCGCAGGTAAACTTGCGGACCTCCTTTCCCCGGACCACTTTCACTGGGATGCAACTAACAGCACTAACAACGGGAGCCCCAATCGGCCAACTAACCCAGCTCAAAATCCCTTACCACTTAATAAGGTAATTTTAAATCATTACAAACACGCATCACCACCGTGGCTTGACAGATCTGTGCAGTGCATGCAACTTGATTATCCTGCAGGTATATTCTACCTGCTGTCTTGAGAGATCCGTGAAGAATATGGAGTAGGTTAATCTGCTAAATCTTAACTCAGTTCCCCATCTGCCATGCATTTTCTAGCAATATCATATAAAAGCAATTAAGTCAAGGAAAGCAAAGAAAAGCCAAAGTACTGGGGCTTTGAAGCCAAGTTCAATACACCTGCCACATCCATTCTTCTTGGTTGTATTGTTTAGTGCCATCATGGCAACTTCAACTCAAAGTGCCCCTATAACTACGGATCTGAACCGTGTGTGCTGTCTCCTATGCCGTCGTCACCATCTGATAGGCTTGAGCCCTTTGTCAAGGTCCCAGTGTCAATCCATTTTCATGGGGGTCTTCCTCTCGTTCTCTAACCCTCCATCTTTCTCAGCTTTATTTCTTTTTCCAAGGACTGACCCTTTCTGACAACATACCCAAGTATGTGAGACAGTTTCACCATCTTTGTCTCTAAGGAGCACCCAAGTTGCACTTGCTTCAAGACAGATTTTTTCCTTTTCTTTTGGCAGTCCATAGCATATTCAGTACACTTCTCCAACGCCACAATTCAAAGGCCTTCATTCTTCTGGCCTTCATCCTTATTCATTGCCCCAACTTTCAGATACATAGGAAGTACCAGAAAATACCATGGCTTGTATAAACACACTTAAGTCTTTATCATTTCTTTTCAACATTTTGGAGGGGTTCTTGACAGCAGGTTTTTCCAGTGCGACACATCTTTTGATTTCTTGACGATTGCGGTTTTGTTTGAGTGTTGATTATGGATTTAAGTAAAACGAAATTGTTAACATCAGCTAGGCAGCCTTGGAAAACCTGCTGGAGGTCAGCTATGAGCTAATTCCAACTCACTGGCAGTGAGTTTGAGTTTTGAGTTACTCATTGCCTTAGAGTGGGTCTTGCCTCATAACTGACCTTCCATCAGGTTTTCCGCATCTTTCTTGTGCAGAGCCACTGGTAGATTCAAACTACCAAAGGGCACCACCACTGGGTGAGTCGCACAGTTCCCTGTGAACTGTGCCACCAGATCTCCCTTTTGAAATATAACAGGTTTATTACTTGAGTTCAAGAACTGCTCAGCCACACAGACCTATGCCACCTTAATAAGATTTCTTAGCCTAGTTATGCCTGCATTTCTTAAGTTGTGGTCTTACTGAGTTAGTCATGAAATTGAAATTGTCTTGAATGTACTTATCAGGTTGTGCCAAGAAATCTGGAGGACAGCTATGTGGCCAACTGACTGGAAGAGATGGCATATTTTTTCCCATTCCTAAAAAAGGTGATCCAACAGAATGGAAATTATTGAAAAATTTTGCTAATTGTAAATTCAAACAAAATATTTCTGAAGATTATCCAGATAGTACTAGAATAGTACACTGACAGAACTGTCAGAAATACAAGCAGAGTTTAAAAGAGCCCAGGGCACTAGGGATGCTGATGTCAGATGGATCTTAGCTGAAAGCAGAGAGTTTCAGAAGGATGTCTCTTTGTGTTTTATCAACTGTGCAAAGGCATTTTGACTGTGTGCATCACAACAAATTGTGGTTAGCATTGAGAAGAATGGAAATCTCAGAATACGTGACTGTGCTAATGTGAAACATATACCTAGACCAGGAAATTTGTCTGAACAGAACAAAGAAACTGTGGTTCAAAATCAGGAAAGGAGATGTCAGTAATATATCCTTTCTCCATACCTTTTCAATCTATATATTGAACAGATCATTTATAAAGAAGAATCTGGTATCAGGATTGTAGGAAGACTCATCAACGGCCTTTTTTTTTTTTTAACATCTACAGAGATTTTGGAATTCCATTCATTCATTGTTACTGTTTTCTCCCTGCCCATCCCGC
>NW_006399854.1:2132718-2152597 GCF_000299155.1 Elephantulus edwardii | reverse complement strand
TGTATAGCTGAGTCTCCATCAGGTTTCCAAGGCTATAAATTGGTTGGAACAAATGTATAGCTGAGTCTCCATCAGGTTTCCAAGGCTATAAATTGCACAAGAAGGGGTTTCCCATGTTTCGTTCATAAAGCCATGAGTGGATTCAAACCACACGAGAGATGCAGCCTCTAGGTTAGCAGCACAGCTCCCTACATAGGAGGCCACCAGAGCGCCCTTCTCATTCACTGACCCTCTACTTTTCCAACCATGTATCCTCCAAGGACTGACTCCTCTTGATTAAAAAAAACCCAAAATACATATGTTTCCATATTTGAGAGCTCTACCTCAATTGCCCTGTCTAAGGGTGGTCTATTGTACTGTTTTCAAAGGCCTGCTATTTCAGAAGTCAATGACCAATCCTTATTCTTAGCCTATCTTAATCTCAGTGCTCAGATTTAGAACAATATCTGACAGACAAGCATTTTACGGAAAAAAGCGGATGCAAGATATTTCCCCAATTGAAGAAATAACCAATAGTTTCAGTGTTGGCCCCACCCTGTGTTATGTAGATGATATGACCCTGCTTGCTGAAACTGAGGAGGACCTGAAGCGCTTGCTGCAGAGGGTCAAGGACTGTAGCCTTCAATACAGGTTGAAGCTCAATATCAAGAAAACAAAGATTCTCACCACTGGGCTACCTGGCAGCATCATGATAGATAGATGGTGAAGAGATTGAGATTGTTAATAGCTTTAGTTTGCTTGGCTCCACAATCAACACTCTTGACACAAACAGCCAGGAAATTAAAAGACATATTGCCTTGGTAAAGTCATTTATCAGGGACCTCTCCAAATTACTTAAGAGCAGTGATTTCAGTGTGGAGACTAAGGTGTGCCTGATACAGGCCATGGTCTTTGCAATCACTTGCTATGCATCAGAGAGCTGGACAATGACTAGGGATGACAGAAGGAGAAGTGATGCCTTTGAGCTGTGGAGTTGGAGAAGAGTATTGAATATTCTTCATAGACTGCTAAGGCAACAAATAGGTTCATCCTGGAGAGGGTTAAACCAGGCTGTTTCTTGGAGGCAAGGATTCAGAAGTTTCATGTGACATACTTTGGACATGTTGCAAGGAGGGGCGGGACATCATGCTTGGGAGGGTGCAGGGACAGTGCAGGAGAGGAAAACCCTTAATGAGATCGATTGATTCAGTGACTGGGGAAATGTGGGTATGTGTGTCAGAGACAGTGAGATTGGCACAGGGTAGAGCAGGGTTTAGGGCTGTTGCACATAGGGTCACTGTGAGTTGCAGGTGACTCAACCCCACAAAACAACAATACAGTAGCTTTTTTGGCCTAGAGGTAAGAAGTAATGCTGCCAACCCTAAGGCAAGTGGTTTGAACCTACCAGCTGCACTACTGGAGAAAGATGGACAGTCTCCTCCCTTGCAATTTAAGTCTCTGAATACTGGCTGGAGAGTCAGCTCTGTGTCAGTTCCAACTCAACAGCACATAACTCTCAGAGGTAAGGTGCTAATATATGCAAAGTGCTTGTACATAGGATGCACTCCTTTTCATCATGGATATGAAGATATTAAATCCCACTTATCTGAGCCCAAATGTGTGAATTATTCAAATTAACCTGCTAGAAGTTCTACTTCTCTGCTTATATAGCACTTTGAGAGCAAGCCCAGCATAAAGGGCATAGTCCTCTGGACTGGCTAGAACTTGAGACTCCAGTTACATTTGGAGTTTTACCATTCTCCCTTCAGAATGCCAGTGACAGCCTGGGAGATCTCAAGGGCTTTCTTCACTTCTCGCTTTAACCTTCTAACTACAAATTTGGGGATTCTCCTCTACTACTTCAAGATACGTACCATACTTCTAACTTGCTGGCTCCCACTTGCCCCATGGGCTTGATAATGGCTTAAAAACCTCAGGAAAACACTATACTTAAAATGACAATTTTATTATAACAGGAAGGATGCAGATGAAGAGACATACAGGTTAAGGTTCAAGAGGGTTCTCAACAAAGGGTTTCCATGTTCCAAAAATGGACTTTAACCCACCATTTGCATGGTTAACTTTCACCATCCAGGAAGCTCATAGATCTTCCATATCCAGGCTTGTGTTGGAGACTTATTTTGTAGGCATTAATTGGTTGAATCAAGGAGCTCTTATGGTCTAATGGTAAAGAATTGTGCTGTCAACCCAAAGGCACATGGTTTAAATCCACCACCTGCTCCAAGCCAGAAAGAAGGGCAGGCAACTCCCAAGCAATTTACTGCCTCTGAAAACCTCTGAAGTTGGTCCCAACTCAATGGTACACAATAATAACTTACTGAGTTAACTCCTTCCACCAAGGTTGACTGATGTGAAGTGGGTCTTCTCACCTGGCCAACCTAAGTAACCTCATTACCATAAACTCCAAGATGTGGTCTCATCAAAGGCACTGGAAAAACTCCAAGGTTTTAGAGGTTGTCTCTCATGGACTAAGGACAAAGATCACATTCTTTAGATAAAATATATCAGTGTGAAAAGATCCTTAGGGAGCTGGTGACACAGACTGGAGTGAGATGCACTGCAAACCCAAAAGCTTCACCTCTTGATGGTTTGACTCTACCATCAAGTGGCTCCTCAGGAAAAAGATGAGCAGTCTTTTTCCATGTAATTTCCAGCCTCTAATAGCCCAGGAGAGGGTGAGGTATGAGTCAGCTCTCACTGGAAGGCAATGAATGAGTGAGTGACCCTCCCAGAAACAAATATATTTAACACACTTATTTCAAACACATGTTTTTCAGATCTCACAGTTGATGTTCCAGGCCATGGAAAGGTGGTGGTGGACATTGCATATGGTGGCACATTTTATGCCTTTGTCAGTGCTGAAAAGTTAGGACTCAACGTTTGTTCTGCAAAGACAAAGGACCTCGTAGATGCAGCAAGTGCTGTGACAGAAGCAGTGAAGGCTCAGGTAGGTATAATTGCTGCCATAGTAACAATTACTCCTTTGTGACATGAAGAAAATAGAAATTATTGCACCAATCTTATCACTTGGCCATCAGAGTTCCTTATAAAGAAAATTAAATATAAGTTATTAGCAGTACTAAGAATAGCTGTTGCTGTTAAGTGCCATCAAATTGAATATGTCTCATGGCTACCTTATGAGCGTGAGATCGGACCCTTAACCCTATCCTGTGCCATCCTCATGATGCTCAAGCCTGTCATTGTTACTGTCATTGTGCCAATCAGTGTTCTTGAGGGTCTTCCTGTCTTTGACTCTTCACCTTTCTCAGGTCCCCCCAAAAGGTATGTTGAAATCTAACCTTCAGTACCTGTGAATGTGACCTTATTTGGAAATAGGGCCATTGAAGATGCTGTCAGTCAGTAAGCATGAGGTCATAACAAAGTAGGGTCCTAATCCAATATTAATGGTGTCCTTATTAAATGAGGGGAGGAGATAGACTCACACAAGAGACAAGAGTTGAAGATGGATACCAAATAGAATAAGGAATCTATAACTGGGGAATACATTTCTAGAAACCACCAAAAGTTGGGAAAAGCAAGGAAAGCTCTTCTTGTAAACACTTAAGAAAGAACATGGTCAGCTGATGCCCTGAATTCAGACTTCTGGCCAGACTTGTCATGCATTTCAGACATGCTATCAGGAAGGACTAGTCTCTGGAGAAAAGTCTAAAGCTTGATAAAATAGTAGTTGTTGTTGTTATGTACCATCCAGTCCCCAGCAACACAGCAATCCTATATACAGCAGCTCTGGACATTGCTTTATCCTGAGCCAGTCTCATTGTCTCCAATACAACTACCCCCATTACCCCAGTCACTGTGTCAGTCCATCTTATCCAGGGTCTTCCTCTTGTGCTGTCCTTCCATGCTTTGAAGAATGATGTCCTTCTCCAAGGACAGGTCCTTCTCTAAGGATAGGTCCTTCCTGGAAATATGCCCAGATTATGTCAGATAGAGCTTCAGGATCCTTGCCTTCAAGGAGCAGCTTGGTTTCACTCTCTCTTGGATTAACCTATTCTCTTAGCAGTCCATGGTATATTCAGTACTCTTCTCCAGAACCACAACTCAAAGGCATCAATTATTCTTCTATCATTCTTAGCCATTGTTCAGCTCTCTGATGCATAGCAAGTAATTGAAAAGACAATAGCCTGGATCAGGAGCACCTTAGTCCCCAGACTGACTTTGATGCTCTTCAGTACTCTGGAGAGGTCACTGACTGCAGACTTTCCCAATGCAATTTGTTTGTTCTTTTTTTTTTTTTAAATTTCCTGAGTACTGTTGCCAAGAGTGCTGATCATGGAACCAAGAAAGTGGAAGCTGTTAATAATCTTAGTAAATCTCTTCTTCTGTCATGATGCTGTCAATTGGCCCAGTGGTGAGAATCTTTGTTTTCTTGATGTTGAGCTTCAGTCCATCTTAAAGACTGCAGTCTTCGACCTTCTGCAACAAATGCTTCAGGTCCTCCTCAGTTTCAGCAAGCAAGGTTGTATCATCTGCATAACATAGGTTGTTGAGGAGAGAAAGACCATCAGTGAGATGAACTGACACAATAACTGCAGCAGCAGGCCAAGTAGCAATGATTGTGTGGATAGCACAGTACCAGACAGTGTTTAGTTCACTGTGATCTGAAATGGAACAACAATAAACCCTTGAGAACTATAAGAATAAATTTGTGGTACTTTGTTATGGCAACCCTAGGAAATTAATCCACCTGTGAAGAATTTGATATAATAGTGCTATTGTAGGGGTGAAGATAAAGTAAAGCCTTTAAAATAGAGAACAAAACTCCACTATGAGGCCTCTTGGCTTGATATTAGATGGGCTTATTGGATATTAAGAACACAAGTTCATTCAGTTGTTTAAAAGATCACAGTAATCTCAGGCATTCTAAAAACTATCAGACCTCTCAAGAAGTACAGGAAGCACTGCACATTTGGACCTGAGCATACCTTCCCATTGGCATGACATGGTTTCTCTGCCAGGGCCTGCAGTATTAGGTATGTAAAGAGTATGTAGGTTCAAGGTGAGAGGCTTTCAAATAGCGCTGTAGAGGCTATGTGCAGAACACCTTCCTTGGAAGGGATTAAAAGTACTATAAAGACTTTTAACTTCCAATTAAACTAAACACATTTACAGAGATACCTTTTCTAAAGAGATATTCCATAATAGATAAGGATACAATATTATGTCTAAGAGTTCCCCAAATGCATCTTTTATAAAGATCAGTTTGAGTAAACTATTTTGTCTAGATGGTTTTTGTTCTTATTTTCAGGTTAAAATTACTCATCCTGGGAGTGAAGATCTGGCTTTTCTCTATGGAACTATATTAACAGATGGAAAGGACACTTATAGTGAGGAACCAACTACCAACATCTGTGTGTTTGCAGATGAGCAGGTATTGAAACAATAATTTCAAACCTCAAAGCCGGATGATACAGAACTAAATTTGTATTCTTTGCCCAGCTAGCCACCTCCACCTTTCTGTGTCCCAGTTTCCCCATCTCAGAAGAGGTGAGGCTAAGGCTTGTTTGGTCTCTCTTACATAGTTGTTGTCATACAGATAACATGAGATAATGGGTAAAATGTTGGATATAGAGCCTAAGAAGTATTCCATTAGGCAAACTAAACTTCTATTCTCATATTGTGGGGAATCCTTTCTTTTTCTTTGTGGCCAGAATGTATATATGACTTGTGATCAGTATGAGGTGCTTGTGAGCTAGACAACAGAATAATTTTATAGAGAGAAGTGAATATTGAATATACTTTTTAAGTAGACCACCTGTTTCACTAGGGAAGTTCCCCACATACTCTGTATAAAGAAATGAACTATCCAGATTCCACATTATCAGGAATTTTGAAATCTTTTGATTGGTTCTATGACAACTCTATGGTTTTCTTTTATTTCACAAGCCCAGACCCACTGCCATCAAGTCGGATCTGACTCCTAACATAACACTCCATCAGGTTTCCGAGTTTGTAAATGTAAACAACAGGAGATTGCTCATTTTTCCCCCTTGGAGGGGTCAGTGCATTTGAACTGCTGACTTTCCAGTTAGCAGCCTCATTTGTTAA
This sequence comes from Elephantulus edwardii, assembly GCF_000299155.1. Classification (NCBI taxonomy): domain Eukaryota; kingdom Metazoa; phylum Chordata; class Mammalia; order Macroscelidea; family Macroscelididae; genus Elephantulus; species Elephantulus edwardii. The sequence goes on along the minus strand of NW_006399854.1, from coordinate 2,146,528 downwards.
ACATTTTATTTCCTTAGAGACTCTGTTGTACATTGGGTGTATTATTTGATGCACAATGTGTTTGATACAGTAGAAATCTAAAGTGGGAGAAATGCTGCTGCTCCATTGTAACATTTCCTGCCTCACTAGTATAATCCTCCTGACCTCTGTTCATCTCATTCTCGGTGTGCCTGCAAAGGGCCAGGGGCTTAAGCTGATGGAGTTTGAGAAGAGCAATTAGGTGTAGAAGATGCCTCGGAGGATATGTGTTCTATTCTGCTCCTTACTGGAGTGTGGTGTTTTCATACTGGGTCAGACTCTCAAACAGCATTCTTTATGAGTAATAAAGTTGGTATTTTGTTTTCAACCTCAGTTACTACTTTGACTTATTTCTTGGTAAGTGCAGAACTCAGACAAGGAAGAAGGGTGTTTTTTAATTGGGCCTTTTGTATCTCAGTGTTTTTGTATGAGACTTCTTTTGAAGTGGACTTTTATTTCTGCTCACTTTAGTGATACAAAAGTAAGGCATTTATCTTACTTTGCAGTTTGGCACCAATGTTAGTTTTCTCTGTTTTTGTATTTTACTCAGAAGATTTTTCTAGTCTGCTGTTTCATTCATGCATGAAAGTAATTACTATCTTAGACTACAAGCTCCTTATAAATTCCTTCTGTGCTTTTTAAAACATTTTTAAATTGAAGGGATGGTAGAAATAATTTTCAAATGGTATTTAAAGGGAAATTTATTAAGATTTATAATAGAGTAGTACACAATAATGTAGTTTTCTTTAGACTTAAAGAAATTTTAAAATAATTGCCAATTCTAGTTTATAGAAATTTACTTCCACATCAACCTTTAATAAAATGCATAAGAACTCTACACAGTTTAAGTTTTTATGTTATATTTATATAGTAATGTTAAACTTTAATATACCAAAAAAAATCTTCAAAGACTATATATAAGATCTAGCTCACACATTTTATTTTTCATTTACATATATAAATATGTGCTCACACACATTTTCATTTGTTTTGTAACAGGTTGACAGAAGTCCTACCGGTTCAGGAGTGACAGCCCGGATTGCCTTACAGTATCACAAAGGGCTTCTAGAACTGAACCAGGCCAGGCCCTTTAAAAGCAGTGCAACTGGCTCGGTGTTCACCGGGAAGGCTGTGAGGGTGAGTGACACACCCTTAGCTCGTTCATAAATGTTCTGCATGGGACTGAAGAATCCCAGTTTCGGTTTTAAGTTTATTCACCCAGCAATAAGAGGAGAATTTTCTCAGAGAAGACCAATAAAACTAGGTCAGGTTTCTCAGAGACTCCTGTGCTTCACTCATGATTGTCCTAGAGTTCAATCTCAGTTTACTAAAAAGTTCCTTCTTCCTTCTTAAATAAGTTCCTCCTTCTCTCATTCCTGTCTTTATTAATAACATCACTGTTTTCACTTCCAAGGTGTCAGTAACTCACTTCTGTTCCTCATTTCCTGTGTACATTGGTCACCAGTGTACAATAGGCCTGTCCAACAAGTCTACATTATGCTCTCTGCTCTAGTAACTGAATTCAACCAATGAATTAAGATGTTCTCTTAAAAAAAAAAAAGATGTTCTCTTAACAGGTTTTTGTGTTCCTAGTCTTTTTCTTTTCCACTTAATTTTCTGTTTTATTGCTAAACAAGCCTCATCAGTCTCTCTACTAAAGATTTCCTGTAGGGTTAATATTTAGAGTTTCTTTAAAATAATAAAAACCATGAGTAAAAAAACTTCAGGCCCAATGTAATACCAGTGCTGCATTTTAATCCTGTATTTTCTTTTTTTCTGTATCTTCACCCCCTGCCCCCACCCCACCAGGAAACAGCATGTGGTGATTTTAAAGCTGTTATAGTGGAAGTCTCAGGACAAGCCCATTATACAGGTACAGCAAGCTTTATAGTAGAAGACGGTGACCCACTGAAGGATGGATTTCTTCTCAAGTGACTTCTTCAAAGACTTTTAAGGCTTTCTTTTAAGATAATCACTATAAATAATCTTTCTCTAAATCATGTGAAAAACAGAATCTGATGTTTGTACATGTAAGCTAATTTTCATTCTTTCTAAAATAGTGCTCTGTGACTAAATATAAAGTCAGCACAACAGCATACTTCATCCTTCAGGACCACTGATGGTAATGTAGCTGAGCCCTTGACCCTTTAGCTGCTAACAGAGGCTGATGGTAGCAGTCAGCGCCCATAAAGATGCACAGCCTTGGAAACTCTGTGGCAAAGATGTCACTGTTGTTGTTGTGAGGTACGAACACTGCCCATCCTGTGCCATCCTCACCGTCAGAGACACTAGAGCTCACTGCTGAAGTCACTGCTCAGTCCATCTTATTGGGGCTTTTCCTCTCCTTCACTGACCGCTTTATCTTTCCAAGCATGATGTCCTTTTCAAAGCAGTCATCTTACCTAGCTACTTGTCCAAAATAGGAAAGACAAAGTTTGGGCATCCTTGCCTTCAGGAAAGGGTCCACCCTCCATACAGTTCACACCTGTCTATAAGGCTCTTGTCTACTGTTTCAGCAAAACTGATTTTTAAAATAAAATTATCCCTATTGCAATAACAAAAAGATTTTTTTGTTAAGTCCAGCTTACATGTATGTGTCACTATACCTATAAGGTTAAAACTATTCTAATTTGCCTATGCTAATTTGCCTTTTTAAACTTTCATGTGCTACAATCACAGCTTTTGTTATTACTCAGTTACAGTGAAGCTTTAAATCACATGGCTTTGTCTGTATGTTGCTGTTTTTATTGCTGCCCATATTTTTATCATAGTTGATTTAGCCGAATTTTCTGATACTTTAGCTGTAATAATATTGTGGGAATTAGTACATGTGAGCCTATACCATTTTTTAAAGAATGAAATTATAATTAAATGAAAAAAACTTTTAAAGAGACTAATATCAGTTTCTAATAATATTGTAAATACTATGTAGAAAGGTACTACAAAACAATTTTGTTAGTCTCAATTGGAAAAAATTACATAATTTATAACTATATCACATATTTTATGACTGAAATTGTTAATAAGAATTACTAAGGATTCTGTATGGTCGGGCATGGCAAGGGCCATGGAGGAGGGGATGCCACTGAGTTATCACACTAGGTGACAGTGACCCCAGTGATGCTACCACATATCAGGCAGTTAGTTTTACTTTGTCCCCAAAGGTATGCACTTCAAAATACATCAGTTGTTCCATAGGAGAAAGGTAGGTAATCTCGTGTGATTTGTTGTTGTTTCATGCTGTCAAGTCGATTGTGACTCTTAACAGCCCTATGTGCAATAGTTCTGAACCCTGCCTGATCCTGAGCCAATCTGTCTCTGACACACCAATCTTCATTGCCCCGGTTATTGTGTCAATCCATCTCATCCAGGGGCTTCCTCTCCTGCGTTGTCCCTCGACCCTTCCAAGCATGATGTCCTTACTTCCTCTAAAAACCTGCTAGAGGGTCAGCTATAGGTCAAGTCCATCTTAAAGTACACAACAACAGCATGGGTCATACTACAAATCGGAATCAAGCATACAACTGTGGGTGTGTTTATGTATGTGTACATAAAATATTTGCAAATGTATATAAGCAGCCATGCTTAAAGCACTAAACTGCTAACCAGGAGGCTGGAAGTTTGAACTCATCAGGCTCCCCACAGAAGAAAGTGGCAGCTTGCTCTTGTAAGAATCTACAGCCTTGTAGACCCTCTGGGGAACTCTATTCTCTCTCTATCCTTATGTCCACTAAGAGTTGGAATCAACTCAAGGCAGTTGGTCTGAGTTTGATGTATTGGTAGGAATCTCTCATGTCTGAAATACTAAATTCTAGACATTCAGATTATTTTTCTAGTTACTAACATACCAGATAAAGGGAAAACTAACACCTTATTTCTTTTCACTTTAAAAATACCACTGTATTGTAATTTTTAACATTCTTTTGTTTAAAAGACTGAATATCTTGAATAGTAACACAATAATGAGCCTCACTAATGCATTATCTATGCTTCTTTTTTTTTTAGTGATAGTATACTGTCTAAAAGCAACATATAAAGCAGATGAGATTATAAGGTAATGAATGTTGTTGTTGTTATGTGCCATTGAGTGACCTGTGACTCATAGTGACCTATGTATATCAGCCCTAACCTCTGCTCTATCCTGTGCCAACCTTATTAGCTCTGACACACCTACCCCCATTACCCCAGTCACTGAGTCAATCCATCTTGTTGAGGGTCTTCCTCTCCTGCGCTGTCCCTCTACCATCCCAAGCATGACATCTCTCTCCAAGGACTGGTTCCTCCTTGCAGTATGCCCAAAGTATGTCAGACGAAGCTTCAGAATCTTTGCCTACAAGTAGCAGCTTGGTTTAACCCTCTCCAGGATGAATCTGTTCCTTCGCTTAGCAGTGCATGGTATATTCAATACTCTTCTCCAACACCACAGCTCAAATGCATCAATTCTCATTCTATTATCCCTAATCATTGTTTGGCTCTCTGACACATAGCAAGTGATTGCAAAGACCATGGCCTGTATCAGGTATACCTTGGTCTCCAGACTGACATTGTTGCTCTTCAGTACTTTGTAGAGGTCTCTGATAGCAGATTTTCCCAAAGCAATGTGTCTTTTAATCTCTTGGCTGGTGGTATTAAGAGTGCTGATTGTGGAGCCAAGCAAACTAAAGCTATTAGCAGTCTCAATTTCTTCACCATCCATCACGATGCTGCCAGTTGGCCAGTGGTGAGAATCTTTTTTCTTAATATTGAGTTTCAATCTATATTGAAGGCTGCAGTCCTTGACCTTCTGCAGCAAGCACTTCAGGTCTTCCTCAGTTTCAGCAAGCAGGATTGTGTTATCTGCATAAAGCAGATTGTTTATGAGTCTTCCTCCAATCTTGATACCACATTTCTTCTCTTAGAGTCCAGCCTCCCAGATACTTAACATAAATTGGCTTGGAAGAATTGGGGTGAAAGTAGCTATCTTTAGTTAACCAACTGCCTTCTAGATAATTCTTTCTGTGATGTTTTCTTTGTTGTAAAGCCAACTCCTAAATACATAGCTAACTAGAGTCTCATAAACTGATGTGAGAACACTTTTAATATTAATTAAAACTTTTATCTATCTTTAAGGCTTTTCTAAAAAGGAATTCTCTGTGCCACCAAAATTAAATTATACAGAAATCATGAATCATTACAGCCAGACACGTTTCCTACTCTACCAACTACATCCTAGGTAGATTTAAAACAGAAAAGGGAGGTTCATTATTGGAATCCTTGCTAGTTAATAATTATCAGTAAACTTGTTAAAAATGATATCTGATCATTATCAATCATTATAATTTGAAGCATGAAGGTATTTCTTTAAATGTATCATGCTCTTAGGAACATAGAGTTCTCTTTTATAAAGTAGGTAATAGAATTTCATTTCTGAGCCTACAGAAACAGAAGCATTTAATTAACTTGCCTTCTCAACCAGAAAGTCTGTATAAACCTATTTATTAGGTCTGTGTTTTAATTACCAAAATGAAAGCTATAAAATGAATGTTATTGATGTCCCTATTATGTTAAAGTTCATTTCACAAATATCTATTGAATTATGTGGCTAAAACAATAAAAAGAAATAAGTCATGTACTTCCAGAAAATGACACTACCACCAGCTCATTCTGACCAAGGAATTTTTACTTTAGGAAGTTTGCTGTAGGTTTTTAAAGTGAACAGAAACTCGCCAGATCTCACCTTTCATTAATTTCAGAGGGAAAAAGAATGCTTACAATTTGAAAAGGTTACATTTTACAGCATTTTGTAATGTGCCACCACATGCATCCTCTATTCCATTGAAGAGTATTAAGAGTATTATCATGACTACTCTGTGTGTGTGTAATCCAAGTATAACTGTGCTACAGTAGGTTTTCAGTGACTAAATCACATGAAAGATATTGCCCATTTGCTTCTGTGGAGCAATTGGTGGAGCAAACTGCCTGCTTTTTATTTTCAGAGGCTGTAAATTGCATGGGAGGAGATTGCCCATCTTTTGAGTAGCTGGTGGAGTCAAACTGTCTACTTTTGTGCTGCCAGTGCAACTCCTTACCCACTAGGCCACCAGAGTTTCCTACCAAGTTTTTCCCTGGACACTATCTAGTCTTGCCGGCATATGGTGATAATAAAAATCAGGCAGACTTTTAGTTGGTTTTATAATTGTGTTTAAAGTGTCAGTAGACAGTGCATCCTTTATCAATTGCATCTGGACAGACCATCCCCACTACTCTGCCCTTGGTAGGGCATGGCCTTCATTCTGTTTATGCGTTGGGAAAATGACCTAAATGTTCAATAACTGAATGAAGCTCAGCAACTGTGTTCTTCAGTATGGATTACACTTCAACATGAAACAGGTTACAACTGGATTAATAAACAACGTCAGGATAAATGAAGAAAAGATTGATATTGTCTAGGATTTTATTTCCTTGGGTCAGCAACCAACATCCATGGAAGCAGCAATCAAGAAATCAAAAGACAAAAAAAAAAAAAAAGAAATCAAAAGACATAATGGGTGAATCTGCTGTCAAGGACCTCTTTAAAGTGCTGAAAGAAAGGATGTCCATTTAAAGACTAAGGCAAGCCTGATTCAAGTCATAGTCTTTTCAGTTGATTAATATGCATATTAAGTTGGGCAGTGTTCAAAGAAGATTGAAGAAGAACTGGCAGTGTTGGTGAAGAACATTGACTATACAGTAGACAAAGAAAAACCAGACACATGTGTTTTGAAGAAGTGAGGTCTGAGTGTGCCCTAGAAGCAAGGATGGTGAGACTTCACCTCACATACTTTGGCTGTGTTATCTTGAGGGGCTAGACCCTAGAGATCATCATGCTTGGGAAAAAATCTTTGAAAAGAGACTGTCAATTAGATGAATTAATACAGCGACTGCAACATTGAACATAAGCACAGCTGAGACTGTGAAGATGGCTTAGGATAGGGCAGGGTTTCATTCTGTTGTATATAGGATTGCTATGACTTAGAATCAGCTTGATGCTACTTAACATGTTCATGTTGTTAATGCCTGTGGAGTCCAGTTGGGCAGATACCTTATGGGTGACCCCATGTGTTGAAGAGTAGAACCACACCTGAGTTTTTCTTTCTAGAAATCAAAAGATGAATTGCACTGGGAAAATCTGCCTTCAGGGACCTCTCCAGAGTACCGAAGAGCAGTGATGTCATTCTAGAGACTAAGGTGTGCCTGATCCAGGCCACAGTCTTCACAGTTACTTTGCATCAGAAAGCTGGACAAAGACTAAGCATGACAGAAGAAGAATTGATGCCTTTGAGTTGTGCTGGAGAAGAGTATTGAATATATCATAGACTGCTAAGAGAACAAACAGTTTCATCCTAAAGAAAGTGAAATCAGGGTGCTCTTTGGAGGCAAGGAATTTGAAGCTCCGTCTGACATACTTTGGGCATGTTGCAAGGGGAGACCTGTCCTTAGAGAGGGACATCGTGCTTGGAAGGGTGGAGGGACAGAGAGAGAGAAGAAGGAAGACCCTTGGTGACATGCATTGACTCAGTGACTAGGGTGAAGGGGTTAGGTGTGTAAGAGACAGTAAGGTTGGCGCAGGATAGAGCAGCATTCAGAGCTGTTTGTACATAAAGTCGCTATTAGATTGACTTGACTGCACATAACTACAACAGTCTTTACAGTGGGAGTAGCATATAACTCAAAGTCAGCAGTTTGAATTTGCCATCCTGGGAAGTCTCATAAGTATTTGCATCTAGGAAACCAATGAAAGGTGCTTTGAGTCAGAATTACCTCCCTGGCAGTATGTGTGGGCTTGACTTTTGGAACCTTTATGGGAAGGAGTCCTTGTAGTACAGTGCCTTACCTACGGGGCTGCTAACTATAAGGCTGGAAGTTTAAATCCAACAAATGCTTTATAGCAGAAAAGATGGACAGTCTCTTTCCTTAAAAGACTTATAGCCTTTGAAATGAAGGGTCACTAGGAGTAGGAATTATGGGGGGGGAGGGGGTCTGAGAGTTCAGTTTTTAAAATTCTTTATAGAAGGAGTTTGTTTCCATGGAGTTGCTGGGTAGACTTGGTAGATTAGAATTGGCAGCTTTTAGGTTAGCAACCAATTTCAAGACACATTTGCCATCCAAAAAGTCAAACCCAGCACCAGGGAGTCAGTTCATACTCACAGTGACCATATAGGGCAAAGTAGAACTGCCCCATAGCAGTGATTTCAACCTTGTAATCCCAGAGGGCTCTATCCTTTTTCTCCATACCTGTTTGATCTGCATGCTGAACAAATCATTCAAGAAGCTGGACTTTTTGAAGAGGAATATGGCATCAGGATTGGAGGAAGACACATCCACCCCTACGTTATGCAAATGAAACAACTTTGCTTGCTCAAAGTGAAGAGGACATGAAACACCTGCTGCAGGAGATTAAAGACTACAGCCTTCGGTATAGATTACATTTCAACATCAAGAAAACAAAAATCTCATCACTGGGCCAACAGGGAACATCATGATAGATGGGGAAAAGATGGAAGATGTCAACTATTTCATCCTACTTGAGTCCACAAATCAACAATCTTGATACCAACAGTCATGAAATCAGAAGACATGTTGTATTGGAAAAATCTGCTGTCAAGGACCTCTCCAAAGTGCTAAGAAGAAATGGTGTAAGTTTAAAGACTAAGGTGCATCTGATTCAAGCCATGGTCTTTTCAATTACTTGCTATGCTTGAAAGTTGGGCAATGAATAAGGATGTGGAGTTTATCTTTCAATATGACTTTTCCTAGTCATATTTGACTGAGCTATGTAGATGGGTGGGAATATGTGAATGGGGCCTGTCAGCCTATCCACAAGGAGATTTGCTATCTACTATTCCATAAGGGGATTTTCAGTCTTGACATCTTGTAAGGGGGTTGGCTAGTCTCACCATTGAATTGAGCAAGACAGCAGAAAGAGACAGACAGATCTTCCCCTGCCATTGAAGAATTAGCAAAAGAATGCTGGGCACCCTTCTCGTACCTGCTTCACCTATGTAGCAACAGCCATATTTCTGGACAGTTGATCTGAGATGGACCTTGTGGGGATAGCCAATATTGGCACTGAGAATTTTGTTGGTCAGCTAGGGGTGGGAAGCTGATATTAGCAGGACTGAAGACTTGGGAATACTGACCTAAAGCTGCAAGGCTCAAAGCTGAGGTATCTGTGCACATTTCAGGAGCTGTCTTGTAACCTGGATTGTTGTTATGTGCCATCAGGATGTCTGTGACTTATGGTGATTCTATGTACAAGAGCTCTGAAGCCTGCCCTATCCTGAGCCAGTCTCACTGACTCTTGACACATATACCCCCTATTGCCTGGTAATATGGTTCTGTGTAGTCTTTGACAAGTGCATCAGATTTTTGAACTCAGCAAAGCAGTAAGATTGGTGAGATGAGTAAAAAGAGGTATGGGAGTGTGCAGGATATATCTCACCTAATGGGAATTGGTTTTATGTTACTGGTGGTGTTGACAAAGACAGTTCCTCTTTATGAAGTTGTAAAGGTCAGGCATGGCTGTCCCCACATGGCCCTAGCTCTTTTTACAAAGGATGACAAAATAATCAAGGTCTTTGTGTTGTGGTTTTTGAGAGGAGTATTTCCATGGACTGATGAGAACAAACAAGTCTGTCTTAGAGAAAGTACAATCAGGCTGTCCCTAAGAGGTGAAGATGATGAAGCTTTGTCCCATATACTTTTGGGATGCTATTAGGAGGGCCCAGTCCTTGGAAAACTGCATCATGCTTGGAAAAGTGGAGGGTCAGCAAGAGAGAGGAAGACTCTCAGGGAGGTGCAGTGACTGTAACCATAACCTTAAGTATATCAGAAATGATGGAAGATGGCACAGGATAGGACAAGCTTTGGATCTCTTGTTCATAGGATCATTATGAGTCTCTTAAATTGACAGAACCTAACAACAACATGTAACCTTAAGAATTTCTCATAGGAATTGTACTGCTAATCCAAAGATGTTCAAATCTGCCCACCACTCTGCAGGAGAAAGATGGGCAATCTCTTCCAGTGTGATTATAGCCTCAGAAAACTCACTATAAGACTATCTGTGAGTAGATTTTTACTTAAGGGCAATGAGTTTGAGTTTTTAGTTTTTAAATGAGACTGTCAAGAGCCCTCCACCTTTCCAAGTATGATGACCGTTTCCAAGGACTGGCCCCTTCTATCAGCATACCCAAAGTATGTGAGATGATGAGAGGCTGTAAATTTAAGATTTGACTCTAACTACAGTATATTACCACTATACTTCTTCTGTACTTCATACAGGACAGAAATTGTCCTTGAATATATTGTTGTGTGCTGTGGAGTCAGAACAGACTCATAGATGGATGACAGTGAGTCTTCCCAAGCTGTAAAACCCATTGGATTGCCCATCTTTCTGCCAAAGGGTAGCAGATAGATCTGAACTGCTTACCTTTGGGTTGGCAGCACAACTCCTTACTCACTAGGTCATCAGAGCTTCTTATCCTATAAGAGTAGTGTAATAAAAAGTGTCGTGTTTCTTGAATATTGACTTACATATTAAAGATACATATTGCCCAAATCTTTATATTTTTCATTCAAGCAAGAACTGAACCCTAGGAATAATATGTATTGCTGCTCTGCCTCACTCTGTCTCCTTTAGATTGAAAAATCCTGGGGCATAGTCTTGGTAATGTAGTGGTTAAGCAATTGGCTGCTAACCTGAAGGTTGGCAATTCAATACAACCAGCTGCTCCACAGAAAGAAATTGTGACAGGCCCCTTCCATAAAGAACTATAGCTTTGGGACCCCTATGGAGCGGTTCTGTTCTGTTCTGTCCCACAGCCGCATGTATGTGTCAGAAGCACCTCCAGGGAAGTAGATTAGGGCAAATTAACTCTCCTCTCACCTGCTGTCTTACATTGCGTTCTGTGGAGATGCAAAACCAATAAAGCAAAAATCAGTGGAGAGGCAGAGAGATAATTACCCAAAGGAAAAGACCCATGGTGATACAGGCTGGCAAGGCCCAGCTTCATGGCATATAGCTCAGGAGGCTGAAGAAACTACAGTCAGCCAAGTTAATAGCAAATCCCATCAAAGGAATGATTATACTACATCAAACCTCATCAAGGAAACAATCACATCACAATTGCCAAAGCAGAGAATCACAGGCAGCTAAGATGACAGGCAACCTTAACCATCACACTTATTTCTAACTAGACACAAAGCTCTGTTCATTCTATCATCTAAATACTGCTCAGGGAGCTCTGTTGGCCTAATGGTAAGGATTGCAATGCCAGTCCAAAGACAGGTGATTCTAATCCGTGATTTGCTCAAGAGAAAGGTGGGCAAAGTTTTCCTATCTGATTGACAGCCTCTGAAAATTGCTGGAGGGTCAGCTATGAGTCCGTTCTGTCTTGACGGCACGTAACAACAGAAATTATTGCTCACTTCTACCTCTCAAAAAAGCACCATAAATCATCACAGCAGTAAGTGCTGGGCATATAGGTAAAAGCCAAACAGACTAGATTCTCAACCTCACAGAACTTACTTATAGACCACAGTGAGATGCAGAAAATAGCTAACAATAACAACAACAGAATTATATGAATGGTGTTTATGGTTGACAAAGGCAAACTAGCAAGGCATCATCATCAAGTATGGGGTGTGTGTGTGTGTGTGTGTGATCGTGGTGTCCATAAGGAAGCCTCCCTTCAAGGGCTGGCTTTCATGTGGGTGTAGGGAGACAAGAGAATGAGGTGGGGATGACAGAAGGGTGGTTGGAAATTTCTAGGCGCCATCAAGCTGACTCCAACTCATCGCAACTTTATGTACAACAGATCAAAGCTGCCTGATACTGCACCATCCTCACACTCTCTGTTGCTGTCACTGGGTCAAATTATCTTCTCTCCCCCACTGCCTTTCCAAACAAGATGTCCCCTTACTAGGACTGTTACACACACACCCTCCTCCAATAACATGCCCAAAGCATGTGACGTTTTACCATCCCTGCCTCTAAGGTGCGCAGTGGTTGCATGTCCAAGATAGATTTGTTTTGGGGAGTCCATGGCTTATTCAGGGAACAGCATATACGCTAAGACAAGTAAGTCACAAAAGACCAGTGTGACTGGACAAAACAAATAATTGGCTTCAACTGAGACTAAAAAACAAGTAATGTCAAAGGATATGGTACCATCTAGGAAACAGCAAAGATTGAGGAATTTTTTCCCTTAAACTTGGAAGGAGGAGTGACATCCATTTCCGTAATAGCTTGCCTCCGGAAACCCTATGAACCTGGAGAGAGGATGAAAGACCCCCAAGCGTTGAGGACTCTCCTTCTTAGGGTCGCTATGAGTCGTCTGCGACTCGACGACACTTAACAACAACAACAACAAATGGGAAAAGCCATTATGAGGTTTTAATTAATTAAGTAGCTCTGGTAGTACAGTTCTTAGGGAATTGCACTGCTATCCTGAAGGTCCTCCTTCTCTGTCCAAATCCACAAATGGCTTTTTGGGGGAATGATGGACAATCTCTTCCTGTACCATTTACAATCTCAGAAACCCAGTGGAGGGTCAGTTATGACCTGCTTCTGACTAAATGACAGTGAACTTTAGTAATAAATGAATAGCATGATCAAATTTTCCTTTTGCAGAAAGCATTTAATTTTCAGGAATTAAAAGTGGGGTGATCAATTAAGAAGTGACAGCAATAATCCAGAGAAGTGTGCTGAGAGCTAAGGTTCAGGTAGTAGATGAGGTGGCTGGAAAGAGTGAATACAAAGATAAGTAAACCCCCCAGTTCCTTGTGATAGATTACAGATGGTCTAGTGATGAGGAAAAATTCATCAGGGAAGAATCCTACATTTTTGGGCTTATATAGGAGATAGCCTAGTGACAAGAAGCTGCACACACGGGTCGAGGCCACCAGCTGCCCCATGGGAGAAAAATGGGTTATCTCTTGGCATGCGATTGATTAACTGCCTCTGAAAACTCGCCAGAGGGACAGCTATGGGTCAGTTCAGACTCTACGGTACAAAATATCAAAAACAACAAACTACATGAATACAGTAGTGGTGGCCTTCTCTGAGATAAAAAATATTGAGGACCAAGATGTAACTATATGTAGAAAGAGAGCTTGCTAGGAGCTTAGTCCGCCTGTGATCTTCACTAACTCCACAAGGGGGAACAGTCCCCATCAAGAACAAATAAAATAGATGACAAAACGCCCACAGGAGCAATGAGCCTAAAGAAGACCTTTCTGTGTGGCGTTCACGGCTGACAAGAACGAGCGGACGTGAATCCTCTTTGAACTCATCTTTGGGGGTGCGGGGTAGTTTTGCATTATCTAGCCCGGTAGAAGGTCTAGGAGGAGGGCCTGGTGGCACTACCGGGCAGAGTCGCAGGTCCGTTTTCCAAGAGCACTGGCCTCTGGCGTCCCGCCCCGCGCTCCTGCGTAAACACGCGGTTCCCCTGGCAACGCCTGGAGCCCACGTCAAAGGCTCTGCTAGGTCCTGGCCGGCGACTGACACCCCTGGCGGCAGCAGATGTTCCCCTCGCCCCGTGCCAGCTCAGAGCCCCAGCTCCGGCCCAGCTGCCGCTTCACTGTCAGTGCGGGATGAACAGACCCGCGGCCACCGCGGGACCGCATGGAGCAGCCGTCGCCGCCACCGGCCCGCCCGCCAGTGAACTTGGCCTTGTCCAGCAGCCCCCAGCCCGGCGCCCCCTCCACGGCCGGAGTGCCTGGCGGGACTTCATCGGCGGCGGCGGCCTTGCGCTCCTTCACGACGCTGGCG
>NW_006399854.1:2125095-2132541 GCF_000299155.1 Elephantulus edwardii | reverse complement strand
GGCGGCGGGGAGGCCGCCGCTGGGCCCCGAGACGGCACAGCTCTTGTCGCACGGCGCTGCGGTGGCGGCCCAGGCGCTGGTCCTTCTGCTCATCTTCCTGCTGTCTAGCGTGGGCAACTGCGCGGTGATGGGGGTGATCCTGAAGCACCGGCAGCTCCGCACCGTCACCAACGCCTTCATCCTGTCCTTGTCCCTGTCAGACCTGCTCACCGCGCTGCTCTGCCTGCCCGCCGCCTTCCTAGACCTCTTCACGCCGCCAGGGGGCGCGGCGCCCACCGCTGCCATCGCCACCTCCACGGGGCCCTGGCGCGGCTTCTGCACCGCCAGCCGCTTCTTCAGCTCGTGCTTCGGCATCGTGTCCACGTTCAGCGTGGCCCTCATCTCGCTGGACCGCTACTGCGCCATCGTGCGTCCGCCCCGCGAGAAGATCGGCCGGCGCCGCGCACTGCAGCTGCTGGTGGGGGCCTGGCTGGCGGCCCTGGGCTTCTCGTTGCCCTGGGAGCTGCTGAATGCACCCCTGGAGCCCCCGGCGGTGCAGAGCTTCCACGGCTGCCTGTACCAGACTTCCCCGGACCCCGCGCAGCTGGGCGCGGCCTACAGCGTGGGGCTGGTGGTGGCCTGCTACCTGCTGCCCTTCCTGCTCATGTGCTTCTGCCACTACCACATCTGCAAGACCGTGCGCCTGTCGGACATGCGTGTGCGCCCAGTGACCACCTATGCGCGCGTGGTGCGCTTCTTCAGCGAGGTGCGCACGGCCACCACTGTGCTCATCATGATTGTCTTCGTCATGGGCTGCTGGGGGCCCTACTGCTTCCTGGTGCTGCTGGCTGCGGCCCGCCAGGCCCAGGTCGCAGAGGCCCCCTCACTGCTCAACGTGGTGGCTGTCTGGCTGACTTGGGCCAATGGGGCCATCAACCCTGTCATCTACGCCATCCGCAACCCCAACATTTCCATACTGCTGGGGCGCAACCGAGAAGAAGGTTACAGGACTAGGAATGTGGACCCTTGCCGGCTCAACCAAAGCCCAGGGTTGCGGGCCCGAAGCCGCAATCGCCTTCGAAACCGCTCTGCCAACCGGCTGGGGCCCTGCCCCGGGTTTTCCGTGTCCAACCGCACTAGCGGGGCGGGAGGGGACGTGACCATGTGGGCATACAAAAATCCAGTTGTACTTTTCTGTCGGGAGGGGCCACCAGACTTTACGGCAGTCAAACAGTCTAAATCAGAAGCCGGAGATACCAGCCTCTAGAAAGAATGAGATTCAGTTTATGAAAGCAAATTTCCATCCCCTTCGTTTAGTGAGGCAGGACTCAGGGGGAACTGCGGGATTTCACAATTATTTAAGAGTGAGAGAGGGCGAGGGAGGCTTGCCACTTCCACCAAAGGACTCTGTGAAAGAAAATGTACCCTTCTTCAAAAGTGCCAAAAGGAATGGAAAATGCGAAAATTAAAACAATCTTAAACGAGACAAACATTGTGAACTCTTAAGTGCCCAAACTGACAAAAAGAAAATACACATTGCTGAAAAGCTCACATGACAGGTATCACACTGTGAAACAAACTAAATCATTGACTACAAACAGTATTTATTCAGATGCAGTTTCAGGAATGAAAGGAGACCCTGAGAGCTACTTGAAAGCCACTCTAAGCCACCAGCATACAGCAAAACTTCCAATTTCTAGAACTTGCACCTCCGATAAAAGCTTTAGGTGCTTAGGTTCAAAAGAAGTAACATTTATTTGTTGATACTTTGGTGCACTCCATCCTCCTTTGTGAGGATTTTAAAATTCAAACCCACTAGGGTTTGGGAAATATGGTTTGTTTATTTATTACTAGACAAAATGCAATGGTTCCTTAAGGAAAAATACAAATATGAACCCCAAAAAGTGACTACATTTAGAAAGTACTCCAATATCATGCATAAAAATCAAAGTCCTTTCCACCCCTTTCCTAATCCTGAGATCACCTTCAATGCAACTTTACCTTCATTCAAACCTGCTACTTCAGTTTCTGATAATTTTTTAGAAGAAACTCTTATAACATGTCATGTTTTTTAAAAAGCCCTTTTATAATGAAAAATATGTCTTTAAAAGTAAATTTTAAAATTTTGAAAAAGTCAAAGATGTTAATTTGAAGTCAAGTTTCAAATACGTTGAGTGATGCAACCTTACTTAAAAATGAGAGTTTTGTAAAGTAGCAAGATTGTCTTCCCTATGAAGGAAATTATATTATTAGCTTATAACTAATTTGAAGATGATTCCAAAAAGGAAATTTATTTTGGATTCCAAAAAGGAAATTTATTTTGAGTAGTAGTCCCATTCTTGGAATAAGCACAGTACTTTCCAAGAGGGTTGTACTCTCCTATGTTAGAAATTTAAGTGTTTGCTAAAAAAGAAGAAGTCATTCCTTTATGGATATGATTTGTCTATGATTAAGTCTTCATTAGAGTGAAAGAATAAGATGGTTGTACGTAATAGGGTATTAAAAAGTAATGTAACTTTAAGTTTTTATGTACCATTGAGTCAGAACTGATTCAGCTGACTTTCTGGAGGGTTTTTGGAGGAAATAAATTGCATAACAGGAGATTACTCAACATTTTCACTCAGATCAGCTAGTGGATTCAAACTGTGTCTCTTTGGCTTGGCAGCATAATTCCTTACCACTAGGCCACCAGAGCTGCCTAACTGTACAAAGATACTGAAACTGAAAGCATAATCTTCTTAAGAAATGGAGAAAATAAAAATGATTGTTAAAGTTATTCAGAAGCACAATTAAGGATTTATATGTATGAAATTTTTCACATTGAATGTGACTGCTGTTGTTATGTGCTGTCAAGTCACCTGTGACCCACAGCTAACCTATGTACAGCAGCTCTGAACCCTGCCCTGTCCTGAGCCAGTCTTAACTGATTCCAACACACCAACCCACATTGCCCCATCAATCCATCTTATCTGAGGTCTTCCTCTCCTGTGCTGCCCCTCCACCCTTCCAAGCATGATGTTCTTGTCCAAGAACTGGCCCCTCCTGGCCATGTGCCCAAAGTATGTGAGACAGCTTTAAAATCCTAGCCTCCAAGGAGAAACTTGGCTTCATCCTCTCCAAGACAGAGTCCATGGTATGTATGTTCAAGACTCTTCTCCAGCACCACAATTTCAAAGCATTGATTCTTCTCTCATCCAGCTCTCTGATAAGTAGCAAGTAATTGTGAAGACCATGGCCTGGATTAGGCAAACTTTAGTCTCTATACTGACATCGTTGCTTTTCAGTACTCTGTGGAGGTCCCTGACAGCATATTTTCTCAATGTGAGTACACAGAATCATTTACTCAAATATTTAAGAGGTATTTTGTTCTCCCTTTTTTGTCCACACCATTATCATCAACATTTCCTAACTTTAACTGAGTAAGTACCGAGGATTTCAATGTGAAATAGCCAGCCTTTTTCTCTGGTATGTTTAAAGATGTTGAATGATATTTCATTATTTGTATGACAGTGTATTTTTAATAAAAAATGGAAATACATGATTTATGTTAGGCCTAAATTTGTTTTTCCCCTATGAAGACATTGCTACAATAAAAATTTGTTGATTATCAATGTGCATTTTGCCCCACCTAGTACTTCGATATACTTATCATAGAACATGTTCAGATTTAACACAACTTAGATAACACTTAACAGGTATCTGCAGTATTTGCCTGTTAAAGGCAGAAAGGTTACGCACATTTTGCGGCATTGTGATAAAACAGAAGTCACATCTGATGCTCGGGAAGAAATAATAAAATCTTTTAATTCTGAAAGATCACAGAATAATAGTTCACTAACTGTCACTAAAGGACAGAAAGACAGTTTACAGGGAGAGGGTGGGCATACTGAAAAATAGGATACTTTCTGAGGGGAAAAAAGGGACAGTGTTACAAAGTGAAACAACTCCACAGGATTTTCTTGGTGTACGGAAGCAAATTAGCAGACCTCTGTTCCAAGGGCTACTGGGCAGGTTCACATTAACCGTCTTTCGGTTGTTATGCACACTCTGTCAAGCCAGAAGAGATGCATAGTTGACCCTTCAGTGGGTTTTTGGAGACAGTAAATCACACGAGAGGTGACTGCTCATCTTTCTCCTTTTAGGTTAGTAGTCAAGTGCAACATACACCATTGAATAAATGAGCCTGGTTAGTGAAGGGGAAAATGTTAGCAATTACAAGTGACAAAGTGAGGACATGAAGAACTTAAGGGAGAAAAGAAAATTTCACTGTACTTCTCCAGTGTTAGATAGTTCTAGGAATAGGGTGGCTTAGAGAAGAGATTGTTCTGTTAGGAACTCTAAAAATCACAGCTGGTAAGCTTGGAAGCAGGAGTGGCATCCACTTCCAAAATAGCTTAACTCCAGAAACTCTATGAACTTAGAGAAATGATGAAAGTTATACAAGTGATCAAGTCTTTCATTCATAGGGTTGCTATAAGTTGTCTACAACTTGATGACTCTTAACAACAGTTCTGAGATGGCAGGTCTCCTTAATACACCACATCTTTTGATTTCTTGACTACTGTTGCCAAGAACTGTTTAGACCTAGAGAGTGTCTGTTCACTACTCTCAAAGTCCCTTCTCCATTTGTAAAGGGGGAGGGTAGTGATGCCTACTTTGAATTGCAGTCTGACCACTTAGTGGCGGGGAGGGGAGCAATGGTGGTGGCACTGGAACCTGGGGTGCTGTTCCTGCCTATGGTCTTCAGTGAGGTGCAGGGACCAGGACCGGCTGGGGGGAGGGGCTTTAGTAGGGGGGATGCCATCCAGCACCTGGGGTGTGCCACATGGCCCCTGGGTTGTGTCATCCAGCCCTCGGGGATAGCCATCCAGCCCCCGGGTTGTGCCGTCCGGTCTCCCCCACCTGGCCCCTGGGGAGAGCCTTCAGGTCACTGGGAAGAGCTGCCTAAGGTATACAATTAACTTTATCTAACCCACTTTTCTCTACCTCCTCCCTCAGGACAACTGTAACACCCCCAAAGCCCTTCTCTTTGTAACTCACAAGTTTGTTCTCTCTAGGTTTGCTCCCTTTCCTATAGGTAACCTTAACACTGAGTTTTGCTCCAGACCTGAACCCTGAATTCAGTTTCAGAGACAAAAAGAAAATATAACTGCCAGCTGAGGAAGAGGAGGAGGATGGAGCCTCAGGGTTCAGCCAGCCATCCCCACTGGACCCACCTTGGCAAACACTTTGCAGTCCAGAAGGCAGTAAATGTAAGGAAAATATCTTCTAACAGAACAAGAAGGCATGCAGTGCCAACCCAGGACCACCAGTGAGGTGTTAAAGTGGGCTCCCCTTCCCCCTTTACATCAATGCCCTGGTTCAGCATGAAGAAGCCAGAGAGTCTGCACCCCATTCCCAAGTGAGAAGCCCACAAGTGAATAAGACAATTTATTTATTTAAAAAAAAACAAATTAATCACCCTTGTACTATGCTCAGCATTACCCTGTCTCTTCTGGTCCCCACTGGATCTTTCTCATTTCCTTCACCCACTCTCCCCATCCACCAAATTATGCAGCCCTGTGACTTCATCCCTGCCCATCCTCACTCTTCTGCTCCCAGCCCTCACCACTTGTATTCCCACACATGTTTTTCACCATAAAAAAATGGGAGAAAAGTGCAAATCTATACAACTAATAAGTGATAAACTTGAATCACTGTCTGTTTGCAAAACCTATGTTTCTTAATTTACCCCCTACTGTGCCCACAAAGGTCAAATTTTAGGGTAATCAAGGCTAAGAAGTGGTACTATCATCCTCCTCATAACCAACTACTATTTTGTCTCCTAGTTTATGCAGGGTCCCTTTTTAGGGTCTTGACATGTGTCTTCCAATTGGAACTGACTCATAGCTGACCCTCCAGTGTTTTTTCAGAGGCTGTAAACAGCATGGAAAGAGATGGCCCATCTTTCTCCCTTGTGGCTTTACACCACTAGAGAGGGATGACCTTTAGTTTGGCAGTGCAACTTCCTATAGACTACGTCACCAGAGCTCAGTACATATATTAGCTCTTTTAATCCTCAAACCAAACTGAAGAGATGGGTGGATACTATATCACTCCTACAGAGCTCCGGTGGCTAAGGAGAAAGGAGTTTTGCTGCCCACCCAAAGTCATGTGGTTTGAATCTACCAGTTATCTATGGGAGAAGGATGGACAGTCTCCTCCTGTGTGATCAATTGCCTCTGAAAACCACTGGAGGGTCAGCTATGGATACACAACAACAACAACAGAAGGAGGATCAGCTTTGGGTTTATTCTGACTTGATGGCACACAAAAACAACAATTATCCATGTTGTTTCTCTGTTAGCCCAAAGGTCACTCCTTTCTGGAAGATGGAATCTAACAGTATCCATCAACAGCTCCCAGGAAGAAAGTTGGATGATGACTAAGAATGACAGAAGAATTAATGCTCTTGACTTGTGGTGTTGGAGAAGAGTACTGAACATCCCAGGGACTGCCAAAAGAACAAATATGTTTTCAAAAAATTGCAACTCGGATGCCTCATTGGAGGCAAGGATAGTAAAGCTTTGTCTCACATACTTTTTGGCATGCTGTTAGGAGGGGCCAGTCTTGGACAAAGACATCCTGGTTGGCAAAGTGGAGTGTCAGTAGAAGAGAGAAAGACTCTCAACAAGATGGATTTGACACACTGCCTGTAACAATAGGCTCACAGACAGCAGAGGTGGTGAGAATGGCTAGGACAGGGCAAGTTTCCAATCCATTATTGACTGACGGGACAACTATGAGTTATAGTCAACTCAACAGCATGTAACACATATAACAACTACCTTTCCCAGCATGATGTCCTTTTCCAATTGTTGACCGCTCTGGACAACATATCCAAACAGTAAAACTTCACCAAGTTTCACCATTCTTGCTTTTAAACAGCACTCTGATTGCATAGGCCAACCCTCAATGGCAGACAGGGGGAGTTGGGGTGTAACAATCTCTTGTCTTCCATGCTTCTTTTCTCCAAACTCATGACATTTTTGTCTGGCCTTTGCGATTATCATCTTGACTCTTTTTTTAAATTATTATTAATTTCAGTGAACATTTACAGAGATTTTTGGATTTCCATTCATTGATTGTTGCACTTTTCTGTCCACCCACCCCACCCCCAGTTCGCTCTTCTCCTTGAAAAGCAAAAGCAAAACTCCTTCATTGGTATGCAATCCCCCGCACCCCCTTGGCCCCACCCCGAGTATACTTCACTCTGCAACCCTCATTCCGAACTCTTAGGGTAATCATGTTTGTTGTTGTTGTTGTTTGGTGCCGTTGAGTCATAGAGGACTCATAGCGACCCTATGAACGAACGGCCTGAGCACTTTTGGTACATAGTTTCCAGAGGCAAGCCATTTAGGAAGTGGATGCCGCTCCTGCTTCCAGGCTTGATTTAGTCGGGAAGCTCCAGCCAACACTGTCCACCAT
>NW_006399854.1:2119327-2122279 GCF_000299155.1 Elephantulus edwardii | reverse complement strand
AATCCAATAGAAAAATGGGCACAGGATATGAACAGGCACTTCACCGAAGACGACATTCAGATGGCTAACAAGCCACATTTCTTAATCACGCACTTCTCTCTTTTTAAATGCTAACGTTTCTTTCTCCTGATTTCCTCTTACCTCTCTGACATCCTCTTCCTAGAAAATATCATGCCTGGGGTCACATGTACCTTGGTCTTTCAAATGACATCCTTGCTCTGTAACACTTTGGAGAGATCTTTGACAGCAGATTTCCCCAGCATAATGTGTCTTTTGATTTCTTCACTGCTGTTACCATGAGTGTTAACTGTCAATACAAATAAAATAAAATAATTGACAATTTTGTCCTTTTCTCTATCATGGTATTACCTTTTTGTTCAGTTGTGAGGGTTATAATCTTCTTTGTGCTGAGGTATAATCCATACTGAAGACTGTAATCTTTGGTCTCAGTAAGTGTTTCACATCCTCTTAACCTTCTGTAAGTAACGTTGTGTCGTCTGCATAATGTAGGTTGTTTAATCTTTCTCTAATCCTGTTGTCCCTTATTCCTTCTTATGGGATTATTTGCTAAGAAATTGAGGTTGTTAACAGCTTTCGTTTGATTAGCTCCACAATCTTGGTACCAGCAACCAGGAAATCAAAGGATGAATTGCATTGGGAAAGCCTGCCGTCAGGGACATCTCCAGAGTACTGAAGAGCAACAATGTCAGTCTGGAGACTAAGGTGCACCTGATACAGGCCATGTTCTTCTCAATTATGTGCTATGCATCAGAAAGCTGACCAATGACTAGGGATGACAGAATGAGAATTGATGCCTTTGAGCTGTGGTGCTGGAGAAGAGTATTGAATATACCACAGACTGCTAAGAAAACAAACAGGTTCATCTTGGAGAGGGTGAAACCAGGCTGCTCCTCGGAGGCAAGGATTCTGAAGCTCCATCTGACATACTTTGAGCATGTTGCAAGGAGGCACCAGTCCTTGAAGAGGGACATTGTGCTTGGGAAAGTGGAGGGACACTGCAGGAAGGGAAGACCCTTGATGAGATGGATCGACTCAGTGACTGGAGTAATGGGGGAAGATATATCAGAGACAGTAAGGTTGGCTCTCTCAGGATAGAGCAGGGTTCAGAGCTGTTGCACATAGTGTCACTATGAGTCTCAAGCTACTAGAGGGCATATAACAACATATGAATTGAATAGTATGGTGAAAAGCTTTAGTGGCCCAAAGGGTATACCTCACTGGCAGTCCAAATCCACACAGTCTCCTCACCCTGATTTACAGCTTTGGAAAGCTGCCAGAGGGTCCTCTATTCGATGGATTGACTTCACCTTCATGAGTTGGAGGACCTTTTGGTTTGACTTTGTAATCTAAAGCCCGAAATACTTCAAATTTCCCACCAGATGGCACCATCTTCAAGTACAAATTTTCAAAGAAGGAATAACTTCATTTTAAAAAAAACATGTCCTGATGCACAAACCTTTTCTGATCCTCAGATGTTTTAAAAATGTCACACAATTTGATGGGTGGAGGGAGGGGTGGATAAAGGAAAAGGGAAAGATCTGGTGTGAAAAACCATATATACAAATGTTGTTTATACTGGATTACTTAATCCAGTATAAAAAATTTTATTAAAAATAAAAACTGATTGATTGCAGGTTGATTTCCATTATAATACCAAAAACCGTACCATTTTGTAGTCCTGTGTAAAACTAAGACATGCATATCACGTAAATTAATATAAATTAAGCTGAACACACAAAGAGGAGCTGTGACAGTGTAATCCATAGGGGTCGTTTTACTAAAGCCAAAGGCTGAGCGAGCTGCTTCGGTAGTTCGAAGTCACCAGTGGATCCGAATGAGAAAGAAAGGCAGTATACCTTCACAGGATTTACAAGCTTTGAAACCTAAAGGAGGGTCAGCTATGAGTTGGTTCTGTCTCAATGGCAGTGAGAGAAAGAGAGGGGAGGAGAAGAGAGGAAATGAGGGGAAAGAGAAAGAGAGAGGAACAGGACAGAGGTTCTACATTTGGGCCAAGTAACTGCATGATAAATGCTAGGTTGCTAACTGAAAGTATGACAGAATCTGCTAGCTGCCATCTCCTCCCTGTAAGAGTTACAGCCTTAGAAAGAGGAGATGAAGGTTGCCACAAGTTGGAATAGACATGACTGCAGAGTATTTGATACTGTGGTTTCTGTAAAGTACAAAGGAGCCCCACAGTGGAACTGTGGTTAAAGCAGTTGCCTGTGAACTGATCAGTTGCTCTTCAGGAGAAAGATGTGACAATCTGCATTGATAATGATTCACAGCCTCAGAAACCCTATTGATCTGCATGGGAGTCTCGGGCTTAGATGGGTCTGGAGCACATCTTTGTAGGCATCTATGAAGGGAGCCCTAACATAGCCAGGACAGGGTGGGTCCTTGGGCCTGGGATTCCTCGGGCCTTTTGCTAGGCATCACCACCAAAAACTGAGCTGAGCCACTCACTGCCTGGGACAGCCACTGCCTATCCAGGTCCTCATGACACTATGAAAGGTTTTAGTTGGGGCTAGAAAATGGTGCTTTTTATCCATGATGTTTATATTGTGTTTAATATTTGCTGTTATAGATACACCATCCAGAAGTTCATTATAATGAGGATTAATATGCATGCTGTTCAAGCTGCAATACTGAGAGACACTATGGGCACAGTCTTGAATGATCCAGGACACATCAAAAGAAGATGGAAGGAATACACAGAATCACTGTACCAAAAAGAATTATTCGACATAGAAAAATTTCAGGAAATAGCACATCAACAACAGCCTATGGTGATCAAAGATGAAGATCAAGTTGCATTGAAGGTATTGATAAAAAATAAGGCGTTGTTGTTGTTGTTATGTGCCGTCGAGTCGCCTGTGACTCATAGCGACCCTATGTACAACAGCCCTAAACTCTGCTCTGTCCTGTGCCAAT
>NW_006399854.1:2082986-2118372 GCF_000299155.1 Elephantulus edwardii | reverse complement strand
TTGTTATGATCTACACAGTCAAATGCCTTTGCATAGTCAATGAAACACAGATAGACATTCCTCTGGTATTCCCTGCTTTCAGCCAAGATCCATTTTAATGGAATACTAATTGACATATATCAACTAACAAATGTAGCCCTGGATGTACTCACTAGTTTATGTCAGGAAATTTGGAGGATAGCTACTGACTGAAAGAGATCCATGTTAGTCTCCATTTCCAAGAAAGGTGATTCAACAGAATGTGGAAATTATCTAACAATATCATTAATAACTCATTAAGCAAAATACTGAAGAGCATTCAAAAATAGCTGGGACAGTACACTGCCAGGGAACAGCCAGAGGTTCAAGGTGGTTTCAGAAGGGGCTACAGGACTAGGGTAGATGTTAGATGGATGAAAGCAGAGAATGACTGAAGGCAGAGAAAACGACAAGAATGTTTATTTGCCTTTTATTGACTTGTTGTTGTTGTTGTTAAGTGCCATTGAGTCATAGGCGACTCATAGAGAACTTATGAATGAAAGACCTGAACACTTCTGTAACTTTCATCGTTTCATCAAGTTCATAGGGTTTCTGAAGGCAAGATATTTCAGAATTGATACCACTCCTGCTTCCAAGTTTGTTTTAATCAGGGAGCTCCAACAAACACTGTCCACCATAGGTAACCATTATTGCATTTGACACATCAGTGTCACAGTGTTCAGCATCACAGCAACCAAGAGTTACTTATGTACAGCAAATGGACAAACCATAGCTATACTACTTAGAAGAATGTTTGCCCAAAACCAGCTGTATGGATCATAACAAATTATAATTAACATTGAAAAGAATGGGAATCTCAGAATACTTAGTTGTGCTAATATGAAATTTATACCTGGACCAAAGCAAAGAGCCATTGTCCAAATGGAACAAGGGAAAGGGGAACATTAGATGGCACTGGGCCAATGGACAGCATTTTGATAGATGGGAAAGACATTGGAATTTCTAACAATTTGTTAGCTGAGTTCCACAATCAACGTTCTTGACACCAGCAGTCAAGAAATAAAAAGACAAATTGCATTAGGAAAATCTGCTGTCAGGTACCTCTCCAGAGTGCTGAAAAGCAAGGATATCAGCCTTACTGGATAAGGTATGCCTGATCCAGGCCATGTCTTCACAATTACTTGCTATGCATCAGAGAGTTGAACAATGACCAAGGATGACAGAAGAATTGATGCCTTTGAGTTGTGGTGCTGGAGAATAGTCTTAAACATACCAGGAGAACTAGCAAGTCTGACCTAGAGAGTTTAAACCATGCTGCTCCTTGGAGGCAAGAGTTTTTATTTTACATATTTTGGGCATGTAGCCAGTAGGGACCAGTCTTTGGAGAAGGATAGCACGCTTGGAAGGTTTGAGGGACAGTGCAGGAGAGGAAGTACCTGGATGAGATGGGTTGACACAATAACTGGGATAATAAGGATAAGTGTGTCAGAGATGGTGAGGTTTCAGAGCTATTGTGCATAGGGTCTTTATGAGTCATAGTCACCTCGGTGGTACAAAACAACAACAACAATTGCATTGGGCAGGTCTGCTGTCAGGGACCTCTCTAAAATTCTGAAAAATAATATTGTCAGTTTGAAGATTAAAGTGTGCTTGATCCAGGCCATGGTCTTCTCAATCACCTGCTATGCATCAGAGAGCTGGACAATGTCTAAGGATGACAGAAGAAGAATGGATGTCTTGAGTTGTGGTATTGGAGAAGAGAGTGGAATATCTCATGGAACGCCAAAAGAACAAACAGATTTGTTTGGACAAAAATGCAGCCAGAGTGCTCCTTGGAGGCAAGGATGGTGAAGGTTTCTATTTCATACTTTGGACATGCAGTTATGTGAAGCTATTCCTTGGAAAGAGACATCATGCTTGCTCAGAAAAGAAGAGGAAGACCCCCAATGAGATGGACAGACACCATATCTTCAGCAATGGGCACTAGTGTGTTAGAGATGATAAGGATGGCACAGGATAGGGTAGGTTTCAGATTGGCTCTCACAGGGTCACTATGAGTTGTACTCAACTTGATAGCATGTAACAACAATAATTATAGATGGCTGGAAATTACTGAACAATATCATTAATATCATATCTAAGCAAAACATTACTGCAGATCATTAAAAAATGACTGAAAAGTACTTTGACAGAGACCTGCCAGAAATTCAATCTGGATTTAGACGAGGTAATGGCACCAAGAATATCATTATTGTTGTCAGATGGATCCTGGCTGAAAGCAGAGAATACCAGAAGAATGTCTATCTGTGTTTTATTGACTATAGAAAGGTATTTGACTATGTGGATCACAACAAATTATAGCCAACATTGAGAAGAATGGGAATCTCAGAACTCTTAATTGTGTTCATATGAAATCTACAGGTAGACCAACAAGCTGTAGTCCAAATGGAGCAAGAGAACGCTGTATGGTTTAAAATCAGGAAGTAGTGAGTCAGGGGTGTATCTTTTCTCTATAACTATTCAATCTGTATGCTAAGCAAACAATTTGTGAAATCAGACTTTATAAAGAAGAATGTGGCATAAGGCTCAGAGAAGACTCACTAACAACTTGCAATATGCAGATGAAACACCTTGCTTGCTGAAAGTGGGGAGGACCTGGAATTCTTGTTGCAGAGGATAAAAGACTACAATCTTCAATATGAATTATATTTCAACATTGATAAAGCAAAGGTTCTTACCACTGGGCCAGTGGACAAAACCATGATAGTTGGAGAAAGGACTGACACTGTCAGTGATTTAGTCTTGCTTGGATCCACAATCAACAACACTCTTGGTACCAGTAGTCAGTAGATCAGGTGACTCATTGCTGTGGGCAAATCTGCTGTCAGGGACTTCTGCAAAATGCTGAAGAGCAATGATATCAGTTTGAAGCCCAAGGTACACCTTATTCAGGCCTTGGTCTTTTAAATTATGTGGTATGCATCTGAACGTTGGACAAAGACAGAAGAATTGATGCTTTTGAGATGTTGTGGTGAAGAAGAATACTGACTATCCCATGGATTGCTAAAAGAATAAACAGGTACATTTTGGAAAAGGTGCAACTGTAGTGCTTCTTGGAGTCAAAGATGCCAAAACTTAAGTTTCTCATACTTTGGGCATGCTGCTAGGACAGGCTATTTCTTGGAAAAGGGTATCATGCTTAGAAGGGTGGAGGGTGAGCAAAAGAAAGGAAACTTCCATTGAGATGATCTGACATGGTGACTGCAGGGTGGGCTCAAATGTGATGGTAAGGATGGTACAGGATAGGACCAAATTCTGATCTGTTGTTCATAAGGTTGTTATGAGTTGTACTCAACTTGATGACACTTAACAACAGCTTTGTCCTACCAGGGAGTTCTGGTGGCAGTGGTAAGAAGTTGTGCTGCAATCCCAAAGGTATGCAGTTTGAATGCACCAATAGCTCTATTGGAGAAGGATAAGCAATTTCCTCCCATAAAATTTATTGCCTCTGAAAACCCACTGGAGCCATCAGCTATGGTCTGGTTTCAAATTGATGGCGCACAACAACAACTCTGCCCTATAGGGTCATTATGAGTCAGAACTGACAGGTTGGCAGTGGATAGTCGCAGTAAATAGTGGTAGTGACATGGAAAGCTGGACTTTGATAATAGTGAAAAGAACAAGAGACACGTGGAAAGTGCCATAGCTGACCTTTACCAATTTCACAGGGGGAAACCCTCCCCACCTCCAGTATCAATAACACAAACCCAATTCCCATGAGGTCAGATATACCCTCTATACCCTCAGGCATCCTTCTACTAATCTCAACACCAATCTTACTGCTTGACTGGATCCAAAATCCATTGTGATAGCTTATAGAGCACACAAAACTATTTGAAGGAGTTAAAAGGTTATAATTCAGATTAATAACAAAATACAGCTAAGACCGGTCCAAAATGTGCACAGAGGCACCTCAGCCTTGAGCCCTGTGGCTCTAAGTGTTCCCTATTTCTCAGTTCTGCCAAAATTGGCTTCTCCTGTAATTGTCCAACAAAGTTCTCAGTCCTGCCAATATTAGCTCCCAATCCTCACACGCTTCCACCTCAAAGTCTCATCTCACATCTAATTCCCAATTCAGCCATTGCTACTGCTGCCATCCTGAGCTGTATCCTACATTTCACTGGGTTGCAAGAGGTCTCTCTTCTCTAGGTAGGTGAAGAATTCCATCTCTTCTGGTGTGGTTGGGGGTGGCGGGGGAGGAAATTCTATTCTCTGCAGCTAGAGCTGTTCAAATTATTGGTATCCAATCCTGGAGAATCCCCTTGTGCACGGGTAGATAGCCAGTCCCCTTGTAGATAGGCCAACATACTTCACTTGCATAATCCCATCCATCCACATAGTCATTCATCTACACTAGAAAAGCCATATTGAGAGACAAACTCCACAACAATTATAATATCTGTATGCCTCATTTACACATTTAACCTAAACGTTGTTACACAGGTTCAACTCTGCATTTCTACATTTAATAAAATTTTAAGATGAAATTTTGACTAAAATGCTCTACTTGGAGAAGTACAGGATCAGCAAAAGGGAGGAAGATCTATACGGAGATGGATTGACAGTGATTGTAGCAATGGACTTCAGCATGATAAAGATTGTGAGGATGGCACAGTATAGCGCAAGGTTCAGATCTGTTGTTCATAGGGCTGCTATGAGTCATAGCAAACTAGGAGATTCTTAACAACAATAACAAAATACTATTTTAAGGCAGAAAAACTTCTCCAAGTAGCTCTTCTCATTCTTCTCAGAGTCAGCCACAGTTTGTTGTGATCCACACAGTCAAACGCCTTTGCATACTGAGGAGAACCTGATGCACTTGCTGCAGAGAGTCAAGGACTGCAGCCTCCAATATGGATTGAGGTTCAATGTCAAGAAGACAAAGAAAGATTCTCACCGCCGGACCAATTGCAAGCATCAGATGGATTGTTAACAACTTTAGTTTGCTTGGCTCCATGGTCAACACTCTTGGCACCAGCAGCCAGGAAATCAAAAGACGTATTGCAATGGGAAAGTCTGCTGTTAGGGACCTCTCCAGGGTACTGAAGAGCAATGGTGTAACTCCGGAGACTAAGGTGCGTCTGATACATGACATGGTCTTTGCAATCACTTGTTATACATCAGAGAGTTGGACATTGACTAAGGAGGATATAAGGAGAATTGATGCATTTGAGCTGTGGTGCTGGAGAAGAGTATTGAATGTACCCTGGACTACCAAGAAAACAAACAGATTCATTCTGGAGAGGGTTAAACCAGGCTGCTCTTTGGAGGCAAGGATTCTGGGGCTTCGTCTGACATACTTTGGACATGTTGTAAGGAGGGACAGGTCCTTGGAGAGGGACATCATGCTTGGGAGGGTGGAGGGACGGCGCAGGAGGGGAAGACCCTCTATGAGGTGGATTGATTCAGTGACTGGGGTAATCAGGACAGGTGTGTCAGAGGCAGTGCGAATGGCACAGGATAGAGCAGGGTTTAGGGCTGTTGTACAGAGGGTCGCTATGAGTCACAAGCACCTCGACGGCACATAACAACAACAACAACAAGAAGTAGCTCTTTGTCGAACCACGAACACTTACAACAACAACAACATTATTTTATTATCACCTTTTAAAAATTAAAGCAATGAATACTCCTTATATGATAATGTTGGCAAGGTGTTGCTAAGTGCAATTGAGTCTTAGATGACTCATAGAGACCCTATGAATGAAAGACCTGAACACTTCTATAACTTTCATCATTTCTCCAAGTTCATAGAGTTTCTGGAGGCAAGCTATTTTGGAAACAGATGCCACTCCTGCTTCCAAGTTTGTTTTAATCAGAGAGCTCCACCAAACACTATCCACCATGGGTAACCATTTTCATATTTGACACATCAGTGTCATAGTGTTTAACATCACAAAAACCACTACCTCTGTACAGCAAATGGACAGACCAGTATTATACCATTTTGAAGAATGTTTGACCAAAAACCAATTAAAACTAGACCTGAGGGCCACAGATTAAAAACACCCACTTTTGCCTTGGTAGCATAACTTTCTATCCACTAGGCCAACAGCGCTCTCTCTAAAGCAGACATATAGACGGTGTGTAATTGTTTTTATAAAGCTTTGTATGGATATTTTGGATACACACAAATCACCATCGTTCTTCAATTAATACAAATTACTACACTTAGTAGGGAGCTCTGGTGGTCTAGTGGCAAAGAACTGGGTGTGCTGTCAACTCAAAGACCCATGGTTTAAATCCTCCAGGTGCTCCATGGGAGGAAAATGGGCAGTCTCTTCCCATTCAATTTACTGCCTCTAGAAACTTGCTGGAGGGTCAGCTATAAGTTGGTTCTAATTCAACACAATAAGATACTTAATAAGGCTGTCATCAGAGTTCTTATCATGTAATCACTCTGACTTCTTCCTAAACTAAGAATCCAAGACATTGTTCTACACACAGCAGGAGACAGGGGTGCCATGAGGTCTGAGTGCCTCTCAGTTACAAACAACACTCACTAAACAGGATAATCTCCTTAGAGACTTCAATTTATAAGCTCTCAGTGATGTTAGGTCAGGAGTCCTCTACAAAATGAAAGAACTTTTTTTCCAAAGAAAAAAGTGAACTGGAGGCAGGGCAGACAGGGAGGAAAATGTGCAACAATGATTGAATGGAAATCCAAGTTCTTTATAAACTTTCATTAAAATCTGAGGGGGAAAAAAGAACGGAACATGGTACTTAGAAAGATGGAGGGTCAGTGAAAGAGAGGAAGACCTCCCCAATGAGATGAACTGACTGAAGCAATGGACTCAAGTGTGTCAGAGATGATGAGGATGGCACAGGATAATACGGGTTCAAGTCTGTTCATAGGATTGCTATGAATTGTGTTTGACTCGATGGCACCTAGCAACATAATTTTCTGGGAAAAATAGGTTGTGAAAATATGATTCGAAGAAAGAAAAGTTTTCTTTTCTAAAACAACTCTTAGAAAGTACAAAGAAAATAGAAATCA
This sequence comes from Elephantulus edwardii, assembly GCF_000299155.1. NCBI lineage: Eukaryota > Metazoa > Chordata > Mammalia > Macroscelidea > Macroscelididae > Elephantulus > Elephantulus edwardii. The sequence goes on along the minus strand of NW_006399854.1, from coordinate 2,111,336 downwards.
CTTGTACTCTCACCAATGACAACCATTGTGAAGTTTTTGCTTTATCTTTCCCCCTTTTAAAAAATTTTCTAGTTGTAAATAAAATAGAGCTAAAACAAACAAAGAAACAAACAAAAACATTGGCAGAATAAAATAAATGCTACGTATTCTACTCAACTGTACATTGTCATAGTCCTAAATCATCTTCCACTAATTTCAATATAATCTTTCAAAACAGGAGATAGAGAAACCCTGCCCTATCCCACAGCCTGAGAAACCATGTGGGACTGTTCTAATCCACCGTATATCTTGCTAGGAGTTGGAATTTACTTGAAAACACAAAAACAAATACACTTAGTCCTCAAAACCAAAGTGAAGTAAAAATTCTGTGGATAAACCAACATCTTCAGACTAAAAGTAATCTTTGTAATCCAACAAAGAGCTCCATTTGAGTATCTTGAAATATTAGTAGTACACAGCCATAGATATTATTTGAAGTATTTAAACTAGATATGAAGATTGTTGTTGGTTTTTGTTAGATGCTGTCGAATCACATGACCAGCTACACAGTAATAGAACTGAGACTGACCCTCAAAGCAACAGCAGTAGAGAAGGGAGAAGTGGGTGGGCATGGAGATCTGGGGGTCTGAGAGTGAGCAGTCTTTTTCAGTATATTCACTACTTGGAATATACCCTGAGAATATGAGAACTGAGACACAGACTAAGTTTTGTGCATCAATGTTCATAGCAGCATTATTCACCATCACAAGACATGGAAACAGCCTGTATGTCCAACCACAAATGAATGGATTGAGAAATTACGGGTACATTCACACAATGGAATACTATGCAGCTATAACTTTGTAAATTATTACCTAGCTTGGGAGGGACTGGAGAGCATTATGCTGGGTGAACTAACTCAGTCCCACAAGGGTAAATGTTGTATAAGACTGTTACTGTAGAATGAGTATAAGGATCCAGGAAGAGTGAGAGAGGCTGGAAGCAGAGGGATGTGGATGTACAGGGGGAAGAGGAGATTAATCATTGGATTGTGTAATTTGATGGGGGCGGTGAGAGAAATTGAAAGTATTTGTTCAAATTCGTATTAGAATTTTGTAGCTAAACTAGTAAAAAGGAAAATTTAAAAAATTTTAAAAAAGAGACTTGAGGGTTGGTTTTGAATGTAGGAGGACATTAGTCACAAAAGGACAAATACTTCCCACGATTACTGTTATTACATAGGATTAACACGAAAGTGAGGAGAACAAAAAAAGAATGGATAGATAATGAACACTACACTGGAACAGATGGGGGGGGGCTGTCTGAAATGAATGTATGTAGGACATTATATGTAGGACAATTAACAACTGGGAACAGGAAGTGCATTACAAAGTGAATTGGAGGAGGAAGGAAAGTGCGTATCAATGAATAAATGAAAACCCAACCTTTCTATAAACTTTCATTAACCTTACAATTAAAAAACAAGCAAACAAACAAGACTGCAATCTCTTAATACTTGTGGTATCTGGGAAGCCCCACTTCCCTTCCTCCCCATAGTGACACTAGATTATGTTAAATCTTATTTTGCTTGCTCTTAACTTGTCTACAGGGGGCTCTGGTGGAGCAGAGCTGCCAGCCTAAAGACCACACATCTCCAGTGGTTTGAATACACCAGATACTCTGTGAGAGAGTGACAGGCAGTCTCCTTATTACAACTTACAGGCTCAGGAGCTGGATGGAGGACGGCTATCAGAAGGAATAGACTCGAAGACAGTGAATTTTGAACTTGTACACAGACCCATCTCTTCAAAGGAAAGAAATAGTTCTCCTAGCAAATCATTCACAACAAAGATGATATGGGAAGATGAGAACAGTTCAATTTCCTTAGAAATTGTGCACAATTAGATAAGGGCAATATAAGAATGCTTTTAGTTTAGATTCCTGGTTTTAGTGACATATGACATTTATACAATTTTTCTATTTAAATATACTCTCTAAGCATTAAAGTCATGAGTAAAAACTTGTCTTTGACTGTTAACCCAGAGACTGAAGGTTCAGATAGCCATATGCTGTAGGAGAAAGGTCTGCTGGTATACTTCCGTAACAGGACAGCCAAGAAAGTCCTGTGGAGTAGCTCTCTGTGACATGTGGGATCAGCATGAAGCAGAATTTATTTGACAGCAATGAATTTTAAGTTCACTGCCTCCTATATTTGATGAAAGAGTAAAACAGAGGAGGGGAATGAAGTAGAAAAATTATGATACATAAATCCCTCTGTTAGTGTTATTGAACATTCATTTATGAGTGTGTCGTCAGCTTTTTTCTATTACCTGCTCTGAAGGGAGGAGAAAGTTATAGACTAAAGAGAGAGAAAGAAGAAGAAGGGATTGATCAGGGAGGGAAAGGGGTAAAGAGAATAAAAACATTGTTGTTGTTGTTATGTATTGTCGAGTCAGAACTGAGCCATAGCTGACCTTCAATGGGTTTTTCAGAGGCAGTGAATCTTATGAGAGGAAATCGCCATTTTTTCTTCCATGGAGCAGCTGGTGGATTCAAACCACCTGCCTTTGGGTTGGCAGCCTAACTCCTTAGCACTCAGCCACCAGAGGTCCCTATAAGAATATTAGATAAACATAAAAAATGCCATATATTCATTAGTTTGCACTAGGCTTTCAATTAGATCTTAGTGAAAAGCTGTGGAACACACAGCTATTTTTGTTTTATGGAGTAGATAGATTAGGGGAGCACACATTTATAAAATAAAAGAAATTGCTATTGTTGTTAGATGCAATCAAGTCTACTCCAACTCACTAAGGACACTATATACAACAAATTGAAACCTTACCCACTCTTAAGCCATCTTCACAATATCCCCCATAGTCGATCCCATTGTTGCAGTCATTTTGTATACTAGGCTGCCAATAAATTATTTATTTATCCTAGGTTTATATTATTCCTCTTGCCTCTTCATAAATTCTAGATAAAATCCAAATAAATAAGAATAAACTACCATTTACTATTAAAACTCATCATTTCCTTAAAAATATTTTTCTAATTTTTTTCCCTTTCGCTTTCTTAGTTGGAGCAATGTTTTGGTGTTATTGCATTTTTATATGGTTTCAAAGAACTCATGAAGGCATGTTCACTGATTCCCGTGCAATCTACTTAATTTACAAAAAGTTCTGAAAAATGTATAAGGTGAGAGAAGTCAGAGACAAGTGTTGGGATCGATGTTGTTGTTAGGTACAGTTGAATCTCTGACTCATAGAGACTCTGTATATAATAGCATGAAACTCTAGTTGGTCCTTGGGTTAAATGTAAGACAAAAAGAATCTGAATTGAACCCAGTATATTGGATTTAGCATGAAGTATAATCTTAGAGAGAGAGCTCTGGTGGCCTAATGGTAAGGAGCTACTCTATTAGCCTGAAGGCACAAGGTTCAAATGCATCAGCTGCTCTACAGAAGAAAGATAGGCAATCTCCTCCCATGCAATTAACTGCCTCTAAAAATCTTCAGGAGGGTCAGCTATGAGTTGGTTCCAACTCAATGATACACAACAATCACAATAATATATAATCTTACAGCCAAAAAACAAACAAAACCAATACCAAAAGCAAAAACCTCTTATCTACCAAAGCATTCATGTCAGTAGCATACATGAACTTGAGACAATATTGCCAAATAAATTCTAAATAGCTTTCAGATTGGTTCTTTATCTTTGGTGTCAAAAATGTTAATATATTCTTTGTGCCTATCACTTAACTATGTGTGATCTAATTGCAGAGGTAATCATCAAACTATTGAACGACGAGTATGATGCAGATACAGAAGCTGTCTCTATTACCTTGATGTATTATTGCTCAAGTGCATCCTAGCTAGAAAATCTATCTATCCTAATTATGGGGAAACAGGTCTCGAATCTGAATGGAATACGCTTCACCTCTGGATTCATTAAAAACGGAATTACTCATTTGGAGAAAACAATTATTATGGCCAACTTTGTCCTCAGCAGAGTTAACACGGGAAAAGGGGAGTAGACATTCTTCGTTAACATGATCTTTCAAAGTGACAACTTCTCAACATTTCTAAAATAGTATGTTGGCATTCCGGTTGTTAATGCTCTGCTGGAAAGATAGAGAAGATGTGGTTTGAAAGCAAATGCCACTCTGTTTCCCATACACTGGAACATCAATAGTCGTTTTGGCAGGCACATAGACAAAGGCCCAAAGGCTAGAGGCTGTAAGTTACTGACTTTCCCAGCTGTAAGAACCTCGCTATGTGAAGCACATTTCTAATAACTGCAGGATTTTAAGTATTAAGACTGCTGTTACACAACAAAGCAGGGGGAAATAGGCTTGGCATCCACCAGGACATCTCTTAATACTTTTTTTACTGCAAATGAACAAAGACAACACTGTGGATCTGAGGAAAGCAGGGAACCAAGAGTTCAATCACAGCAGTGAACTGGAACATGCCAGTAGACCAGTCACCTAGTCCATAGAAGGTTGTAGCCAAAAGTGATGTCAACTTGGAATGAGAAAGACAGAGTCACTGCCTGGTGCAAATAGATAAGAGCTCAGCTATTAAATGGAAGGTTGACAGCTCAAGACTACTCAGAAGTCCTTGGAAAAAAGGCTCAATGATTTATTTCTGGGAAAAATCAGCTACTAAAAATCCTACAGAGGGTAGTTTTACCATAACAATCATGGAATCACCATGAATCTGAATAAGTTTATGACAACAGGTTTGTTGATTGTTTATTGAAAAGGATGTTGAATATCTATTTCAGTACTGCCATCTGCTCATAATATTACCTAGAAAAGGGCAGAAGAAGGATGGGCAATCTCCTCCCGTGAAATTAACTGCCAGTGAAAAACCTCTGGAGGATCAGCTATTGGTCAGTTCTGACTCGATGGTACACAACAACAACCTAAAAGAGGAGACAAAAGTGTAGGAAAAGTTGTTACTTAGATGGAGTGACAGTTCTGGGCAAAGTAAGTGGATCAAAGCAGTGGAAGGGGTGGACTGTGGTACATGCTGTAATACCTTATCCAGACTCTTGTTTCAGGATAACACATTCACTTCCAGGTTGATAGCTCATACTCAAGCCCTTATCAAGAATTTCTTTGAGATGAAGGAAATTGCTTCGCTCAAGTTTCTCCAACTCTCCAGGGGAAGCCCACATACAAAGACTCATCAGTGGGGGTACAAAAGTCTAGCCCTCTTGCCTCAATTTACAACAACTTGAAGCACCCTCCCAGCTCTGGAATTCCCAATCTGATAAAATTCAACCTCTTGGTTTGCCAATTCTGCTTCATTTACTCTCTCAGAAAATCTGTTTCTGAGGCCACTTCCTGGTGAGTCTCCTGCATAGAAATCTCTCTCTACATTTTCCCTGGGGAACCTCAACTCAGAGAATTTCCTAGAAAATGTCCTGGTAGCCTAGTGATAAGATATTGTGCTGCCAACCCAAAGACACAAGGTTCAATTCTACCAGCTGCCATGGGAGAGAGATGGGACATTCCCATTAGTGCAATTTACCTCTGAAAACCTGCTAAAGGATTAGTCAGTTCTGACTCAACAGTACATAAGAACAACAACACCATTTTAAGGTATGTGGAAATGTGTATATTTGCTTCATGCTTATAAAAAAATGCTAGAAATATGCAATGCTTAAGCTTTATGTTCACCAATTTAGCAGCTTTGTTAAACAGAAAAGAATTAGAAAGGGTATATTACTAGGATATTCACTCTTAAGTAATGGATAGATATTTAAAACATGCCATTTTTAAGGGTAGGCTACATTTTAGAGTAATTAATATATATTCAGCCAAATAAAATAAACTAATTTAGTTCTTCTCATAATATTTGAGGTTAGTAAGACAAATACTGGTGATGATATGCTTTCACTTTTTATGTTTTCAATTGATCAAACTTTTACTTTTGACTGAGCTTTGTAATCATGAAACACTTTCTAATCCTAAGGTTTATTATTTTTCAACAGCATGCTTTTAATACTTTGTTTTACTTTGGCAAGCTCCAGAACTTGTTAACAATTATTTTGTGGAAGTTTCATTTTTTTTTATAAAGGGAGGATCTCCATTATACTTCATTAGAGATTTGGGCTGGTGATAAACTATGCCTGAGAGGAGGGAGCTGGTGGTTTAATGGTAAGAAATCACACTGCCGATCCAAAGGTACGCCGTGAGATTTACTTCCTCTGAAAACCCATTAGAGGGTCAGCTTTGGGTCAGTTCCAACTCAATGGTACACATCAACAATCTGCCTGAGAGACAGTAAGTGGTAACACATACAAGCTGTTGCCCATCTTTGTTGTTTTGTAACACCTTTATTGAGATACAATTGATATACCTTATAATTCATCCTTTTAAAGCATAATCACAAACCGAACTCACTGTGGGTTCCAACTCACTCAACCCTCTGTTGGGTTCTAAGGATGTAAATCCTAAGATTTACAGAAGGGATATGAGGATATGTCCCTCTTTCTCAGAGTAGCTAGCAGATTCAAACCACTGACCATGTTTTCAAGGTTCATCCAGGTTGTAGTGCCAGTAGTACTTCGTTCTCATAACTGGTGAGTGATGATATTTTATTGTATTAATATGTTGTTGTTCGGTGCCATCGAGTTGTAGATGCATAGACGACTCATAATGACCCTATGAACGAAAGGCCTGAACACTGTTCATTGAGTTTCCAGAGGCAAGCCATTTTGGAAGTGAATGCCACTCCTGCTTCCAGGCTTCTTTTTAGTCGGGAAGCTCTAGCCAACACTGTCTACCGTGGGTAACCATTACCACTTTTGGCATATCAGTGTCACAGTGTTAAGCATCACAGCAACCATGTACTACCTATATTAATTCAACTATTAGTTGATGGACATTTGGGTTGTTTCCACTTTCTGAGTCTTATGAATAATTCCACTATAAACATCTATGTGTAAATTTTTACTTGGACATTTTTTTCCATTGCTTTCAGGTATATAGCTAGCCTTGGAATTACTGAGTTATGTGGTAACTCTCTACTTAATATTTTGAGGAATGCCACATTGTCAAATATGCTCTACTGTTTTCCATTCTCACCATTAAATTATAAAGACTGCAGCTTCTTCACTTCATTGGCCAAATGTGTCATGGTTGAGATCTTGTTGTTTTCTTTTTACTGTTGATAAATTGTACTCATGTTCATGGGCTTTAATTGACTTTATGTGGTATCTTGTGTGTGCTTTTTAAATTTGTATTTTCCCTGATAGCTAGTAAGAGAGCTCTGCTGGGAGTCCAGAGGGAGTTGTGCTGTTAACCCAAAGGTGGTGTCTCTCTGGTGGTTCAAATCCACCAGCTACTACAAGGGAGAAAGACGCAATCTCCTCCTATGAGATGCGCAGCCTCTCAAAATCCTGATGGAAGGTGAGCTCTTAGCCAATTCTGACTCTGCAGTAGAGTTGAATAGGTAACAATGGAAGAAGTGCTGCCAGAAAATTCCTTGCCGATTAAAATGGTGAGACTTCATTTCATACACTTTGGCATGTTATCTGGAAGAGCCAATTCCTGAAGAAGCATCATGTTTGGTAAAGTAGAATGTTATTTGGGGGAAAAAGGAAGACTCTCAGATGGATTGACCCAGCAGCTCTCACTCTGGATTGCAGCACAGCAACAATTGTTAGGACAGCATGAAACCAGGCAATACTTCATTCTGTGATGCATAGGGACCCTGTCAGTCAAAAGAGACTTCATGGCACCTAATAGCAGCAGCAATGATGTTGAGCATATTTTTGTGTGCATATGGTCAATAAGTCATTTATATATTTTCCTTGGAGAAATGTCTAGTCAAATTAATTGTCCATATTTTTGGTTATTTTTTCTTTTATTGTGTATTTGTAAAACATGTTTCTATATTCTGGATACAAATTCCTTAACAGATCCCTAATGTTAAATATTGTAACCATTCTGAGGATTATCATGTCACTTTTTATTGCATCTTTTGATGACCACTCCCCCCACCCCCCACCCCGAGCTCTGGTGGCATACACAGGCAGTGAGGCTGCTAACCCAAATGCCATTCCAGAGGTTTGAATCTTCCATTGGCTCTGAGGGAGAAAGAGTGACAATCTCCTTCAGTGCAATTTACAGCCTCTGAGCCTCTGGAGAATCTGCTATGAGTTGGTTCCAACTCAATGACAATAAGTTTAAGGGTTTTAATATCCCAAAGTATTTCTTTCTTATGAAGTTTAGTTTACCGAGTCTTTGTTTTCTTTTTCTTTTGTAGTTTATGCTTTTTGATGATATATCTGAACATGGATATTGTTAAGATCGTAGAGATTTACACCTATGTTTTCTTTGATGGACTTGATGTTGTAGCACTTACCTTCAGGTATATGACCCATTTGGGTTAATTTTTGGTGTATGAGATATGAGTAAGAGGTAATAAACAACTTACTTTATTTACAACTGGTTGTCCAACTTTGTGGAAAAGACTATTACCCTACCCTCACCGCCCCCCCACCCCCCAACTGAGTTAGTTGTGTTAGGGCGCTCTGGTGACCTAGTGGTAAAAAGCTGTGCTGCAATACCAAAGGCACACAGTTTGAATCCACTAGCTGGTCATTGGAAGAAGACTTAACTGCCTTTGAAAACTTGGTGGAGGGTCAGCTATGGGTCAGTTCCAACTTGAAGGCATGCAACAACAAAAGCAACAATGTTAAGTAGTCTTGGCATATGGTCACTTGGTTTTCCGTAGGATGCCTTCTTGTCCAATTAGAAGATATTTTCCTGACTTTTCTGCCCTCTGGACTGCAAAGTGTTTGCTCCGTGAGTCCAGTAGGGGTGGCTGGCTGAACTTTGTGGCTCCATCCCCCTTTTGCTTCCTTAGCTGGCAGTTGTATTTCCCTTTTGTCTCCGGAACTACGCTCAGGGTTCAGGGCTGGAGCAAGACTCAGTATTCAGGTTACCTATAGGAAAAGGAGCAAATCTAGAGAGAGAGAGGGGAAAAAAACAGTTTTGTGGTTTATGAAGAAAAGGGCTTTGGAGGTGTTACTTATAGATGAACGGGAGGAAGAGAAGGAAGAAAGTGGCTTAGATAAAATTCCTCATACACTCCAGGCAGTTCTCCCCAGGGGCTAGATTGCTCTCCCGGGGCCCAGATGGCTCTCTCCAGGTGCTGTGTGTCAATCCTCATGGACTAAGCAGCACTCCCTGACCACCACCACCACCACCACCACCACCACCAAAGCTCTTCTGAGGTCTGGACCTTGTGCCCTACTGGAGACCAAGGCCAGGGACAGAACGTCTAGTGATAGCACCACCATCATTGCCCCTTTCCTCTCCACCAAGTGGTCTAATTGTAACTCGAAGTAGGCATTATTACTTTCCCCTTCCACAAATGGAGAAGGGGCCTCCAGAGTGGTGAACAGACCTGCCCAAAATTGAAAAAGTAATAAAAGCAGTAGAACAAGCACACTCAAGCCAAGGTTATCTGAAGGCAGGCTGTGAGGTGGTGAGCTCCAAGTGACGCTCAAGTTGTCTATCCTTTATCTTCCTCTGCCAATTTAATTTAGTTTTTGATAGCAGTAGTCAAGAAATCAAAAGACGTGGTGCATTGAAAAAATCTTCTGTCAAGGATCTATGCAAGGAAATCTTCACTGACATCGTGATGTTCTGCCGGATCAGGTCCTTCACCGCCTGTGGCTCCACGGTTTCACTGCCGCCCCTCCATCTCTTCCCAGGCTGTGGGTCCATGGCCACTGGCAACCACTGCCACCGGCCATGCAGAGGCTCTGTCATGCCAGCAGCAGAGCCTGGTGCCTGCTGTCTGGCCCAGGTAGATTTCTGGGCTCCGGTCACTGTGGCTCTGCAGAGCGGCAGTAGTGCAGGCTCAGCAGCAGGTGGCCAGGGGCGGTGGGACTTACCCATGATTTTTTGAAAATCTTTGTCTTCTTGGTGTTGAGCTTGAATCCATATTGAAGACCAGTGGTCAATTGTTTAACTGTTTAGGTATAGATAACCTGCGAGCTGCAGAGGGCCATGGTGGCCAGTTTCACTGGGGCTCGGCATGTCTCCAGGCTCCTCGCACTGCTTCTCCTGCTGCCGCCATCTTGGTCCTGTAATGTTTATTTCTAAGTATTGTATTATCTTTCATGTTATTGAAAATGGAGCAGTATTCTTGTTACTTTTTGCTCCTTTGTGGATGGAATTGTTAATTTTCTTTTTTAGAGAGCTCATTACTACCTGGAAATTGGGAAAGTATGTTAGGATGCATCCTGTCTCTATACCTTTTCCATCTATACTCAGAATAGATCATTTGGGAGGCTGGGCTTTGTGATGAGGAATGTGACATCAGGATTGGGGAAAGACTCATCAACAACCTATGTTACACAGATGACACAACCTTGCTTGCTGAAACTGAGGCAGACCTGCAGCGCTTACTGCAGAAGGTCAAGTACTGTAGTCTTCAATATGGATTGAAGCTCAACATCAAGAAGACAAAGATTCTTACCACTGGGCCAATTGGCAGCACCATGATAGATGGAGAAGGGATTGTTAACAACTGAAGCTTGCTTGGCTCTACAATCAATACTCTTGGCACCAACAGTCAGGAAATCAAAAGATGAATCACATTGGGCAAATCTGTTGCCAGGGACTTCTCCAGAATACTGAGAAGCAATGATGTCAGTCTAGAGATGGAGGTGTGCCTGATTTATGCAATGGTCTTTGCAATTACTTGCTGTGCATCAGGAAACGGGACAAGGACTAAAGATGACAGAAGAAGAATTTAAGTCTTGAACACACCATGGACCACCAAGAAAATAAATAAGTCTGAAGAGGAGAGAGTGGAACCAAGTTTCTCCTTGGAGGCTAGGATTTTGAAGCTCTTTCTCACATACCCTGGACACGTGGCCAGAAGGGAACCGGTCCTTTTTATGTCATGCACAGTTTTCTCCTACAATTATCACAATTCTAGATATAAACTCTCTTCCCAACTGTTGTTGTTGTTGAATTGGCCACAACTCAAGCCACTTCTCAAGCCCATTGTTATAGTCACTGTGTCAGTACATCTCACTGAGGGTCTTCCTCTTTCTCTAACACTCTGCCTTTCCCAGGATTCTATCTTTTTCCAGGGACTGGTCCCTTCTCAAAACACTCTCTAAGTAAGTAAGAGAGAGTATCTCCACTTTTGCCTCTAAGGAGTACTGTAATTGTATTTCCTCTTAGGCAGAATTGTTTTTTCTTTTGGCCATCCATGGGATATTCAGTACTCTTCTCCAACACCACAGCTCAAAGGCATCAAGTCTTCTTTTGTGATCCTTACTCATTGTCTCCCTTTTAAAGCATAAGAAGCAATTGAAAATTCTATGGCTTGGATAGGGTCCACCTTACTTTTTAGCATTTGACAGAGGTACTTGACAGCAGATTTTCTCATTGCAGCCCATTTTTTGATTTCTTGACTGATGTTACAATGGGTTGATTGTGGGCTCAAGTAAAATCTAATTAAGAATCCCAGTGAAATCTAATTAGGAATAATACATTCAGATATATTTATGCAAAAATACAGTCAAAAACACCTCCATTATTGAAATCAATATCGGATTCTTTTGTTATTTCTTTATAATGAATGACTGTAATGTAAAAAAAAAGAAAAATTGCATTTCTAGTTAAAAAATTGCAAGAACATCTCTCATAAAGAATATACTTCTCAATAGACTTCTATTTCATGTAGGACAAAAAATACCAATTATCCTTTATGTTGCTGTTAGGTGCTGTCACGTCAAGTATGACTCACAGCGACCCTATGAACAACCAACCTGAAACCTACCCTATCTTGTGCCATCCTCATTACACACACACACTATAATAATATATATTGCTTCAGATTCATGGTGATCTCATACACTATGAAGTAGAACTATGCCATAAAGTTTTCTTGATTGTAATATTAATGGACACTCTTGAGTGAGTTTGAGTTACTAATCATTAACAGTGCAGCACAAACCATTTATACCACCTAGGGATCGTCAAAGGAGTTCTGGTGCACTAGCAGGTAAGGCGTTGCACTGTTAATCCAAAGCAGGTGATTCAAACCCACCAGCTACTCCGTAGGAGAAAGATGAACAACTTCCTCCCCTGAGATTTAAAGCCTCCGAAAATCTGCTGATGCATCCACTATGAGTTGGTTTCTGGCTCAATAGCAAAGAGTTGAATTGAATTTAAGCATTTTAATGAGTGGTTAAAAGGGTATGGAGCTCAAGAGAAAAGTTTGGGCTGAATAAAGATGTTTTTGAATCCTCGGGTGGTATTTGAGGCTATAGGCTATGCCAGCTCTTATCTGTCTCTCTCACTTTATCTGCTTTGTGATGCTCAAGCCAGGATTCTGGAAACCACATTTCACATTACCAGCTGCTCCCTTTCAGACTCTGCCAGTAATGGGAGACGACACAGCTGGAGAAGAGAGCAGGATATACCTCTTACTCCAGCCTTGTCTCATTGACTAGAACAATAGATGGAATCCTGCTCTAATCTGCACCATTCTCACCATCTCTGCCAAGCCCAAATCCATATAGTCACTAAGTCAGTCCGTTTCATGGAGCGTCTTCCTCTCTTTTTCAGATCCTCTACCTTTCCCAGCATGATATCTTTTTCCAAGGTGCCGGACCCTCCAGACAACTGGCTAAAAATGTATAAGATGAAGGAAGGATCATAATACTTGCCTCTAAGGAGCAACCTAGTTTTGCTCCCTCCAGAACAGACTTTGTTGCTTTGGAAGCCTATGGTATATTCAATCCAAAAGGACGTGTGCTTCCACATTGGAGAACTGAATCCTGGTTTCCCACGTGACAGGCAGGAAGGGATACTCACACTATACTGATGACGACTCCCTCCAGAGCAAGCTTGTTTATTCTTTTGGAAGCCTGTGGTATATTCAATAGTTTTTGCCAACACCACAATATTTCTTCACCTTTCATTGTCCAACTTTTGCATGCATAGGAAGCAATGAAAATTCTATAGCTTAGATCAAAGACACCTTAGTCTTTAACCTGACATTTTTGCCATTATAGATATCCTTGACAGTAGATTTGTCCTATGCAACACATCTCTAGTTGGTTTAGAAACCTTCTCTCTCTTATTTCTCCCTTCTGACTATTGCCCACTCATAGCTGATGCTCCAAATCTCATTAGTCTATAAATCACATGGAAGGAGATTTACCATCTTTCTCCCTTGGAGCAATTGCTGGATTTGAACCACTGGATTTTGAGTTGTCAATGCAAGTCTCTATTGTTTAGACTACTTGGAGCTTATTCAGAAGGCTTTGTTGTTGTTGTTGTTAAGTGCCATCTAGTCAAGTATGTCTCATAACGCCATGAACAGCCAATCTGAACCCTGCCCTGTCTTGTGCCATCCTCATCATCTCTGACACATTAGAACCCATTGCTGAAGTCACTGTGTCAACTCATCTCATTGGAGATATTCTTCTTCTTCACTGATCTTCCATCTTTCCAAGCATAATGCCCCTTTCCAAGGAATAACCTGGCATAGCTACATGCCCAAAGTAAGAAAGATGAAGTTTCACCATCATTGCTTCCAAGGAGTACTCTGGTTGCACTTTTCCCAGGATAGATCTATTTGTTATCTGATGCTTAGCAAGTGATTGAGAAGATCATGGCTTGAATAAGGTGCACCTTAGTCTTCAAACTGATATCATTGATCTTAAACATTTTGGGGATGCCCCTGACCATGAACTTGTCCAATGTAATAAATCTCCTGATTTTCCTGACTGCTTGAAACAAGGGTGCTGACTGTTGATCTAAGCAAGGTGAAATCACTGACAACTTCAATCCTTTCTCCATCTATCATCATGCTAACTGTTGGTCGTGTGGTGAAGACCTTGTAGAGCTTCTCAAATATGAAAAATCAGAAATACTAAGGTAATGATGCATGTCTGCTTTGAATATCAGTTACAGGTTTACATTTTCTTTGGGCTAAGATTAAGTCTGATAAGTATATTAATTTAAGCAAATAACGATAGTAATAAAATACTGTGGAACTGTAAAATATAATATACTAAGTAGCCAGGCTTCCCAAATTTTCCAACTATGCCTGTAAATTCATTTATACAAGGTTAGTTTCCCCCTAGGAAAGACCATAATTTAAAAAATCTGTATTCACTGTAGTCCTATAAATTACAAGTTCTCCTTAATGTTGGCAAGTAGTGATTTATTTTAGTAAAATTGCAAATCTCACTAGGCATGCTTTGCTGTGTATGTACTACCCTAGGGCAAATGAAATGTCTTTAGCATATTGTTCAGGGAAGGTATGAAAGTTACTAAATTAAGAAATAAATTTACATATAGAGTTCGCATATCCTCTAACATATTATATATTTTGACTTGTCACTCATTGCCACTGACTCTGAATTCACTCATAGAGTGACCCTCTAGTGGGTCTCCAGAGGCCTTAAATTGCAGAGGAGATTGTCCATCTTCCTCCTGCAAAGTTGTTGTTGTCTGTTGTTGTTGTTACCCATCTAGTCATTTGTGCAGTAGCTCTGAACTCTGTCCTATCCTGAGTCAGTCTCACTATCTCCAACACACCCTCATTACCCCAGTTACTGTGTCAATCGATCTCATCTGGCGTCTTCCTCTCCTGTGCTGTCCTTCCATCCTTCCATCCTTCCAAGTATGATGTCCTTCTCCAAGTACTGGTCCCTCCTGGCCACAAGCTCAAAATATGTGATATGGAGCTAGCAGCGTGGTTTTACCCTCTCCAAAACAGACCTGTTTGTTCTCTTAGCAGTTCATAGTGTGTTCATCACTCTTCTTCAACACCAATACAACTCAAAGGCATCAATTAATCTTCTGTCATCTTGGTTATTGTCCAGCTCTCTGATGCATAGCAAGTAATTGCGAAGACCGTAGACTGAATCAGGCACACCTTAGTTTCTAGGCTGACACCATTGCTCTTTAGCACTTTGGAGAGATCCCGAACAGCAGATCTCTCTAATGCAATTAGTCTTTTAGTTTTGTGACTGCTGATACCGAGTCCTGAAGTCTATAGGGATGGATTCAAACCACCTGTCTCTGTATTGGCAGCACAACTCCTTACCCATTAGGCCACCAGAGCTTCCTTTTGGTTTTGTACTACATGTTTTGCAAAATTTCCTTGCATCACACATAAGAACTAAATAAAATAAGATTACTAGTAATTTATACATTTAAAAAGCAGAGATTTGATTTGCATCTCTTTTAGAGCTAGGGATTTCTCACCTCAGTAAGAATAGCAAAATTTAACAGAACAGCAAGCAACAAATGCTGGTGAGGTTGTGGAGAAACTTATTCACTGTTGGTGGAAGTGTAAAATGGTGCAACCATTGTGAAAAGTGGTGTAGCGTTTTCTCAAAAAGTTGCAAATAGAGATACCATTTGACCCAGCAATTCCACTACCAGGAATATACCCCAAAGAAACCATAACTGACATCCAAGCAGATATATGCACACCCATGTTCATCACAGCTTTGTTCACAATAGCTAGGAGTTGGAAACAACCTAAGTGCCTATCAACAAACGAATGGATAGAGAAGCTGTGGTATATTCACACAATGGAATACTATGCTGCATTGAAAAACAAAGAACTCATGCAATATTATTCAAAATGGGTGACCCTGGAGGACATTATGCTGAATAAAATATCTCAGTCACAAAAGGGCAAATACTGCATGGCGCCACTGTTGTAGAAGGTGACTGACATCAGGGTTGGGGTAAGAATGAAAAAAAAACTGGAGATTATGCATGCTGAATTGAAACAGATGCGGGAGAGAACAGGTTAAAAGTGATATATGATAGCATATTATGATTATCACAGGAATCCAGAATTAAGGTTGCATAGTGGAGTGCATTTGAGGCAGAGTGGGGCAGGGTCTGGGTCGGGGGGATTGTATACCAATGAAGAAGTTTATCTTTTGCTTTTCAAAGAGAGGAGCGAACTGGGGGGAAGGGGGTAGGGGGAAAAGTGCAACAATGAATGAATGAAAATCCAAAATCTCTGTAAATGTTCATTAAGATTAATAACATAAAATTTTAAAAAATAAAAGCAGAGCTTTTGGTGCAACCACTGTGGAAGGCAGTATGGAGCTTTCTCAAAAAGTTGCAAATAGAGATACCATTTGACCCAGCAATTCCACTACTGGGAATATACCCCAAAGAGACCATAACTGACATCCAAGCAGATATATTCATACCTATGTTCATCACGGCTTTGTTCACAACAGCAAGGAATTGGAAACAACCTAAGTGTCCATCAACAAACGGATGGTAGAGAAGCTGTGTTATATTCACACAATGGAATACTGTGCTGCATTGAAAAACAAGGAACTCGTGAAATATTATTCAAAATGGGTGACCCAGGAGGACATTATGCTGAGTGAAATATCTCAGTAACAAAAGGACAAATACTGCATGGTGCCACTGTTGTAGAATGGGACTGTCCTTGGGGTGGGGGAGACTGAGAAAGATGGGCCGATAATGTATACTGCATTGAAACAGATAAGGGAGAAAACTACTTAAAAGGGATATGTGATTAGGTATTTTTGTCATTACAGGAGTCCAGAGCGAAGGCTGCATAGTGGAGTGGACCTGGGGGGAGGATTTGTAAAATAATGAAAGAATTTTACTTTTCCAAGAGGGGTGAGGGTTGGGAGGGGAGAAAAGTACAACAATGAATGAATGGAAACCCAAAGTCTCTGTAAATTTTCATTGAAATTAATAATAAATTAGATTAAAAAAAAAGAAGACGCCATAGCATGAAGTACATCATCACTAATATCACATGAATCCTGGCTGAAAGTAAAGAATATCAGGAGAAGAAAAAAAAAGCAGAGCTTTTTTGTAGTTAAATTCTCTAGTGGCCTAGTGGTAAGAAGCTGTGCTCCAATCCCAAAGGCATGATGGGCAATCTCCTCCCACGTGGTTAAATGCCTCTGAAAACTTACTGAAAGGTCAGCTATGAGTCTATTCCAACCCTATAGTACACACAAAAACTGTAACAAAGAGAACTCTAAAAAGGAAACAAAACCAAAACTATCATTTTCACAATAGTCACTTAAAAGTGAAAATATTTAGGAATAAATCTGACCAGAAATAGAAACAATTCAACAAAGAAAACTACAAAACAGTATTATAAGAAACCCAAAGAGGTCTACACAAATGGAAACAAACACTAGACTTATGGACTAGAACATTTACTATCATGAAAATCACGATACTACCAAAAGCTACCTGCAGATATTATGCAATCCTATGGGAAATCAATACTAAATATTTGTAATAAACCAAATGCTATTTAGGATGGGATTCACCCTAAGGCAGCTTAAGCAATCCTTAAGGGTTTACCACATTCTTGCATTTGCTAAGCCCTCTCTCCTGAGTTAAGGGGAAGGTTTTCAATAGAAAGAGCTTGACTTCATTTGCATTAAATTCTTTTTGTGATTTACTTCCAGATATTTTTCAATAAAGGTACAGGGAAGCTGGAATGGGGGTCTTCAGTCGAGAACTGCTGGCCCCCTGTTTTTCATGCTTTCTCTTCTAGCTCATTTCTGGCTATCTGTCTCATTATTAACAATTATAGAAATACTTTACCCTCGATCTGCAACACAATCCCAATTCAGTTATGTCTGCAAATCTTAACAAGGAGAGATGGTTCATCTTGGTCTCTTGGAGCAGCTGGTGAATGTAGACAGTTGGAGATGCATAACATCTACTTACACTATCATCCAAGTCCCTTAATATGGATATAAAATATACTAATAAAGATCCTCTTCTTTGGCCACAGAAGGGCTCCCTTTTCTAAGAAGATTGTAGAAAAAAAATAGTTAACACATACATTTTTCTTTAAATCAGTCACAAAGGCACTTTTTAAAAGAAAACATATTTAGTAAAACGTATAGGATAATGACTATGCAAAGGCGTTTGACTGTGTGGATCACAACAAACTGTGGTTGACTCTGAGAGGAACGGGAGTCCCAGAACATTTGATTGTTTTTATGCAGAACCTATACTTGGACCAGGAGGCAGTCATTAGAACAGAGCAAGGAGACACTGCATGATTCAAAATCAGGAAGGGTGTACGCCAGAGATGTATCCTGTCTTCATACCTTTTCAATCTTTATGCAGAGCAGATTATACGGGAGGCTGGGCTGTATGAGGAGGAATGTGGTATCAGGACTGGAGGAAGACTCATCAAAAACCTGCTTTATGCAGATGACACAGCCCGGCTTGCTGAAACTGAGGAGGACCTAAAGCACTTGCTGTAGCAGGTCAAAGACCACAGCCTTCAATGTGGACTGAAGCTCACCATCAAGAAAACAAAGATTCTTACCAATAGGCCGACTGGCAGAATTATGATAGATGATAAAGAGATTGTGATCGTGAACAGCTTTAGTTTGCTTGGCTCCACAATCAGCATTCTTACTACCAGCAGCCAGGAAATCAAGAGACGAATTGCATTGGCAAAATCAGCTGTCAGGGACCTCCCCAGAATACTGAAGAGCAATTATGAGAGTCTGGAGACTAAGGTGCTCCTGATCCAGGCCATAGTCTTCACAATTGCTGGCTATTCATCAGAGAGCTGGACAAGACTAGGGATAATAGAAAAAGAACTGATGCCTTTGAGCTGTGGTGCTCAAAGAAGAGTATTGAATGGACTACCAGGGAAACAATAGGTTTGTCCTAGAGGTTGAAACCCAGCTGCTCCTTCAAGGCAAGGATTCTGAGGTCTCATCTGACCGTGCTTTGGGCATGTTGCAAAAAGGGACCAGTCCTTGGAGAGGGACATCATGCTTGGAAGAGTGGAGGGACAGAGAAAGAGAGAAAAACTATCAATGAGATGGATTGATTCAGTGACTGGGGTAATGAAGGTAGATGTGTCAGAGACAGGAAAGTTGGCACAGGATAGAGCAGGTTTCAGACCTACTGTACTTAGGGTCACTAGAAGTCACAAGTGACTCAGAGGCACATAACAACAGCAACTACTATTATTTTATTTTAATTAAAAATTGGTCTAATGTCAGAAAATTTCATCCCATCACCTGAAGAATCTATGAATGTTCTGAGGTGTCTTATGAGAAATACCTTCACAAATCCTCTAGAAAAAAGTTCATCAAAACAAAGGACAATGAAGTCAGTTTCAATTTCTAGCTCAGTCACTTGCAGTTTATCTTGGCTAAAGCAACTTGACCATTCTTAATCAGAGCATCCTGGTCTGAAAATTGCAGATCTGGGCACAGACTTGCTAAAGTCGGAAGCTGTGCAAGGCAGAAACCTGTCAGAGAAGGAAAACACAAATATTTCCCCTTAAAAGGAACAACAGGAAGGTAATTAGTACTGCATCCTGTCAAAGAAGGAAAACTTTGGAGATCCAGAAGAACAAGGCTGCCGCACTGCATTCTGGCTCTCACAAGTGTCACTGTGATTAAGTCTCAAGGCCTGTGAGAAATTTAAGTAATACACGTGTTTGATTTGAGGTATAGTGAGGGTCTCTGGTCAGGGCAAAGGGGGTCTCCTTCTCTATAGAGTACCTGCCTTCCTTAGGCCTCAGGGTCTGACCTCCCAGTTACTATCAGGGAAGGTAACATGTAAGAGTTTGTTAAAACTTAACAGACACTATTAACATGCCTACAACCTTTGTCAGATTTTTTGGTGTGTTTGTTGTTGTTAGGTATCATCAAGTTCGAATCAGCTCAGAGCTGACTGTTGAGAAGGTTTTCAGAGGCAGTAAATCACACCAGAGAGGACTGTTTATCTTTTTTCCTATGGAGCAGCTGGTGAATTAGAACCATAGGCCTTTGGGTTGGCAGCATAACTCGTTTCCACTAAGCCACCAGTGGTCCCTTAATACATGAAAATAGACTTAGAAATAAAAACTGTTGAAAAACTTCAACATAAATAGAATAAAGCTGAATTTACATCAGAATTCAAAGGAGAACACAAAAAACCTTTTTTTTTTTTTTTTAACCAAATTTTCAGGAATAGTAGTGGAATTGTTTCTACTCCAAGACCAATTATTACTAAATGGATAAGAGAAAAGGAGTTTTCTCCTGGTACTGATTTCATCAAAGGCAACAGTAGATGGCACCATCAGCTCCTGGACCCATGCACTGCCTCAGATGCTCTCCAGGATTGCTATCTTACAGATTCCCAGCGCTATTTGTTTAAAAGTACACTTTCCTATGAAAACTTTCATAAGTAGAAATGGTGTAACACAAAGAAACAATTGCCACTTATTTATATGAGAAAAATCTTTGATCATTCTCAGACTCCCAAAATAATTTCTCAAATCCTGACAAATAACACATAAAACTGAAAATAAAACTAGCAGAGAGTGTTCTCAGACACAATTGAGCTCTATAGTGGTTGGGACCTGCATGTGGTTCCCCGGGGAAGGAACTTGGCAATGCCACTTCTATGCCCCAGGGTACATGCTGCCTCTTTAAAGGCCCATTGTGAAACATGCGCAAAGCAAGTTTTGCCTTTCACCTCTCTGAGGATTGCTCCCACTTAGTGAAAACAGGTGCTAATGCAGATCTTTTGGAAAAGCAAAGTGCCATAAAGTGAATTGTTGTAAGTGGAGAATACATGTTCTGGGGACTGGGGTTTGAATAAAAAGTACAGACTCAAGAAAAAAGAGTTTGGGAAAGACTAAGGATGATGGCTGAACAAAAGGAGAAAACAAAATTGATTTCATATGTTTTCTTATAAATATACTTACTACAATTAATAGAAAGCAGTTAGAATGATCAAGAACATTGGAATGACCAAGAGTTATTTAAAACACATAAAAGTCAATGCTCATGTCAAAAAGAGGTTGGCTTTAATAACTTCTTTGTAATCACATTCAATCCAAGAACTAACAGGGTGACTTTAGTATTGAGTTTCTGAAGGAAGGAAAAAAAGTCCCAGTTTCACTTTGATCCAGAAATGGACCCCTGTGGGCTTCTCTCCACGGTATTTGTACGTGTCTCATCCGTTATGAAGCGTTAGTGTACTGCAGCTTATGGAAGGACTTTCCTGTTGGAGCTTCATTAGCATAAAGGAATAGTCTCATCCAGCTCAAGATTTTCTCTTTTGTGCATTTCTCTTCTTGTAATCTTTATTATCTGTTTTAAAGATGTGCATTCTCTCCACCTTAATTCCATTCACAGCTCTTGGCAGATGACCTTATACTGTCTAGTCTGGGCCTCTATCCCATGTCCTCATCCTCATTTCTGACTGACTGTTAGACAACTTCACACAGATGTCTCATAGGCTCTGCACAGGGTCTTAACCACCATCTGTTCTAATAAATTATTCTTTCTAGTTGATGGCAATGTGGGAAGACAAAGTAAAGTATTATAATGAAATGTTCAAAGAGCTGGAGTCAGAAAATCAAAGGGGCTGAACTAGCTCAGCATTTCTTTTTTTAAAATTTATTCTTTTAAATTATTTTAGTTTTATTATTTTGTGTGTGTGTACCATCAAATCGGATCTGACTGGTACAGGAGGAGATTGCCCCTCCTTCTCCAGCAGAGGATCTGGTGGATTCAAACCGTGTATGTCTGGGATTGCAGTGCAGGTTCTTGCCACTAGGCCAACAGACCTCCCTTGAGCATTTCTTAAGCTCAAGGAACTGAAGAACAAATTCAAGCCTTGATTTGCAATACTTAAAGATGCTTTGGGCAGAATATTAAATGATCCTGGAAGTAGTAAAAGATGGAAAGAGTATACAGATCATTGTACCAAAAGGAATTGACAGACACAGAATAATTTAATGAAACAACATATGAGCCTATGGTGATGAAGGAGAAAGTTCAAGCTTCTTTGAAAGAATTGGAAAAAAACAAAGCCCCTGGAATTGATGACACTGATTGACATATTTCAACAAGCAGATACTGCCCTGGATGTGCTCACCAAGTTGTGCCAAGAAATCTGGAGGACAACCACCTGGCCAATTGACTGGAAGAAATCTATGTTTGTTCCCATTCCAAAGAAAGGTGATCTAACAGAGTGTGGAAATTATCGAACAATATCATTAATATTACATGCAAGCAAGATTCTGCTGAAGATTATTCAAAAACAACTGTAACAGCACATCAGCAGAGAACTACCAAATGTCCAGGCTGGGTTTAGAAGGGGTCGTGGTACTGGGGATATTGTAGCTAATGTTAGATGGATCTCGGCTGAAATCAGGGAATACCAGAGGAATGTCTATCTGTGCTTCACTGATTATGCAAAGGCGTTTGACTGTGTGGATCACACAAATTGTGGCTAACTCAGAGAAGATTGGGAGTCCCAGAACACTTGATAATGCTAATGTGAAATCTATACTTGGATGAGGAGGCACTAACTACTCAGAAGAGAGGAAGGGAACACTGCATGGTTCAAAATTGAGAAGGGCGTACGCCAGGGATGTGTCCTATCTCCATACCTTTTCAATCTATATGCAGAACAGATTATCTGAGAGGCTGGGCTCTATGAGGAGAAATGTGGCATCAGGATTGGAGGAAGACTCATCAACAATCTGCATTATGCAGATGACACAACCCTGCTTGCTGAAACTGAGGAGGACCTGAAGCACTTGTTAAAGAAGGTCAAGGACTATAGCCTTCAATATGGACTGAAGCTCAACATCAAGAAAACAAAGATTTTCACCCCTGGGCCAACTGGCAACATCAAGATAGATGGTGAAGAGATTGACGTTGTTGACAGCTTTAGTTTGGTTGGTTCCACAATCAACACTCTTGGCACCAACAGCCAGAAACTAAATGACGTATTGAAATGGGAAAGTCTGCTGTTAGAGACCTCTCTAAAGTACTGAAGAACAATGATGTCAGTCTGGAGACTTAGGTGCACCTGACACAGGCCATGGCCTTTGCAATGACTTGCTGTGTGTGCATCAGAGAACTGGACAATGACTAGGGATGACAGAAGAAGAAGATATGAATGTATGTCATTGAATATACCATGGACTGCTCAGGTTCATCCTGGAGAATGTTAAACCAGGCTGCTGCTTGGAGGCAAGGATTCTGAAGCTTTGTCTGACATACTTTGGGCATATTCCAAGGAGGGATCAATCCTTGGAGAG
Organism: Elephantulus edwardii; assembly: GCF_000299155.1. NCBI lineage: Eukaryota > Metazoa > Chordata > Mammalia > Macroscelidea > Macroscelididae > Elephantulus > Elephantulus edwardii. The sequence goes on along the minus strand of NW_006399854.1, from coordinate 2,088,237 downwards.
GACCATCATGCTTGGGAGGGTGGAAGGACAGCACAGAAGAGGAAGACCCTCTATGAGATGGATTGATTCATCGACTGAGGTAATTGAGGTAGGTATGTCAAAGGCAATGAGGTTGGCACAGGATAGAGTAGGGTTTAGGGCTGTTGTACATAGGGTCGCTATAAGTTGCATGTGACTCGATGGCACATAAGAACAACAAAATGCCTTTCCAAGCATGATGTCTTTTTTCAAGAAATTCCCCTCCTAACAAGATGCCCAAAGTATGTGAAGTGAAGTTTAGCCAAGCTTGCCTCTAGGAATATCCAAGTTATACTTTCTCCAAGATATATTTATTTGTTCTTTTGTCAGTCCATATGATAATGAGTACTCTTCTTCAACACCACAACTCAAATATATCGATTTCTTCTTTTGTCATCCTTATTCATTGTCCAACTTCTGGATGCATATTAAGTAACTAAAAAAAAATCTCCTTAATTTTATTAAAAAAACACCCATTAGAGTGTGTATAGGTGTGCATGTGTATGTTTTTGCTATGTCTTAGCCATAACCTTAGGTGGTTGGTTCTCTTGGTTTAAAAACGTAAAGCCACAGTTTTATGAGACAGTTTGTTTGTACAACAGTGAGTATGCTAAAAATCATTGTCAGTACACTGTCAATGAATGACCTGTAGGGAGAGAGGAAAAATGTGCACGCATGAATGAATGAAAATTAATCTCTTTGCAAAACTTCACTAAAATTTAAAAAAAAATAGTAAATTGAATAGTTTATGAATTATACCTCGATGGTGTTAGAGTTTTTAACTCAGTAAGATGTTGAGAATTATTATGGAATAAGAATATATATGAGTCAATGGTTACATAAACTATTGAAAATTCTATTGGAAAAGAGAAGATAAACATTTTAATTGGAATCAACCAAACTTTCTCCATCTCAAAATAGGGTTTTCTTAAGTCCATAAGTTATTGTTCTGTTAGCACAACAAAAGAAAAGAAACAATATATTGCCTTTTTTTCTAGGCCTCCTAGGAAAGTTTGCTTCTACCGAGGCTGTGATTTGGACCAGTCAATAAATACTTCTTTTAAAAAAATAAGCAAACCCTCTTCTTTATCTTGAAAAATAAAGTTGAATATTTTACTATTTGGGTAATAGGAAACTTTTATTTTTAACTTCTCTGATATTTTGAAGGGTGCTTAACATAAATGAGCATTTTCTCTATGGCTAAATATGTGTGTTTTAAAACAAACAATTTTCAACTTATCTAAGAACTTTTAACAACTGGGCTGTACACGGAAACTATTTTTTTTTCTTTTAAAGCAGCTGTGGTATTAATCACTATTACACACTCCAGGCCAGCTGGGACTTGACAGAACATTGGATCATAGAAACCCTATAAGTAAATAACATGGGAAGACAGTCTATAGTCAGAATATCAATTATTTGCCAAAACACACAGATTGTGGTGTGACCACACAGAAAGGAGTAGAAACACCATCAGAGTTTCTGACAAGCTGAATGCTCCCTGGGTACAAACACAGCAAAAAGATTTTATGTTCTCCTAAGCAGATGTCAGGGACTAACTGAAGCCTCATCTTTTCATTTGGCTACTTTTCAGCTCTCTGGATATGAAGTCTGGAAATGATTGGGAGGTAGAGTATTATGGCCTTCGTGCCCGGTTTTCTGTGTTCTCTTAAATGCCTGTGTACAAGAATGAAATAGGTTGGGTCTGGGTTGCAATCCTGGTCTTGTGGACTAGTGACTTTCCAAAGAAAGTAGAAAAGACTTTCCAAAGCAGCTAGATAAGTCTGGGGAAATGGAGAGGCCTCCTGACCAATGTACAACATGTAGCATAGTTTACCTGCCCTACCATCCACCCCTTCACTTCTAGGAAATTTCTAGGATGATGTATGTGCCCATTTGTATTTCTCATACTAGATAACCTTATGCTTCATGACATTTTCATCATTTCCAGACACACTGTGCTTCATACCTCTGTATTTTGGCACATACTGTTCTTTTTAGTTATAACTTCCTTCTTCTTTGTCTAGTAACCTCCTACTCATGCTTTCAAACTCACCTTTTCTGTAGAGCCTCCTCAACTCCCTCAGGCAAAATGAGTCACTCTTACCTCTGAACTCCTACAGCTATTTACAGCAGAGCCTTTAAATTATCATTTCCCAGACTATGAGAACCTCAAATGCAAGGATTATGGTTTATATTTGCAAATCTCTATTATTTAGTGTGTCTGGCATATAGTTAGAACTTAATAAATATTTGTTGAATTCCACTAGATTAAGATCTTGATATGCAGACTGAAAGTATGAAGATGAATAAGCCAGTTGCCCAATCCCAGAGGAGCAACAAAGCATATGTGTGTTACTAATTAAGAGAATATTGAATAGAACAATTACTCTACTCATTGCCATGGAGTCAGAACCAACTCATAGCTGAACAGCCAGCAGGTTTTCAGAGGCTATATATCATATTAGAGATTGTCAGTTTTCTTTGGTAGAGCAGATTGTGGATTCAAACTTCCTGCCTTTGTATTAGCAGCACAACTCTCTACTGATTGAACCACCAGAACTCCCTGGCAGAACAGTAGCCAAAGCCAAAAGAACCTGCTTTCTCTAATAGTAGTATTTCAAACACCAAGGGGAGAGCCAGCAGTAAGGAGGGCAGGAGATTTGTTCAGGTCATACTCAAATGGGTAATTTACTTTGCCTGAGGTTAAGACCTGCCTTGTACATCAGTTCTAGACACTCTTTTATCTTTCTTGAACTTGATCTTTTGATCTAAGCAAGGTTGGCACTGCTCCTTTAAGCACACATTTAGATGGTAATTGAAACTGGCAAAAGTGGAGCTTGAATGCTAATGCAGCTCTCTCTCTCCCCTCAATACAAAACCGTATCAGTCAGCTCTGACTTGAGGAAACTTTCATAGGCTGTCAAATGATGTGTAGTCTTTCACCCACCGTTTTTCCAAACTACAGACTTGTCCACATGAAGTGTTACCCCACTGCTTAATAGTGGCTTGACTTAATTGTCTTAATAGTGGCTTGATTGCAGTAATGAATCACTCAAGGGCTTTACCTCTGAATACAGAATTCCACTTCAAATAGAAAGCAGACATTTTAAAATAGTATTGCAAAGTTGTTACAAGTGAATTATTTTTGGAAAGGACAGTACTAATTTCCTGGAATAAAATATGTTTGAGTGCATAACTTTGTTACCTCAGAGATAGTCTTTCAGTATTTCTCCAACTGAGGTCCTTGTCCATTATTTAGTTCCTATGCTTCTCTTCATACCACCAGAATCACAATTTCTGAGGGGACCTAGGGACTGCATTTTAATTATTGCCTAGGGTAATTCTTATCTGTCCTAACAAGTGAGAACTACTGATTTAGTAATCCTGTCTGAAATGTCAATGAGGTCTCATCAAGTACACCGTGCTTTCTGGACTGTGTTATTAGCATCCATGGAGCCTTCTCATGGATGTGATTCATTAAAGTAATGTGTAAAATGAGGAAGGATAGTGTGGGTACAGCCTTATCTGACCTCTGTTAAGTCTACAAGAGGGAACTGCCTCATCAACATCAATCACAGAACAAAACCAATTCCCATGACATCAGACATGTCTCCAATGCTCCCACACCCATTTCCACTAATCCCAACACCTATCTTCCTTGTCTACTGGGTTCAAAATCCACTGCAATTGTTCACCAAGCACATGGAGCCATTATGGAGTTTATTAGGGAAGTTAATAGGATACATTTTCAGGTGGCAACAGGATACAATTTCTCAGTCAGGACTTTTCCCAAACGTGCTCACAGGCCCTTCAGCCTCCAAACCTCACAGTTTTAGAACAGTGTTACCAAAGCTCTCTCTCCTGTCAATTATGACTCTCTCTTAAGTCTTCCAGCAAGTTAAGGTGAAGGCTCTTAGCTCTGGTTCCAGGAGGTAGCAGTCGCAAGGTCAGCTGGGTCTCATGTCAGATCTCTGGTTTTCTGTTGAGGCTGCTGCTGGCCTGTAAGTTTGGTGGGTGCAAGAATCTCTGGCCCTGAAGTGCAAAGCCCTTATGGACAGGCTAACACATCCTATTCAAATGTCCCTGTCCCCATTTATCCACATGACAAGGACAAAGTCAATGGTTGTGGAAAGTAATTTTGAACATTAAACCCTTGACACCACATAATGAAAGATTAACACATTCACCAAGTCCAGTGCCTCAGTGGTTGTTGGTGGTGTTAGTTGAGTTGAGTATGACTTATAGAGATCCTATGAACGATATATCTGAATCCTGTCCTATCCTGTGCTATCCTTACCATCTCTGACACACTTTAGACCATTGCTACAGTCACCATATCAACCTACCTTGTTAAGAGTTTTCCTTTCTTTCACTGACCCTTCTCATTCTCAAGCATGATATTCCTTGCCAAGCAATGACCTCTCCTAGAAACATATCTAGAGCATGTGAACAGAAACCTCACTCTCCTTGTCTCTAAGGAGCATACTGGCTACATTTTTTCCAAGACATATCTGTTTATTTATTGTTTTCCTCCTCTCCCCACCATGGGATAGTCAGTGCTTTTCTCCAACACTACAATTCAAAGATATCAAGTCTTCTTCCATCACCCTTATTAATTGTCCAGTTCTCAGATGCATCACAAGTGATTGAAGAGACCATGACCTGAATCAGGTGACCCTTAGTTTACTCTTTAGTATTTTGAAAAGGTCCCTGACAGCAGATTTGCCCAAAGTAATGTGTCCCAAATGCTGGTATCAAGGAATACAAGTAAGATTAAATCATTAACAGTTTCAATCTTTTCTTCATCTGTCATGATGTTACCTAATGGCCAAGTGGTAAAGATGTTGAGATGTAATCCATATTGAAGGCTACAATCCTTGATATTCCACAGCAAGCATTTAAGATCCTCCTCACTTTAAGCAAGTAATGTTAGATCATCTGCATAGTGCAAATTGTTGATGAGTCTTCGTCAACCTAGCCCTGATTTACATCCAGGACTCTGCCCACACAACTCCATTTTATCTATCTCCCTTTGTTCTTTGAAGCCATACTAGTTTGGATATGTTCTAATTAAAATAAAAAGCCTAAAAAGTTTTGTTTTTTTTTAAAAAAATCCTGATATTACTCAATGTTAAGGGTTGTTGTTGTTGTTGTTGTTATGTGCCGTCGAGTCGCTTGCGACTCATAGCGACCCTATGTACAACAGCCCTAAACCCTGCTCTATCCTGTG